>NC_066618.1:103412355-103723974 GCF_025201925.1 Gopherus flavomarginatus | reverse complement strand
TATATATGATATTTTTGAGGGGAGTGGCAACTTTGGGCTGTAGAATGTCTTTAACTTGAGAGACCTACCAGTTCCGTGGGAGGCGGTGGGGCAAGGAGGGGGAAGCTGTCATCCCCAGGTCCCAGAGCTAAGATCCAGGTATCACAATAGCTAAGCTGCTCTGCTTCCATATCCAGACTGCTTCCATATCCAGAGCCTGACCAATTCAACATTCATGTTTTCCCTCCTCAGAGGTTGAGTGATGGATGTGGAATGGGGGAGACATTTCTGAGTCTGGAGAGAGGAAGGCAGAGGACTCAGAGTGAATGAGTGTGGCATTAGATAGGAAGAATGGGTAAAGAAAAATAAAACAAATGCATAAAGACTAGAAAAGAGGAAAAACAAGGAGGGAGGGAGAATAATGATTAAAAAGCAGAAGAGGAGAATTCAAGCATGACCTGGAGGAGAGGATATTTAACAAAATAAAAACACAGGCCACAAAGTGTCTGAATTGAGAGAAAAAAATAAAGGGGTACAGAAGGATAAATGCTATTACCACCTCCTCTGGAAATGAAGCCACATAGTGATTAATTTCATTGAGTGTCCTCTTCCTCTCTAGTTACGGAACATGATAAAAAGTAAGGACTAATCTGCTTTATAGCCTTCATAATTCTTGATACCTCAGTCAGAAAAGGGGAATGTAGGCAGTTAAGAGAGAGAGTGGTATTTTTCTATATAACATATTACAAGAGATGGCAAACACAAAGATTGTGTCACCTGGTAAAAACAATGGGACTTAATTGAGGTATCAAGAATTATGAAGGCTATAAAACAGATTAGTCCCTACTTTTTATCTTGTTCCATAACTAGAGAGCAAGAGGACACCCAATGAAATTAATCCCCATGTGGCTTCATTTCCAGAGGAGGTAATTAATGGAGTCAGTTGCTATGACTAGACTGTAAAAAAAGATATTGGAATATTTTATAACTATTAACGATGTGATTTATAGTTATGAAACTAAGACAGGAAATCAAAGATCCTGTTTCAGTTCCTGGTTATACCAAGTTCAGAAAGCAATTCCCTGCACCCTCACATACAGCCAGGGCCAATGCAGGATATTTCGCACCCTAGGTGAAACTTCCACCTTGCGCCCCTACTCTAGCCCCAGGATCCTGGGCTTTCCCTAGCTACTTTGGTGACCTATGCAGCCCCCCCACGAGGGACTGTGTGGGGCCCCAGACCTCCATGGGGGGAGTGGGGTCTGGTCTCAGGCTTCTGTGGGGGGGGAGGGGGCCTGTGTGGGGTCCTGCCCCAGGCCTTTGCAGGACGGGGCGTGACCCAAAACCTCCATGGGGGATGGGGTGGGAGGGGGACAGGCCACTTCCTGTGGGAAGTGGAGTGACCCAGCCACAGCCTGCTCTGCTCCCTTGGCTCCCAGCTTGGGGGGAGCAGGGAGGGGAGAACTGCCCCCCAGCACTTGCCGGCAGCGCGGCTGGGAGCCAGGTTATATTAATTTATATTCCACTCTGTACAGTTATAAATTCTAATAGAGATCAGCTTTCACTGTAAATTTTACAAACAATTCTCATAATGGTCTTTATTTTTTTTTAATACAAAGAGTATTTGTTTTTTTCAAAATCTGTCACGTCACTTTGAAATCCTCACTTTCCCTATGGTAGAGTGCTATTCTATGAGGGTCTCAGCATCCCCTGGGGATGTAAATGCTTTCAGCTCCATTGAAAATGTAATGCCGTTTGCCTTTCAACGTAATCAGTCTATCCCCAAAACTCTTACATGAGTAGCCCCTACAAAAGACAGTTAGAAAAGAGAGCTGGAACTGGTGTTTTCCAAGATGTGCTGCTCATGTCCATTCCATATTAGGTGTGTGTGCTCGCCACATGCACAGATGATGGAAGTTTTTCCCTTAGCAGTATCCGTAGGGACTGACTCTGATGTCCTCTGGAGTGGTGCCCACATGGCGCGGTATAAAGGGCATCGCCAGTTCCCCCCCCCTCAGTTCCTTCTTGCTGTAAACTCTGACCGTGGGGAAGGAGGGTGGGTTGTGGAAGGGACATGAGCAACATTTCTCGAAGAACACCAGTTACAAAACAGGTAATAGTCTTTTCTTCTTCTAGTGCTTGCTCATGTCCATTCTATATTAGGTGACTCCAAAGCAGTACCCCTGGAGGTGGGTAGGAGTTCACAGATGTGTAGATTGCAACACAGCTCTGCTGAACCCAGCATCATCTCTGGCCTGCTGAGTGATGGCATAATGAGAGGTAAACATGCAAACAGAGGACCACGTTGCGGCTCTACAAATGTCCTGGATAGGGATGTGTGCCAGGAAAGCCACCGAAGATGCCTCTGCTCTCATTGAGTGGGCTCTGAATCAGCGGCAGGTTGTAACAGGTCATTATGCACAATGTGATCCAATTGGAAATCCTCTGTGAGGACACTGGGTGACCCTTCATCCTATCTGCTGTAGCAATGAAGAGTTAAGTTTATTTTCGAAAAGGCTTGGTATGTTCTAAGGAGAAAGCCAAGGCCCCCACAATGTCCAGGGCGTGAAGATGTCTCTCCTCACTGGTCTTGTGGGGTCTGGGACAGGACACTGGGAGGAAAATGTCTTGGTTCACAGGGAAGCTGGAGACCATCTTTGGCAGGAAGGCTGGGTGGGGCCGCAAATGAACCTTATCTTTATAGAAGACCGTGCACAGAGATCCTGAGGCAAAGGCTTTAATTTCAGAGACCTGTCTTGCTGATGTCATCAACACTAGGAATGCAACCTTCCATAACAGGTGGGAACGAAAGCAGGAACCCAGGGCTCAAAGGGTGGGCCGGTGTGCCTAGAGAGGACCAAGTTAAGATCCCACTGCAGGACAGGAGTCTGTACCTGTGGGAAGAGTCTCTTGAGGCCTCTCAAGAATCTGACTGTCATGTCATGAGAAAACACCATCTGGCCATGGATCGGTGGGTGAAAAGCAGAGATGGCCGCAAGATGCATTCTACTGGAAGAGTGTGCCAGGCTCTGGTTCCTCAAATGGAGCATGTAGTCTAAGACAGACTGTATGGAAGAGCGCGAGGGAGAGATGCCACACTTGGATGCCCAGTGGGAAAAGCTTGTCCACTTGGCCAGGTAGGTTAGTCTGGTTGAGGGCTTTCTGCTTCCCAGGAGGACCCGTTGGACCTCATTTGAGCAGGTCTGCTCCTTCAGGTTCAGCCATGCAGCATCCATGCTGAGAGGTGGAGGGATGCAAGGTTGGGGTGCAGGAGCCAACCATGGTCCTGGGACAGCAGGTCCAGTCGCTTGGGTCGGGGCTAGGGAGGGGCCGCTGCCAGTTTCATGAACGTGCCAAACCAGTGCTGACGAGGCCATGCCGGGGCAATCATGATAACCTGACCCTTGTCTCTCTTGATCTTTGCCAGGACCCTGCTCATGAGAGGAATTGGAGGGGACGCATACATCAGATTCCCTGACCACAACAGGAGGAAGGCATCAGGGAGGGAGTTCTTGACAAACAAAACCGATGGAATTTCCTGTTTAGCCAAGTGGCAAACAAGTCCACCTCTAGAAGATCATGCAGGCTACCTCCGGGTGGAGTGATCACTCATGGTGAGAGGAGAAGTTCCTGCTCAGGTAATCTGCTAGCATGCTCTTGATACCAGGGAGGTGACAAGCTTCCAGATGGATTTTGCGGCTGATGCAGAAATCTCAAAGTCGGAGTGCCTCTTGGCAGAGTGTCGATGAGCGTGCTCCCTCTTGCCTGTTGATGTAGAACATTGAGGCCGTATTGTCTGTCAGGGCTCTGACCACATTGCCTGACAGGTGAGGTAGGAGGACTCCAGATGCCAAGCAAACAACTCTGAGTTCACTGATGTTTATGTGTAATGTCATCTCCTCGGTGGATCACGTACCTTGGGTCCGGAGGTTGCCAAGGTATGCACCCCAGTCAAAGTCCAAAGTGTCTGATACCAACTCAATGGAGTGATGGGGGGTGTCGAATGGAACCCCTGCTAGGATGGTCGTGCGATCGGTCCACCATTGCAGTGAGGCAAGTACCGTCAGGGGAAGGGTAATGACCTTGTCCAGGTGATCTCTGGACTGGGAATAGACCATTGCCAGCCATTTCTGCAGAGGCCACATCTAGAGCCTGGCACAGCCGACAACATATGTGCACAATGCCATGTGACCCAGCAGGCACAGGCAAAGAATGCGGAGATCTCTGTGATGAGGTTTATCAACGTCTGGAACCTTTCTAGCGAGAGGAATGCTCTGGCACAGTTTGAGTTGAGCATCGCTCAGATGAACTCTGTCCTTTGCACTGGAACTAACAGACTTTTTATCCTTCACCAGGCCCAGGGAGCAGCCCATGGCTTGTAGCACCATGACATCCTCCTGGACCTGAGACTTAGAGTTGCCCTTGACTAGCCAGTTGTCGAGGTACGGGTAGATCTGAATACCTTGCCACCTGAGGTAAGCAACCACCACTGACACGCGCTTGGCAAACACTCTGGGTGCTGTTGCCAGGATGAACAGTGAGACAGCCAATTGGTAGTGGTAGGAGCCCACCGTAAACTGGAGGAAGCGTCTGTGACCTTGAAAGATCGCTATGTGGAAGTATGCATCCTTCGAGTCAAGGGCAGCATGCCGGTCTCCCAGATCCAGGGAGGGGATGATAGAAGCCAAGGAGACCATGCAGTACTTTAGCTTCTTTAGATACTTGTTGAGGTCCCTCAGGTCCAGGATGGACCACAGACTGCCCTGGGCCTTTGGGATGAAGAAGTACCAGGAAAAGAACCCCTTCTTCCTGTACTCAAGAGGAACTTTTTCCATCACACTCAATTGTACCAACCCCTTTACCTCCTGTGCGAGGAGACTCATGAGAAGGGTCCCTGAGGAGGGGTAGAGAGTAGGATAGAACTAAACTGTAGGGTATTACCCTCCACCACAGTATTGAGGACACAAAAGTCTGAAATTATAGCTGTTCAAGCAGGGAGGAAAAAAGAAAGGTGGTTGGAGAACAGCAGGACAGATGGATCCAGAGTAAAGTCTGGTAGATCGCCCTTGAGCGCACCCTCAAATGCTCGCTTGCCCCCCTTGCTTATTGCTAGTCAATCCTGACTCAACAGAGGGAGACGGTGGTTCGCTCAAGCAGTGCTTGTAGCCCCTACTCTTCTTATGGGGAGGCTCCTGGTGGGGCTGACTCCCTTGGCCCTGAGATTGCTGCAGTTTGAGCCACTTACGGGCTGGACTGGGAACATACAGCCCCAGAGTTTTCAGGGTAGTGCGGGAGTCCTTAAGGCCAGGCAGTTTACTATCAATCTGCTCTACAAACAGGGCCTGGCCGTCAAAGTGGAGGTCCTGCATCGATTGCCGAGCCTCCATTGACAGACCCGAGAGGAGCAGCCAGGATGCCCTTTGCATGGAGATGGTCAAGGCTATGGTGCAATCCATGGAGTCAGCTGCGTCCAAGGCTGCTTGGAGGGCCGCTCTCGTAGCAGACATGCCCTCTACGAGGATCGCCCGGAATTCCTTCTTGGACCCTTCAGGCAGCGAAACCTCAAATTTGGCCATAGACTGACACACATTGTAGTCTTAGCAGCCAAGGAGGGCTTGGTGGTTGGCCACGTTCAACTGAAAGGTGGAAGACGAATAATTTTTTGCCCAAACAGATCCAGTCTCTTCGAGTCTTTATTCTTGGACATAGCCCCGGATTGACCCCGCCTCGCCCTCTAGTTAATGGCCTCAGCTATGAGGGAGTTTGGGGTGGGGTGAGTATAGAGATACTCATGGCCTTGGCATCATGATTTCCTGTGCTGCAAGCAGGGCCTCAGGCATCGTGGGGTCTTTCAGTTGACAGAAGTCCTTATCACTATCCGGTGTGGCAGGCATAGTATGGGAGGGTCTTGACCGCTCAACATGAGCTGGGGCCCGACTCCCTGATGGAGGTATTGAGCCGCCCAGCATGGGTCTTGGCTCTCCTCTGGCCCTCTTTCCCCTTACAGGAAGTGGGAGATCTTCCCCTTGTGGATCTCTTGGGCTTCTTGACCTGGGTCAGGGAGAGAGATCAGTGCTGGTTCACAGACGGCACTGGCAAGGCTCTCTGTACCAATGCTGTGGCGCTCGGGGCTGAGTTGGTCCTCTGCTCCAGTGCCAGGGTTGGTGTTGACTCCATCAGGAGTGCCCTGAAATGGATGTCTCTTTCCTTTTTCATTCTGGGTTTGAACAACTTACAGATGCAACACTTGTCGCTTGTGTCCTTCTCCTAGACTCCTTAAACAAATAATGTGCAGGTTGGTGATGGGCATGGGCCGCTTACAACAATTGCATGGTTTAAAGCCTGGGGATCGGGGCATACCCCATCCCTAGGCTGAGTCCCATCCAGGACCAACTAACTAGAACTAATACCAAGGGTAAATACTAAACTATATTCAACTATTTTACAAAGAAACATTCACAAGACACATGGAACTAAGCGAGAGCTAGCCGAAGCAGCAGAAGTTCCAGCACCATCACTGGTGACAAGAAGGAACTGAGGGTGGGGGAGCCGGTGGCGCCCGCTACACTGCGCCATGCATGCACCACTCCAGAGGGCACCAAAGCCAGTTCTCTATGGAAACTGCTAAGGTAAAAACCTCTTGCACCAGTGCATGTGGCAAGAACAAACACCTGATATGGAATGGACATGAGCAAGCACTTGAAGAGGTGGTGAGCTCACTGGGCACAATCTCATTACCTTCAGAAGCAAACACTATGGACCTGATCTAAAAGCCCAATGAAGTCCATTTGGAGACTTCCATTGACTTCAGAGGACTTTGGATCGGGTCCTATGTCTTGCGGTGCTTGCAGGACCAGCTCCTAGTGGAAATTCAAGGAGACTTCATTAGAAATATTCAAATGGGGTGAAATCCTGAGAATTTTGCCATTCATCAAAAAGTGTCCACTGGAGTTGACACTTCACAGTTAATAATATAAATTATCCCACCTACACTGAGGCAGTGGTTCTCAACCTGGGGTACATGTACTCATGGGTGCACACAGAGGTCTTCCAGGGGATACATCAACTCATGTAGATAGTTGCCTAGTTTTACAACTGGCTACATAAAAAACACCAGAGAAGTTTGACTTGTTTATACTGCTTTATATACTTTACACTGAAATGTAAGTACAATATTTATAGTCCAATTGACTTATTTTATTATTATATGGTAAAAATGAGAAAGTAAACAATTTTCAATAACAATGTGCTGTAACACTTTTTCATTTTTATGTCTGATTTTTTAAGCAAGTAGTTTTTAAATGAGGTGAAACTTGGGGTATGCAAGACAAATCAGACTCCTGAAAGGAGTACAATAGTCTGGAACGGTTGAGAGCCACTGCACCAAGGTTTTAACATGTTAACTAATGTGTTAAATCGAACCTTTTTTCCTAGTGAAGACAAGGCCTTAAAAGCACAAATGAGAGTAGAATTTGTTCCCAAACAGTTTTTGAAACAATATTTGTTTGCATTTGTATAGTACCTTTCACCAGATGATATCAAAGAACTTTACAAGTATGATTATGCATTTTTACCAATATTTAAAATGGAGAAAGAGGCTTGTCCAAGACAACAGACCAATTAGTGATGGAATTGGGCATAGAAGACAACTCCTGACACTTTTTGAATTTATTTTATTTTTGTGTATATCACTTTTATAGCATCAAGCTCAAGGTCTTGGGACTTCATAAAATTAAAAAAAAAAAAGAATAACTGGCACCAAAAATAAATAACTAGAGTCTAAATACGTTAATATGTAAACAGTTGAATTGATAATTTTTTCAAAATTAATTCCCTGTATACTTTACTTGTATGTAAAGTTTTAATAACCACCAATTTTACTAGCCATACATTACCTAGCTTCTTCTCTTGTCCCTGGAAAAGTGATCCCTTATTTATGCAGTAGAATGATCTATAGCCCACTAACCCCTCCCACCAGCTTTTCAATTTTTTTCTCTTTTCCTCCACTTCACCGTAAATGGTCCCTTGAAATAAGGGTTGCCAACTTTCTGATTGCAGAAAACGGAACATCCTTGCCCGGCCCTGCCCTGGCCTTCTCTGAGACCCCACCCCTGGCTCACTCCATCCTCTGCTCCCTCGCTCATTTTCACCAGGCTGGAGCAGGGGATTTGCATGCAGGATGGGATGATGGATCTGGGGTGGGGTTGGGGATGAGGGGATTAGGGTGCAGGAGGGGGCTCCCAGCTGGGATTGGGTGTAAGAGACGGTAAAGGCTCTGGGCTGGGATCAGAAATGAGGGGTTCAGGGTGCAGGAGAGAGTTCTGGGCTGGGGCAATGGATTGGGGTGTGAGGGAGGTGAGGGCTTTGGCTAGGGATGCAGGCTCTGGGGTGGGACTGGAGAAGAAGGGTTTGGGGTGCGGGAAAGGGCTCTGGGCTGGGGAAGAGGGTTGGGGGGTGAGGCTCTGAAAAGGAGTTTGGGTGTGGCAGGGGGCTCAGGGCTGGGGCAGAGGTTTGAGGTGCAGAGGGGTTTCGGGCTTCAGGCGGTGCTTACCTCAGGTGGCGCCTGGAAGCAGCAACATGTCCCTCTGACTCCTAGGCCCAGGGGTGACCAGGGGGCTCTGCGCGCTGCCCCATCCGCAGGCACCACCTCCACAGCTCTGATTGGCCATTGTTGCTCCCATTGTCTGGGAACCAAGTCGCTACTTGGGGCGGTGCCTGCACCGTGGGCAGGGTCGGCGTGTGCAGCCCCCCTCGCCACCCCTGTGCCTAGGAGATGGAGGGACATGTTGGCCACTTTTGGAAGCCATGCAGAGCCAGCTGTTGCAGCCAACCAGACTTTTAGTGGCCCAGTCAGCAGTTCTGACAGGAGCCACCAGGGTCCCTTTTCGACCGAGTGTTCCAGTGGAAACCAGATGCCTAGCAACCCTACTTGAAATATGTTTAACTAATTATGTTTAACTAATCTGTTCCACCTTGTATTTAGCTGTGACACTCTGAGTACATTTCCCAGACCTGAAGAAGAGCTCTGCATAAGCTCAAAAGCTTGTCTACATCAACAGAAGTTGGTCTAACAAAAGATATTACTTCACCCACTTTGTCTTTCTGATACTCCTTATTTAGGCAGAACTCTGCTATCTTTACCAAAGAGGGTAAAGTACCTACTTCGCTCTCCACTCTCATTATTATTTATGTCACAGTAGTGCCTAAGGACCCCAATCACAAGCCAGAGCACCACAGTGCTAGGTGCTGTACAAACACAGAACAAGACTGTCCCTTTGCTGAGGTATCCTTTGGGTATAAAAAATCCTTAGTTAATATTATTCTGTAGCTTGCTAGCAGATTTATTGCTTTTTACTCTAATATTTCAGTTTACTTTATCTACTTATTTTTATATAAACTTCCATAATCTCAGTCTTTTTTCTGGTTTTCAAATGACCCGTTTGCCTTTTATGTTGCTCTTTACTTCCCTATGTAGCCACTTTGGTTTCTGTTGCCCTTTAGTTCTGTTGATTTTACTGGAATTAATTTTGCTTGTAGCTTCTCCACCTGTACTTTAAACACTTCCTGCTGTTTCAGTATTGATTTCCCATGTGGTTGAATTCCAGTCAATTTTCTTATCTTATTTCATATTTCTTTACATTCTGCTCTTCTAAGGCTGAATATTTTTGTGTTCCTGCCCTTTCCATATACTCTCAGAGATACTAGACACTAAGAAGTTATACTGCTAGCAGTTTTCCAATTTCAACATTATATCTAGCTTATTTCCTATTATTACACCCAGAACAGCCTCTGACCTAGCTATCTATTCAACATACTCTGTAGAGAAGTCCTGTGTATCTGTGTACAAACCTCCATCTTTAGATTTTTACATGCAAAACTGAGTCTCTTTCTTTTTTCAGGACAAAACTTGCTGTCAGACACATGGTATTGCTTTTACTGATTTTAAAGGGACTAGTGAGACAGATCCTTTTGTATGTCCTTCAGTCATATCTGGATAGCTAAAAGCTAATGTAGCGGCCACAGAGGATTTCTTAACTGAACTAACAGACAATTTGTCACATACAGAAACATTTGTTTATCTTTTTGTTCTAGCCAGGAATCCTCCAGCAATATCGAACAGTCTTTACTGTCATTCACTCCAGAAATCCTGAAATCCAACCACCAGCGAGTAATCAAATCAGCACAAAGGGGATGCCATCACAGATCTCAACCGTGAAGACTACATCCATGAAGCCAACCAACAACTCTCTGACACCATCCACTATAAAGAACTCAAAGAAAATCCCACACCACAATTCACACAGCAATTTAAGGATATCATCAAATTCTTTCCCAAACAACTCAAAGAGAAATTCTACAAACTCATCCCCCATGAACCCACCCCAGGGGCCTGCTACATGCTTCCCAAGCTACACAAACAAGGGAACCCTGGCAGATCCATTATATCTGACCGTGACCAATTGCTGAAGGTCTATCAGGACTCATAAAAAACATCCTCAAACCACTCACACACAAACGGTCACAACCAACTTCCTCCAGAAACTGCAACATTAACAACCTCCCTCAGAACACCATCTTTGCCACCAAGGACGTCACCTCCCTAAACCCCAACATCTATCACAATGACAGCATGGCTGCCTGCCTCAAATATCTCCAAGAACATGGACACTCAGCTGTCCACCCCAAGCATATTGCCAAACTCATCCATTTCATCCTCACTCATATCAATTTTACACTCAACACACACTTGGTCCAAATCATGGGAACAGCTTTGGGTACTAGGATGGCTCCCCAAGATCCCAACCTCTTCATGATTCACCCTGAGGAAGAATGAACCACGAAACCAATGATATACTTGAGGCATATCAATGATATTTTCATCCTCTGGACACACAACCTAAACTCTGTCACAGAATTCCACCACAAATTCAACAACCACCACTCATGCATCAAACTCTCTCTAGAACACTCCCAAACCGGCAGCAACTTCCTGGATACCAGGAGCAGCTTCAGCAATGGAACTCAATGCCAGAAACCCATGGATCACCACACTTACATTCAAATATCCAGTAGACACCTCAAAACACACCAAGAAATCTTATCTACAGCTAGGCACTCAGATACCAAAGAGAAAGTCAACTCTAGGATACACGCCTTAACAATTAAAACTACCATCACCAAATCAGGAACTCTGCCAGAGAAGAAGATTGCATCATGGAACAGACCACTCAAATACCTCAGAGAACCTGCTTCAAAAGGGAAATAACCCCCACTCCCTGACTGCACAATCCTAGTTGTCACTTAGCACCCCAGACTGGAACCCATAGGGGGTATCATTAAACAATTACAACCCATATGCGATGGAGACCCCACATCTTCAAATAAAACTTTCACAGACCCCCCTCTTCTGGCTTTTAACCAACCCCTAACCTCACCAAGCTCATCATCAGAAGCAAGCTCCCTAGAGACCAGGACACACCAACTCAAGGTGGCACCAGACCCTACCAGAACCTTGAATAGCCTCTCAGAATACGATTAACTACTTACGCTAGACAATTTGTTCCACCTTGTATTTAGCTGTGACACTCTGAGTATCTTTCCCAGATCTGAAGAACAGCTCTGTGTAGCTTGAAATCTTGTGTTTTTCACCCTCAGAAGTTGGGCCAATAAAAGATATCTCACCCATCTTGTCTCTCTAACAGTCACTCCTTAAATCTAAATAGTCTCTAAAGTGTCAATCAAAACACAGCCTTCACTCAGACAAAGTTCTCACTCACAATAGTAAGATCAGGCCCTATATTTTTATGTTAATTTGATATCCTCTCTCACCTGTAGTACAATTGCCCTTCTTTTCTTTTAAAACTCACAGAAGTAAATTCTATTGTCATTAGGCTAAATTCTGCTGTTACACCTGCGCGATGTCATGGACTTCAGGCGAACAAACAGGTGTAACTGAGAACAGAGTTTTGTCCTGATAGTTTAATCGCCCAGTCAGTATTCTAAATTTTAGTTTTTACATGTATATCACAATTCTCCATCTACACATAGGCTTTTAGTATAACTGTGACAAGTTCCCCCAGGATGCCACTTGGAACTGGGGTACCATTAAGCCACCCTAACCTACCAGCTGGGCTCCCTCTCACGCTGTGCTGCTGTGATGAGTTGCTCAGCTCTCCAAGATTTCTCTTCCAATAAACATACACACAGGTAGGGACACACCCTGCTGTGGCAACATGCAGACAGGCTTTCTGACCAGCCCCTGAAAGGGAAGGTTATACAGCTAGGGCACTTACCAGCTTCTCAGGCATAAAACTCCTCTGGAGGGTAACCCCAAAATTATACCATCTTGTGCTGCACAGAGATTTTCACAGCATAAGCTCATGAGATTCGCCCCCTCCCTCAATGTGGAGAGGAATATACACAGCTTTCTGCCCCAAGTTATGATTTCCACACACTGGTTTTAGACAAAACAAAAACCATTTTATTAACTACAAAAGATACATTTTAAGTGATTGTAAGGGATAGCAAACAGATCAAAGCAGATTACCTAGCAAATAAACAAAACACTCAATCTAAGCTTAATATACTAAAGAGATTGGATATGAGTAGCAAATTCTCTCCCTAATTGTTGATTTAGTCAGTTCGCAGAGATTCTTGTGGGCTAGCTGCCCTTGCTTGCAGCTTAAAACCCCAGGTATTCCTTTCACTGGCTAGAAATCTCTCTAGCCTGGGTTCAGCCCTTCTCTGCCAATGCAGTCCTGGTTCTTCAGGAGTTTCCATCAATCTTCTTGTGTGAGGAGTCATGAAGAACCACAATGTCACTCCCCTGCCTTAAATAACTTTTACAAATGGCGGGAACCCTTTGTTTCCAACTTTAGTTCCCAAGTCTTTCAGTGGAAAAACACTGGTATTCCAAGATGAAGTCCAGAACCAGGTGATCTGGTCACATGCCCCTGTAGCATTATAGCAGCCATGACTCTGAGGCTGTTTGTAGCGTCCTCAGGAAGGCTGCCTGATGAGAGATTAGCATCTTCTAAGACCTACTGTTCTTCCTAATGGCCCTTCCCAGCCAGCCATCTAGACTGATTGCATTCTGCCTAGTGGTTGTTCCCTCAGGTGTAAACACACTTGTAATAGATGCATATACAATACTCCTAACTTCAGATACCAAAATGATTCATGCATACTGTGACAGGGTTGGGTCACAGAAACCCTCTTGGGAGCTGCCACCCAATGTGCCAAGACTACTCCTACCCCTGCCTTCCCTGCTAGCTCGGGGCCCCAGCTCCCTGTCTTGCTGAGCCAGACACTCCTGTCTGCTCCAACAAAGACCCAGGGTTTGAATTACACTGGTCTACAATTTTTGAGAAGTTGTCTGCTTCAGAGATAAAATGTGATATTTATTATGTATTTTGATGTGCTGAATTCAAATATGACAATTAAAACAACTGATTGGCTACTGTTTCTAAGATATTTAAGTTTTTACATTTTATGTCTATGTATATTGTGTAGATAGTAGAGTTTTAATCATAACTTGTAAACCTAGGTCCTTTCATGTGTTTATGGTTGCTTTACATGATAATATTTCACCTGTCCTGTTTATGTAACACTTTAAAAATCAGCAAAGGGGTTATATAAATAAAATTGATTATGAAACAAAAGGCAAAAAACTATTATGTACATAGTTTAGTCCTATTCAGTGTCTACTCGGTGCTTCTTGGCTTCTCTCTTGTATTCATTAAATGGAGCATCTCTTGTCACTGGTCCAGCAATAGTCTGCAAGCATTGATGGGCTCCATTTGCCCCAACAGCGTTTCTCCATTGTTGCAATGTCCTGGTGAAATCGCTCGCCGTGCTCGTCGCTCACTGCTCTGCAGTTCGGTGGAAAAAAATCTAGATGAGAGTGCAAAAAATGTATCTTTAGTGACATGTTGCAACCAAGGCTTTTGTATGCCTTGAGGAGGTTTTCCACCAACAACCTGTAGTTGTCTGCCTTGTTGTTTCCGAGAAAATTTATTGCCACTAACTGGCAGGCTTTCCATGCCGTCTTTTCCTTGCCACGCAGTGCATGGTCAAATGCATCATCTCAAAGAAGTTCACGAATCTGAGGACCAACAAAGACACCTTCCTTTATCTTAGCTTCACTTAACCTTGGAAATTTTCCACGGAGGTACTTGCAAGCTGCTTGTGTTTTGTCAATGGCCTTGACAAAGTTCTTCATCCACCCTTGATGTGCAAGGGTGGTAACAAAATCTTCCTTGATTCAACAAGTGGTGGATGCTGAACACTTTTCCTCCCAGGTTCCAATGACTGTCGGAGTGGCCAATCTTTCTTGATGTAGTGGGAATCTCTTGCACGACTATCCCATTTGCAGAGAAAACAGCAGTATTTTGAGTATCCAGTCTGCAGACCAAGCAAGAGAGCAACAACCTTCAAATTGCCACAAAGCTGCCACTGATGTTGGTCATAGTTTATGCACCTCAAAAGTTATTTCATGTTGTCACAGGTTTCCTTCATAGGGACTGCATGACCAACTGGAATTGATGGCAAAACATTGCCATTATGCAGCAAAACAACTTTAAGACTCGTCTTCGATGAATCAATGAACAGTCTCCACTCATCTGGATCGTGAACGATGTTGAGGGCTGCCATCATACCATCGATGTTGTTGCAGGCTACAAGATCACCTTCCATGAAGAAGAATGGGACAAGATCCTTTTGACGGTCACGGAACATGGAAACCCTAACATCACCTGCCAGGAGATTCCACTGCTGTAGTCTGGAGCCCAACAGCTCTGCCTTACTCTGGGTAGTTCCAAATCCCTGACAAGGTCATTCAGTTCACCTTGTGTTATGAGGTGTGGTTCAGAGGAGGAGGATGGGAGAAAATGTGCATCCTGTGACATTGATGGTTCAGGACCAGAATTTTCATCCTCTTCCTCGTCTGACTCAAGTGAGAAGGATTCTGGTGCATCAGGAACCGGCAGTCCTTCTCCGTGGGGTACTGGGCGTATAGCTGATGGAATGTTTGGATAATGCACAGTCCACTTTTTCTTCTTTGACACACCTTTCCCAACTGGAGGCACCATGCAGAAGTAACAATTGCTGGTATGATCTCTTGGCTCTCTCCAAATCATTGGCACTGCAAAAGGCATAGATTTCCTTTTCCTCTTCAACCACTGGCGAAGATTTGTTGCACAAGTGTTGCAGCATATGTGTGGGGCCAACCTCTTGTCCTGATCTCCAATTTTGCAGCCAAAATAAAGGTGATAGGCTTTCTTAACCAGAGTGGTTAGACTGAGCTTTTGTGATGCAAAAGTCACTTCACCACAAACATAGCAGAAGTTATCTGCACTGTTCACACAAGTACGAGGCATCTCTGCTCACTTTGGCTAAACAGAAATGTCCCTTTGCAAAATCAAACACTGACAAATAAGAGAGCACGACACTGTATGATTTCTAGAGCTGATATAGGGCAATTTGTTCAGCAGGAGTGATGTAAGCTTCGTTATGATTGCATCATCCATGACTTCTAGGAATAACGTGATGCAATTCATATCATGTATGATGCAATACCAGCTTCAGATTGCATCATTCATTGTTTTGCCTCAAAAGCAAGTACTGTCCAAACCCAGTCATAGATTTATTCATAGATCCAGTCAAAGATGTATTTTAGTCATTTCTGGTTTAAATTGAGATCCCTTCCCTTTATAACTCACTTATCCTCCGCTATTCTCAAGTCAAGGGTCGTATATTCTGACCCAATAGCATATCTTGAAAACTAGAGCCAATCAACAATTTTAAGCATCATTTTCGTTCTCAGTGACCCAGAATTAGTGAAGTTGGACTACATTTATTTCAGAAGCATTTTGACGGTAGAGCAGTGTTATTTGCCCCAAAGCTGCAGGTTTACCTGAAAGCAGAGTGTTCCTGTCTTTAACACTCAGATGCCCAACTCCCAATGGGGTCTAAACCCAAATAAATCCGTTTTATCCTGTATAAAGCTTATACAGGGTAAACTCATAAATTGTTCGCCCTTTATAACACTGATAGAGAGATATGCACTGCTGTTTGCTCCCCCAGGTATTAATACATACTCTGGGTCAATTAATAAGTAAAAAGTGATTTTATTAAATACAGAAAGTAGGATTTAAGTGGTTCCAAGTAGTAACAGACAGAACAAAGTAAGTCACCAAGCAAAATAAAATAAAATGCTCAAATCTATGTCTAATCAAACTGAATACAGATAATCTCATCAGTTCCAGAATGCTCCCTTTTACAGACTAATCTCCTTTTAGCCTGGATCCATTATTACTCACACCCCTTGCAGTCTCTATCCTTCATTCCAGTTTCTTTCAGTATTCTGTGGAGGAGAAGGGGTGGAGATGCTCTCTCTTTAGCCAGCTGAAAACAAAATGGAGGGGTCTCCCAGGGGTTTAAATAGACTTTCTCTTGTGAGTGGAGACCCCCTAGTCACTCCTATGCAAAGTCCAGCTTCAAGATGGAGTTTTGGAGTCACCTGGGCAAGTCACATGTCCATACATGACTCACAGTTTTTACAAGTAGCATCCATTGTTTACATGCTACCTTGAATGTCCTCAAGTAGACAATTTATGTGGACTGGAGCATTCCAAGATCCATTGTCCTTTAAGTGTTTCTTGATTAGGTACTTAACTTCAACATTCCTTTCCCCAGGAACTGACCAAATGCTCTACTAAGGTTATTTAGAAATCAAGCAAGTATACAGCCAATGTTCATAACTTTGAACACACAAATGGTACCTGCATACAACTATGATGAACATAACCAGTAGATCATAACCTTTACATAGATGTGTTACATGGCATATGTAGCAAAACCCTATTCCAGTTATATCATACATACATTTATAAGTACCCCCCATAAAGCCTTATGGGGTACATTGTCACACATACAAATAGGATATCATATTCAGTAAATCATAACCTTTTCAATGATATCTTACCTGACCTATCTTGGGTAAAATAGATCATAGTTATGCCATAATCATATCAGAATAATATGGGGTGTAATGCCACAATGACAATCTTGTTTCTTTGTCTTATTTCACCTTCCTATCCCACTTTCCTATAACATATGCTAATAATGTTTATGGATAGCTTTCCCTTGTATTCTTCCTAAACTCTTAGTTTAAAGAAAAGGATCAGTCTACTGCATAATCCAATAAGGAGATAGTTTTGCCATATAGAAATTTAGGGCTTGGCTACACTTGCAGATGTAGAGCGCTGTGAGTTAAACCAGCCCTCGGAGAGCACAATAGGGAAAGCGCTGCAGTGTGTTCACACTGTCAGATTCAAGCACACTGGCGTGGCCACATTAGCAGCTCTTGTAATGCCACAAAGAGCAGTGCATTGTGGTAGCTATCCCAGCATACAAGTGGCTGCAACTTGATTTTCAAATGGGGGCGGGAGTGAAGTGTGACACGAAGTGTATTGTGTGTATGTGAGAGGAGAGAGAGTGGGTTTGGTGGGGGGGGGGCTGAGAGCATGTCAGCATGCTGTCTTGTAAGGTCAGACAGCAGCAGACTCCCTTCTTCCCCTCTCTCTTCCTCACACACACTCTCAAGGGCACCATTCCACACTAATGACTTGCTTTGTCCCAGGGCAGATAAGCATGACAGCTGTCAGACACAGAGCTTTGAAAGGGCATATCTGCATTCCTACAGCCAAATTCAAAACAATGGCACGAGTGGCCACTTGACTTAAGGGGATTATGGGATGTTTCTGGAGGCTGATCAAAGTGCAGTAATGCAACACCTCATTTACACTGACACTGCGGCATTTCAGCCGAGGTGCAGCAAGCGTTATGCTTCTTGTGAAGGTGGATTACCAGGAGAACTCCAGCTGCAGAGTCCAGGTGCTCTAAGTGTCTTGCCAGTGTGGATGGGTCGTGAGTTAGGGTGCCTGGGGCTGCTTTAATGCACTCTAACTTGCAAGTGTAGCCAAGCCCTTAGACATGCATATTTTCATACTGTGTAATATTAAAAAGCTTATGCAATACAGTCAATATGGGAAATAATTGATGCAGATGGGCACTGTGGTAAATATTGTAGCTGGACTTTTATAAGAAGTCTAAACAATTTTCTGACCACTAATAAACACAAACTCATGCCCTCGGAGGCATTATGTGATAGCCAGCAATGACCAACATGACGTTTCTGCCTCCCCTCTCACCATGTACAGCATTACTCAGTTAGCTTCGTGTGTGAAATATATCAAGTTAATTGCATTTTGTCCATCTAAAATACCCGTTTCAACTAGATTACAGAAGTCTACTACCTGTTAAACAGCTTCTGTATTTCACCTAACCAGTGATTGTATTTCAGTGGTACAATAGGCAAAGGATACCACTAAGTTTGTAAACTCTCTTGATGAAAGAAGTAAAAAAAGGAAAGAAATAAAATTGAATCTGTAGTATTACAAAATTAACTAAGTCCATGTAATTCCTTACACAATCAGATCCCTTTATGACTGTATAACAATGCACACTTGAGCTTAACATTGTCAGCGGATACTGAGGGACATGAGGTGATTGCTGTAGAATACTGTAGTATTTGTATAAGACGTAGTGCATGTACAATGCTCTGCATTAGTCTGGTGCATCCAGTTGTGGTTAATGCCGGAAATGGGACATAAAAACAGATGGACTCATGATCTGAACTGGTAAGGAAACTCCTTGGAAAAAATGCATTATATACTTTTAGGAAATTTAAGGGATCTCAAAACCCAGCAATCAGCCTTGGCTTATTCTCAAACTCTATAGTAAAACGACAGATTCTTTTGTTCAAAAAGAAGAATAAAAGCAGTCTTCTGTAGTTTTCCATTTTTCACTATCCAGACACAAACCTCATTATTAATTTATTATTGTATACCCAAGATTATTTTGATTTGGAGTATGATTTCCAAACACCTAATTGATTAAAGAGCCTAAATTCCATTTCCCCAAAAAGTGATTTAGGCACCGAGGAGCCTAAGTCCCATTGACTTTCAATCACAGGCACATCTGAAAATGTTATGCATAGTTTACAAATAATTCCACTTTCTGAATGTGTGAGCCTTGTGAGATTTAGCACTTTGGAGCTGTAAGTAATGTGTCACATACTACAATGTATGTCTGTATTCCAAGTAGCTGAAGATTATGAAGCAGTTAGCTACATCTGATCCTACTACATTATAAAATGTTCCCACAGCCTGTTTGCAAGGGGAAGTAGGAAATGGTTATAAACATGTGGACCAGAGAGATACTTAACTTTTTTTGTGAAATAATCGCAAAAGGGGACTGACAGAGGACTTTAATTATCAAGGCTATTTAAAATGGAACAGATACAGTACAACAAAAATTTGAGCTTCTCATTAGGACAGCTCTGACTAGAGTAGTGGTTCCCAAACTTCAACAACCTGTGAACCCCTTTCACTAAAATATCAAGTCTCACGAACCCCGTCCTAATAATGAATATTTCCTGGGATTTTCTCGATTGCCTGAGTATAAGTTATAAAAGCAGTGATTTTGGAAATATAAAATTTGTTTTTATGACATGCTTATTACACACTATTTATTAAGTGTCCCTGGCCTCTGTTTGCCAGAAGCTGGGAATAAGCAAAAGAGGATGGATCACTTGATGATTACCTGTTCTGTTCATTCCCTTTGGGGCACCTGGCACTGGCCACTGTCGGAAGACAGGACACTGGGCTAGATGGCCCCTTGGTCTGATCCAATAGGGCCATTCTTATGTTCTTACTTACCATTTTTATTACATTATGAAAATGGCAACACTTTTCCAATATCTCACTTTTGTAGCTTGTATCACTTTGAAAAAGCTTGTTATAAGACAAGGCTCCTATGTTTCATCATAATAATTTAAAAAAAAACAATACTAGCTGCCCATTTAATTTTAAAAACAGCAAAAAATATCCACTTCTCTTTCCATTTCTTACAAGGAGTCTTGAAGTTTAAATCTTCTCAGTGTGAAAGATATGATTGCTTTGATCCTCTTCGCTCTTGAAAGTCCAAGGGCTCTGGGCTGCTGGCCCTGTGCTACCCAGGGTCCCTAGGAAAAGCTCTGTCCGCCATTAGGGAATTTTTTCCCCTAAGAACCCCCTGTAACATTTTGTGAACCCCCAGGGGTTCTCGAACCCCAGTTTGGGACCCTCTAGTCACTGGAGGAACAGCCTCAAAATGAGGGAAGATGGTTCAGTTTTTATGTTCAACCAAAAAGAAGCCTCTGTGCCTAAATCTCTAGGTACAAATTAGAAATACATTTACTTGTGAAGCACTTCTGAAAGGTCCTGGAAGCTGAATCCAATACAATTAACAATAAATAAGCATTGTTTGAACTGTGGGGAAGAACTGCTCTTCAGAAACACATTCTGAAGATGCCAAGGGCTACAAGATTTGCAGCAGGACATACAATATAAGAGCAAGAGGGTAAGAGCGTGTAAAATTGAAAGGTTTCTTCATTAATGAGAAGATCTGAATGGTGAATGTGATATTAGGGTGTCTTACAAGGGGTAAATGCTTCAGGAAAGGGAACATGGAGAAGATAGGCAGGGTTCCATTTCTAGCATCTGCTCCCTCTGAGGCCAATGGCAGTTTTACCACTGACTTCAGTGGAAGTAGGACTTGGCCCATAGTAGAAATAAATCAGGCTTCAAAATTCTGTGTTCCAACTTGCCCAGGGACAGCAAACCATTTCAGTCTCTTGTTGACAATAACAGAGTTTTCACTGGAATCGTGACCACAATAAAGGGTGGGTCAAGCTGATTCTGTGATGGGCTGGTAAACAAACTGGGTGAATTAAACAAAATAGCAATGTACATGGGATTAGCTTTCAGATCTACAGGCAAGAAGTCCCAGGAGAGATGTAAAAGAGAGACAGGGAGGACTATAAAGATTCAGAAATGTTGACTTCAATCTGCTAAACCCACAGATAGGCAGACAAACAAGAAAAGAGACAGGCTGCTTTTAGGTCCTGAAGACAGCAAGGCAGACAGAGGAGAGGAAAAATTGGCAGTTAACTATTTATCATCTGGGAGATCCAGTCAGGCAGCCAAAATTTAGTAACAGATAATCAATTTATGCACCGTACAGGGTGGAAATGTTAGTGGTAGCAGCCATCTGTAAAATGAGCCAGCTAGCTCTGCTGCCAAATCAGTCCCAGTTCACTTGATATACCAGCTATCCATGTGACCAGAGAATGAACCAGCCACTGCCTACCAAAAGAGACAGTCAGATAGCCACCGACTGTGCAGTAATTTAAGGGAATTACAAATTGCAACAATCAACCTGAGGTACCAAAGTTTCAATGATTTTTCACTAAATGCAGTTTGAGGCTGAAGCTCCAAATCAATACATTTTCAACAGCCACTGGAAGGTAGTGATATGTAAACATGCTGTGCTTTTGTAGCTTTTATCATTTACATTAGATTCCCATGAATGGAATGCAAAATTTCTGTCCTCTCTTGTTAATTTACCCCAAAAAAATCAATTTAATTTCATTTACAAAAAGATTTGGTATAAATAACCTTGGCCGGATTAGATTGTTGTAAGTACATATTGGTAAATTTTGATTTCACAGTACACACACAAACTGACAATACAATATCTCCATCAATAATCATCAAAATTTACACACAGGGAAACAGTGCCAATTGAAAACTTATTAGAATTTGATGTAATGATATTTGCTTTATATATTTTGATGTGAGGTTGACAAGTTGAGTTTTAATGGTTATAAAGTGTAATTTTTTCAATCTTGAGGTCTACTGTCATTAAATAATGATCGTCTGTTCCCCCCACATAATTCCCCACCGCTGTGAAAAATGTAAACCAATACAAATAAAAATAAAGGTTTATTTTTAAACGTTGATAGTATCCATTACAATGGGAAAAAATAAAAATTAAATTCTGTCAACCTTAGGTATAAATATTGACCCCCTTTATTGATTTTAGAGTGGAACTCGGCCAGTTAGTGCAAAAAGCCAAGCCAAGCCTTATGAACCATTCCTGACCCATTTAAGATCTATTTTGTAGTTTTAAATGGGAACTGAATAGGCCTCTTGTAGGTTTAAATGGGAGTGATGCTGGCCCTCCGCACATGGGAGAAGCACTGCCTCAGTGTTATAACACCAAAGTGGCACACGGACAAAGATGGTGAGAGGAAAAAAATGATACATACATTACTGTAATCTCTCCTGACTGTTCTGCTGACATATAAAGAGACTTAAAACAGATAAGGTAAATTACTGGAAAACCCAGCTTTGCATGTCCTGCAATCCCACAATAAACAAACAAGTCCATAGTTTCTGCACAGTGACAGAAATGACAATCTGTGCAGAAATATTTCATTATTATTGTGATTGAGATTAAATATGATCATAAATATCTGTCAATTTCATAAATGAGTAATGTGCTTGACTTCTAAGATGGGATGGGACTGTTTCCACACACTCATCTCCAGGGTATCAGGTCAGTGACGACAACTCATAGAGAGTGAATGTGTTTAACTGCTCAAACAACGGAGCAGCCATCATGAAGCATTCTCCTGAATAGCCCCTAATGGATGCTTCTGCTAACTGGAGGAGGAAAAACACAAAACAAAAATAGTTTGACCCATCTGATGGGGACCCGCAGACTATCACCAGCACTCAGAAGGAGTAGAGCAGCAGAGCATGCTGTGAGTGATAACTGGTGGGGAACCAGGGGGTTACAGAAGTCTCTGGGCTGGTGGGAGAGAATGTAAATAGGGTCTGTGCTTTCCTTTTAAGTTACAGGAACAGCCCATCTAACTTAGCTTGTAGTGAAGCATAACATTAGATTATGATAACTGAGAATCATTAAGATTAAATATGCCTGTAGGCTGTTTGCTGTTTTAGATGCCTCTGCTCTTGGATACTTTATTCCAATTGCAAAATAAAAATAAATTGTTTTAAGAAGGCTGTTTGGTCATTATCACTAGTCACAGGTTCCAGAAGGGAAGAAAGGCTGAGGCCCAAAACCCAGTTGGACCTGCAGGGGGATAAACAGTTGGTACACACAGGATAGCACACCTGCTCTGAGAACTGAAGAATCATGAGATTCTACCCAGGGCCCAAGACCTGGAATCCAGAGAGACCAGAAAGGAGCAGTTAGCCCCGTAACTGTGTCAGAGATCCAAAATAGAATAGCAGAAAATCCCTAGCTGACCTATATCCTGGGTTGTCTCGTTTCAATTTGTAATGATCTAAACATTTTTCTACAGAACTTAAAATTCCCCTGTGGATTATTTGATAATTGATTACTCAGAATTATTCAAAAGGGAAATTGGGCTGACAGATCTGTCTCAATAACAGGAAATATTCCTGTTCAGCGAAAACTCCTGAGTAATATATCACCTATTTTTTAACATTACAGCTTCATGAATGTAGGTCAGAAGGCAGTGACTATATTTGACCGATCATCTGACTAGAATCCCCAGTTAAAGCAGCCTGAATTTAACTTACTGCAATATATCATTTTAGAAGTAAGAAACACAGTCCTAATTCCAAGTCAGAATAACTAAAAAAAATTATCACAAATATTATTATAAATTCAAAACACACAAAGATGTCCATGTACATTATGGCCCAGATCTCTCCTTTTACAATATACACCAATTTGCCATGTTTCTCTGACCAGGCTGTTCCCTCCCATGAGACAGAGCTGAGCTTCCAGGTAGTGGTCATGCAAGTGAGAAAGCGATGCTAACACTTTGATACCACTCAGTTCCAGGTGTCCCTGGACAAGTTTTACCCGTTGTGTGATTATTTAGCTCTCCTCCATGCCTGCAGTATATGGGAATACACACACACGGTCTCTATCTACACACACATGCACACAACTGTAGATCACATATATACTATTTGGATTAGATAATACAATGCAAGGAACATGCACGTTTACTATAAGGCTTTAATATTTTCTAAAAGTTGTTTGATCACAAAGTAAATAATAAAAACTAAAGCACAATGAGCAATGTGTTTACCAATATAATAACAGAAGTGACATGCATTAATTGCAAAGTTTCGATTCAACAGTGCTTTAAATAGTTACTTTGTAGGTATAACTATTGTCAATGTATTTGTCATGTAGTGATCATAAAATAAAAGTCCACTGCTACATATAAAATCCAGATTACATTAGCAAATTAGCTGGTGTCAACCAAGTAAATTCTGGTCTTAAATTCTGCACTCGTTATTGCCATTGGAGTAAATGGATTTATTCCAATGCAGCTGAGAGTAGAATTGCTCTACAGTTTGGTTTTTGTAGTTGTATTGGTTTTGTTTAGCTGTTGACCTTTTTGATTAGTTATTGTGGAATTTAAACAGAATGCAAGGCACAAAGTCAACAACTAAACCTTTTAGTGCTTTCGGAGTTAACCAGTTTGACGGCCCTTAGGACTGACCCACAGAACATGGATGATTTTGGCTCCACCAATTACCTCATTGTGCCCTATAGGAATGGCCTCCCACATTGAGAAGGTAGCTCATTCTACATACACATACATTGCTAGACACTCTCCTGAATCTGGCAGCAGTGGTGCCACATTGTGAGGTCAACACACATCCACTAGTATTGACAGAGCCCACCAACTCATTTTATTTAACAGAATGAACAGTTGTCAAATGGTAATGATGTGATCACTACAGACCTGAGATTAAACTGAATCAGTGATCTGGATGTGAAAACTCCCTACTCCAGTCTCCAGTCACCATTTGTGATCTGGGTTATATGGACCTATACCTTCTGTAGGGGATGGAGGGAAGTGGGAGGTACACAAAATATCTGGAACATATTTCTGGAAGGTGCAAGATTGGAACACAGACTACTTAGTGCCTTGATGTATGTCTGGAGCTGTGTTTATTGTTCTCTGGGTGTGTCAGGCTAAAATATTTGTGTGGGGAGTATGTGTAGTCAGGGACCATCAAACAAAACTGGGATAGAAAGAGGAAAATTCTATGCACATTTGATGCATGCTTGTTACCTTACTTGTTACTTTCACCCATTATGTTTTTTTTATTTACAATTATTATTGATGATGTGGATGGGATAGCTTCACTGACAACTTGTTTGACACTGCAGGTTGTTATCTGTCTTCAGATTTAGCTGCTTTCTTATGATTGTGTCTAAGTGGGTAACATGATATGTATATTGACTTGGGATTTGATGTTATCCTTGGACAACACAATATGCTGGTTCCTAGAGGAGTGTGTTCAGAGCCAATACAAGTACCTGAAATAACTTCACTGGGAGTCTCTCATTCTGCAGTAGAATAGGGGCCCTCAAGAAAAAGTACAGTGATCTCCCAAGCAACTTGGCAACAGCAAAGGATATCAAGGAAAATGAGACATTTATCAGTGAGCTTCAGTGGAGTGAATATGCCACAGGCAGTCGGAATGGAATGGTGACGCCCATAAAGCAGAGCATGAAGTGACAGAGTGACAGCGCACAGAGTAATAAAGAGGATTTTCTGACAAGCTGACACACCATGCTCTTGACCTAAGAATAGATTACCAGAATCTTGAAGATCATAACAATGTAAAAGATAATATCTGGGCAGAAAAACATCAGATAGCCCGTCTCTAAGAGTAAATAAATATAATAGAGCTTCCCTCAGCCATAGTCCAATGCAAATATGTGTAGTGTGGCTCAGTTCAGCTAAGTTCCAAGGTGAAGAGTAAAACACTCCAGTTCTTCTCTCACCTTCAGCCCTTTTCCTGGAGGCTTTTCCTTTGTGAATCTCACTAAGAGATTCAGCTTCCCTCAGCACATCCCTTTTACAAGAGTATTCCAGGAAGGGGGGACGGGATAGGATAGACAGGCTCATGTTGTCCCTCTAGCTTCGAAGAGGGTTAATCCTTCCCTAGCAGACATCTATGGATGGGTTCTAGTCGCTCACCCAAACATGCAATACAGCATTTCTTATGTCAGGAACTGTTCCACAGACGATCTTGTAATTAGGAATGATTAGGTGACCAAGGCTGGCTCCAGCTTTTCTGCCACTTCAAGCAGCAAAAAAAAAAAAAAAAAAAAAAAAAAAAAGGACAAGCGGTGGCACTTTGGCTGCAGCTAAATTGCACTGCTTCTTCGACAGCAGATCAGCACCGGGTCCTCTCTCTCTTCCTCTTCAGAGGCAGTTCAAAGGGGAAAAGAGGGAATGAGGGACACGCCGCCGAATTGCTGCCGAAGACCTGGATGTGCTGCCCCTTTGAATTGGCCGCCCCAAGCACCTGCTTCCTATGTTGGTGCCTGGAGCCAGCCCTGTAGGTGACTGACTGCACACTGTAACAGTAAAAGATCAAGGGATTGGTAATTGATACTAAGAAGGTTAGGAACATATACAACAAATCTGGTCCTTTCCTCTCACAGAAATAAAGACTCTTCTTAAATCCATTGTACTGAAATAGGCATATCATCCTTTTCCTTACGCCACCAGGGTGGATATCATTTGTTATTGACATGATCAGTATTAGGCAGCACTGTCAAAAGATCACAGGTCATGTCCTACTTTCTGGGACAAAGACGGACTTTGTTGTGCTTGGCCAGCACCTAGCACAGGGGAATTCTGGTGCAAGAGTGGAGCTCCTAGGCACTACCACAAAACAAACAACAGCCACTAGCCTACAATGATGGCGGGTAGCATGGAGATTTAACCAACCCACAAGAAGCACTGGCAGGAATTCTGCCTAGCATGCAGGTAGACCTGACAGGATTCACCATCCATTAAGATGGCCTCACTTCCTTTCTAGTCCTTCTGGGACAAAGTGCTCTCCAGGAGGTCCATGGGGCCACAGTCCCCGTGCTCCCCTGCAGAGACTGCAATTACAAGTGGTCCCTGAGTAGAGTACACATACATGGGGCCTCCTTGGGTGTTCCATCCCTGCTCACCACCACTATGGCCACTCCTAGTCTGGCCCACGGTGCTTTGCTGTATTCTCTTTTTATCATCACTGGTCTTCCATGGGCTCCTTTCTTTTAACCTCATTAACTCTCTAGAGCCAATGATCACATTGCCCAATACCTACAGAAAGCCATGGAAATAATATCACAGGGTAAAAGGTGTGAGTGACTGTACTCTGGGTACCCAAGACGGTGACTCACCTTGCTACTCCCTGCTCTAGCAAGAGGGAGTCTGTCTCGTGGTAGCTGGGTGTCAGCTCCCTGTCACTGCCAGCCCTTCAGCCACTCAAGCGCTCCTCTCTGGGCTATGCCAGCCCTTCGTTCACCTTGCAGGTTAAAAATAGGTGCCACCCAATCTCCAAATCCCTTTGAATTGGTCCCCTATGGTATCCGGCCCCGGACACTGGTTACTCATAGAATTTCTACACCCAAAGGTTCAACGTAACCCAATTTACCAGTTGTACCTTAAATCACCACTACCATAAGCACAAAGCACTTGTGAGCACTTAAGAAAAAAAAGAAGGCTTATTAAAGAAAGAATAAAGATCTACCTAGAAAAAGTGATGGAAACTGTTACAACACAAAACAAAAATCATAGAAGACGCACCTGTGTTTACACTTAACAGTTACCTTTCCTATCTCATAAAGTAGGTTTCCTCCCAAAGTTCAGTCCATCGCAGAGCTGGCTGGTTTCACAAGAACCAGATCCAAATGTTCATGAAAGCACTCCCTACTCCACCAAGGCTTTTCCCCAGGGAGTGAATCCAGAGTGCCTTTCCCTATACTTTATTATACTGAAAACAGTGTTTTATTTCTATTGACAGGCAGAGCAAATCCCTGCCTTATTGTAGAGTTTCTTTTCTACCTTTAAGTGGTTTCAGTTGTTTGTCATTGTCTCTGGTGGTTTTCCATTGACTGTTTGGGGATATGGCAAGGGTAGAGCACAGAACCTTGCATTACCTTGCCATCTAACTAGGGATGATAACTCCTTCTTGCTTGAATGGATCATCACTGAGAAACCTGGTGACTGATTTCTACTCAAAATCTATGACGCATACTTTCACTATAAATACATTATTCCTTCAATATCATCCATCCATACATCTCAAAATGATTAGGAGTCCTGACAAGTTTTGAGTTTTCAATGGATTCTTTATATGTTATTCTTTTGGAATAAATATCCTGTAAAATGTGTTTGTTGTAGCAAGCTTGTCACGTCTGATATGAGAACTAGTTGCAAAGAACAGGGGATCCTTTGCCAAGGGGTCTCTGTGTCACAGTATCTTAACTTTAATACAAATTGTTTGGTCCCTGTTTTTTATTTTCCTTAGTTCCTAACATTTTGATTGAATAAAATGAGGTCTTAAGTTACTCAGTGCCTGAGCTAAATGGAAGTCAACATAGCATTCCCATTGCAGTTTACAAAAGAATAATGTTCTGGGGTTAGAAACAGCTGAGGTATATACAAGTTAACAGGACACATTTTGTAGCAAGCAGGCAGGACAAGGACTGATTGTGGGCAGCACTGATTACATTAGTACAGCAACTCATGGCAGCAGTTAACAAGGTGCACACCATGCTAATAGGTGACACTATGCCTGCTTACAGAACTGCTACAGAGCTGGCCCACAACATTTTGGCACCTGAGGCAGGGAGCTCAAATGATGCCCCCATGCTCCCTTGCTTGGGCCAAAACTTTGAAAGGTCTCAGTTCTGCCTTCTTCCTGTTCTACTTCTCTCATGGTACTGCTCTGCTACCTACCCCAATAAAGGAGAATGAATAACTTAAAATGCCTTGTTCAAAAATTTTAAGTAACACTTAGCTTTGAAAAGCCTGAACAGCAAATGTCACTTTTCTTGTCTGTATAGTAAATATTGGCATTTTCACCTGTTTGAATAATCAAAGTAGTGCTTTCTGTGCCTTCTTGGTTGCAAAGATTTGAACTGCTTTCTGCTGAAGGTCCACAGTCTGGGCCAGCTCATGCTCTATTGAGATGGTTTCAAGGCCGACCAGCCTTGCCTGTGTCACTGTAGAGCATAGATGTGTTTTTATTAACTTCAGCTTCGAGGAGCTGCATTTTCCACTGACAACTGTTACAGGAAGTGTTAGAAGTATGCACAGAGCAACAAAAGCATTTGGAAAGAGGATGGTCATCTTATTTGTGCACATATATTCCAGAACAGCCTTTGGAGTTGATCCTGATGAGATGTATCTTGAAAGGGCTTTCAGATCATCACCTAAATCACTTGCATCAATATCACGCATGTCATCATGTGTCAACATTGTCTCTAGTGCTCTGCATTGCTGGCGTAGGTCTGCCTCAGGTATAGTGAGGAGTTTTGGAATATCATACAACGTCCCAAATATACTGCTGTGTTCCTTGAGCTGCCTGAAACATTCTTCAACTGACTATATTGCACAATCTAGCATCTGGTTAAAGAATTCAACTCTGAATTGTTGTTGGGGTCTCTTATGGGATTATCCCATGCCCCATAATCAAAATGTCTTCTTCAGTGACTCTTGTATTTTTGAATGGGTGGGAAAATAGCTTCAGCATGAAGTTCCCCTGCGAACTTCTGTGCACTCTTCAGAACGTTTTAAAATCCCTCATCTGACCGGTAAGACTGTAGGTATGACTATGCTTTGTCCAGTTGTTCCATTGCTCCAGATATATCAGGGTCAACACCTTGGAGTCTCTTGCTTACAACATTTATTTCAAACAGTATGTTATGCCACAGCACTAAGCCACACAGAAATTTGAAGTTATGTATGTTTCTGGTGATTCCATTTCCCTCTGCCACTGTTCTCCCACGAACAGTTCCTGTCACAGCATTATCCTCCATAATGGCAACTATGGCATCATCTATCTTCTCAATCTGGTGTTATCGCCTCCACTCAACTTTCCAATCATGTGGTACTCAGTGGTTTCAGTGTCAGAGAGGATGTTCCCAGATGTTGCTTCAAAATTTGCCATCAATGAGTTGATGCAGAGAAAAGAATACATAGATGTTTTGAATGATATTAAAAAATTCAGCAGCCTCACTAGAAGCTGATGCTGCATCACTGACCACCAAGTTCAATGAATGAGAACTACATGGGACAAAAAAAGCTTGAGGGTTTAACTCTCAGATCCGTGTCTGAACTCCTCTGTTCTTTCCTCTCATGTTGACACCATTATCATAGCCCTGACCTTTCATGTCAGCTATCACAATTCCCATATCTTCCAGCTTTTTAAGAAGCACATTTGTCATACCAGCTCCTGTGGTATCAATGTCAATACATTCTAGAAAATGCTCTCTGATAGTCACCATTGCAGGAACATTTTTCACTAGGTTCAGTTGTTGTTACAAAACGCACCATTAAAGTCATTTGTTCCGTATGGCTGATGTCAGGTGTGCAGTCCAGAATAACAGAGTAATATCTTCCTGACTTCATATCTCCCACTATCTTCTGTTTGACTTTTGTTGCCAGTAACTGTATGCTCTCATTTTGAATTGTTTATCCAAGGTAGTGGTGTGTGTGCATTTCTTGGGTGGTGACTCTTCCTAGATGCTCCTGGAGTACAGCATCAAACTCAGCCATCAGCTCCACAATGTTAAGGACATTTTCATTGTTTAGCACATACAGCTGATCTGAAATGCCACACAGGGCTAGGTTTTGGGTAGCAAGCATTCTCACAATGGCAATGAGCCTCTTCAGAACATTTTGCCAGTAAAGAGACTCTGATGCAATCTTTTCTTGACGCTGATCATCTATGGTGGCCTTTAACCTTAGTCTCATCTCAAGCTCTTTCCACCTATGGAATGCTCTCTGGTGATTTGCTGCCTTCTCATGGCATGACAGATTTCTAGCCAGATTTTTCCAGTCCTTTGTTCCTCTAGAACCCAATGTCGCTGGAACATTAGACTGGAAGAGTTTGCAACAAAAACAGTATGCAGCATTCTGGGTTTTTGAGTGCATAAGCCATGGCCTCTCCACTTTGTCACCATTGGGGATTTCACGTCAGTAATGTGTTGGATGGAAACTTCTCTTTTCATTGTCTCTGGGGAACATGAAGTTTTTCACTTGCTGTGGCCCAGACAGTACAAGGAAGTTCCTCAGGCTACTGCTCAAGTGGGTCCACAGTCCTGGATCATCTAGACTTATGGAACTAAACTCAGCAGCAGCTGTTTCTTGCACCTCCACCACACTCTGATCTATACTTTTCTTCAGAATGTGCATGGTTACATCAATTTGAGATGGAGATATGGATGCTGCACTAGCTGCCAGGTCACCTGCACTCTGACTGGAAGATCAGGCATCTCCTCACCACTCACATCCTCACTGGGGCCGGAAGGCTCAGCATGACCATTTGTATCTATGTATCTCAGGAGAGCTCCTTCCTGCTTAGATAGAAAAGCTTCCTTTGCTTTCTTTCTGAACGCTGACCCAGAAGGGCATTGTCTTCTTTCACTCATGATTGCTGTTCTGAGCCAGCTATAGTGGCTCTCGACATGCAGTTGAAGGGGACGAATAAGCAGGCTGGTAACAGGGTCTGAGTGAGGGAAGATATCAGTGTCTTAAGGGCCTAACTGGCTCGTACTAGTTCAGTTGACTGCCTGTTCTCCTCAAGTGGGTTCAGGGAAGCAGCAGGAAACAGGAAGCTTCCTGAGAAGCTGGTGTTAATCAGTCCAGGCTCCTGGGGGTGCTAGAGAGGTACATAAGAGGCTCCTCCTCCTCTCTCTCCCTGCAGCGCCTGCTGCTTTCTGTTATTCCCTCTCACCTTTTCTCCTGCCTGCCTGTTATGTCTCTTGTGTCCTCCTTCCTCTAGCACAGCACTCCACCATCTCTGTGCATCTAGAGCAGAGAGAATACATATGCACCAGCAGTAGACACAATTTTCTACACTCTGGGCCCTAGTGACACCCCCCCACCCCCCTACAGTCTGGCACCTGAGGTAGCTGCCTCAGTTCGCCTCATGGTAAGGCCAGCCCTGAGTTGCTGTACTGTGGCATAGGGGCCAAAATCTCTGTTAGGTAACATGTTAGTTCTGTTGTAGGTACTGCAGCTAAGGCACGTTCATTTAAGCAGCCCTAGCGATATAGCACGAGTGGAGCACATAGGGCCTAAAACATTATTCTAGAGCTTAAAATTAGACTCTTGGGACCACATTAGAGACAGCAGGCAAAACTTTCAGATTTAGGCATGCTCAAATCTATGCCTATATTGGTTTATGCCTAACTTATCCCTCCAAATATCAGATGTATGTGCACATATCATGTATGTCCAGGAAGGCACATGTTAATTGTATTTTTATACAGATTGTCTATACACTCAGAGCAGTGGATAGGCATTTTTTCTATAAATCAGAAATGAAGGAATATAAAAACAGATTAGGCAATGGTTAAAAGAAATCTAAAGGAGAAAACAAAACAAAAGGTAAACACCAGGTAAATGTCTTTGCTTAGACTGCATTGAACTAAATAGGACTTCACACTGGCACAAAGAGCTACAGCAGAAGATCCCAGTCCAGGACCAGTGCTTAACTGAGCTAATTTACAGACAAACTGGGAGAGGGAAAGGGATAGAATAAAAGACTGAAAGTATTATTTGATCCCCTGCCAAATTCCCACTTTTCATTGTCACACATCCCAGACCAAACTGCAGTGATTTCTGTTGTTTCTTGTATCAGAGGGGTAGCCATGCTAGTCTGGATCTGCAAAAGCAGAAAAGAATACTGTGGCACCTTATAGACTAACAGACATTTTGAAGCATTAGCTTTATGGGTGAATACCCACTTCGTCAGATGCATGTAGTGGAAATTTCCAGGGGCAGGTATATATATGCAAGCAAGCTAGAGATAACGAGGTTAGTTCAGTCAGGGAAGATGAGGCCCTGTTCTAGCATTTGAGGTGTGAAAACCAAGGGAGGAGAAACTGAAGTCTACAACCCATCCTGGACAATGATCCCACACTTTCTAGTTCAGTTGACTTTCACAGGCCTTGGGTAGCAGGCCAGCCCTCACCCACAGACAACCTGCAACATATTCTCACCAGTAACTGCACACTGCACCATAGTAACTCTAGCTCAGGAACCAATTCATGCAACAAACCTCGATGCCAACTCTGCCCACATATCTACACCAGCAACACCATCACAGAACCTAACCAGATCAGCCACACCATCACTGGTTCATTCACCTGCACGTCCACCAATGAAATATACGCCATCATATGCCAGCAATGCCCCTCTGCTATGTACATCGGCCAAACTGGACAGTCTCTAAGGAAGAGGATAAATGGACACAAATCAGATATTAGGAATGGCAATATACAAAAACACTGTAGGAGAACATTTCAGCCTCCCTGGCCACACTATAGCAGATCTTAAGGTGGCCATCCTGCAGCGAAAACACTTCAGGACCAGACTTCAAAGAGAAACTGCTGAGCTTCAGTTCATTGGCAAATTTGACACCATCAGCTCAGTATTAAACAAAGACTGTGAATGGCTTGCCAACTACAAAACCAGTTTCTCCTCCCTTGGTTTTCACACCTCAAGTGCTAGAACAGGGCCTCATCCTCCCTGATTGAACTACCTCATTATCTCTAGCTTGCTTGCATATATATACCTGCCCCTGGAAATTTCCACTACATGCATCTGACGAAGTGGGTATTCACCCACGAAAGCTCATCCTCCAAAACGTCTGTTAAGTCTATAAGGTGCCACAGGATTCTTTGCTGCTTCTGTTGTTTCTTGTTGTTAATCCTCCAGTTAAAATGGGATATTTATTACATAAAAGCAAGCAGGGGGGGACACATATGGGGGGGGACATAACACAACACATTCTAGCCCATCTTTATACAATGCAAGAACCCAAAATGACTCATCTTCTGCAGTTCACCTTCAAAATGATCTGCCCAAAGATTAAACAGAAAGTCAGGGTAGAACCGGAATCAGAATTAAGATCTCAGCTTCCAGCCCCATGGTCTCTCCAGCAGACGACAGGTTCTCAAACTGTAGTCTATGAAGGATTGTTGCTCCATAGAACACTAACTGGTGAGCTTTGGAGAGTCAGATAGACATATGCCAATGGCTTCCCTCTTTGTGTCAAGCTGAGAGACACAGAGCACATGGAAACGAGAGATGAAAGAAAGATCAAAAGGAGATACCAAGATTAACTTTAGGAAAAAAAAAAGACAGACCATTTATCACATTAAATACAATGAAAACAACATCAAATACTTTCTTATCTATCTTCGGGTTTTATACAGCCACCCATCACCCTATTATCTTAGCACCTTCCACAAAAAATAGAGAGCAAAACCAAAGTCCCCCAGGGACCTTGAAAGAGACTGTGGTGGTTTTCCATTTTGGGGATTAAAAGGCTGCTTGGAGTAGAGAATTTCTGTTTTGATTGATTGGTTTATTTGTGTCAGAGTTTGTCTGTTTGCCTGCTAATGTTGCTCTCAAGGAAAAGTAACTTCTGCAGTTCGAGTAGGGATGTTATTTAAGAGGACAAGGAGAGGAGGTAGTGAGATGGTCCCAGAGACAATCTTTCTGTTAAGATCACCTGCAGGCACGTCACCTCTCATATCACAAGAGCTTGAAAAGCGGAAGCTTTCTCAAGCAGTGGCCTAACACCAGTGACCTGAAGACAACCTCTGTATCAGCTTGAAAGCTTGTCTCTCTCATCAACAGAAGTTGCTTCAATGAAAGATATTACCTCACCTAGCTGGTCTCTCTAATAACCTGGGACCGACATGGCTACAGCAACACATCACCAATAAAATCACTTTTTAAATGAGCTAAAGTGTTTCCTAGGTACATTTGTCTAATGGTTGCTTTGTGAAGGAGCTGCTTTCCTGTACCTACCGAGCTAGCACTGGTCTCCAGCTGCCGCAGGCTCATTAAACTTCTTAGCATGAGAACACAACATACGCATCTCACATGCTCTGCCTTCAATAACTGCTATGTGCCTGAAAATCCCCAGCCTTGATGCTATATTATTGTGCTCATCAGCATGATTAGAAAACAAAAATCCTAACCTGTGCACTAAAACTCATGCTACCTTGGACACAATCCCACCTAGCAGGGCAGAAAACACTTATCTGTGTGATTCTGCCTGTGTTGCTCTCTCCTCAGACTGATGTCACACAATCAAGTTGTATTCTCCATCTGTAGTACAGTATACTCTAATTTTCCAATTATCCGAACCTCTGCTTCATCCAAATTCCTTCCTTGTCCCACAGCATGAGAGACATGCCCTCTGTAACATGCATCTTATGCCGGGGTACAAGGAAGGGATTCAGCTAATGAGGAGGTTTGGATAATAGAGCAGAGACTCCCGGCCAGGACTGCAAGGAGAACAGCAAGGAGGATGAGCTGCTGGGGAGGCCACCCTGCTTTTTAATGGCTCTTGTGGCAGTGCGGGGAGCCCTGTGCAGCACAACTGTCATGAGAGTGAGTGAGTAGGGCTGTGACAGCGGAGCTGCAAAGAGCTCTCTGCACTGCTGCAGGGCCAGTGATGCCCAAGCCCTGCAAGCACAAGGCACAGAGAAAGCTGGCACGGCAGAGCAGAGCCGAGCCACACACTCTCCCCGCACCCCACCCCAGTCACACCTGTGAGGAGGCTAAATGACTCCTCCCTCCTCAGTTTTCTAAACTCCTGATTCTCCATATAAAATCCATGTCCCCGTGCTATGTGGAAATATACTGTATATCCCTTGTTTGAGTGCATGACTGTGGGAGAGATACTATTAATAATAATATTTTCTTCCTAAATTCTTCAAAGTACTAGTTCAGTGATGGTAAATGTATTATGGCCTGATCCTGTAAGTGCCTACCACCAGGTGCAGTGTTCAGTGGACTCATTTCTAGTTATTAGTACTATGGGGCAGACTGTCAGCTGGTGTAAACTGATATCAATAGAGCTGTGACAATTTACACCAGCTGAGGATCCGCCCCTATGCCTGGTAGTAAGTGTTTTCATGATCAACCCGTGGGACTCAATTCTTATTGATGGAATATATAATGAACTCACAGCTGTGAGTTCATCTGTTTGCTCTGGTTTACATAATTAAATGAAGCACCTATCTAACATTACATTATTTTGGGAAAGATCATAGACTGCAAGGCTAGAAGGGACCACTGGGATCATCTAGTCTGACTCTAGTACACCAAAGGCCAAAGAACTTCCCCAAAAGAACTCCTAGAGCTGATCTTTTCAGAAAAAAACCCTCCAATCTTGATTTAAAAATGGTCAACAATGTAGAATCCACCACAACCCTTGGTAAATTGTTCCCATAGTTAATTGCCCTTTTGTTAAAAAAATCACACCTTATTTCCAGTCTGAATTTGTCTAGCTTCAACTTTCAGCCATTGGATCATGTTATACTAGAATGAAGAGCCCATTATCAAGTATTTGTTCCCCATGTAGGTACTTACAGCCTGTAGTAATCAAGTGACCCCTTAACCTTCGCTTTAGTTAAATAGACTCATGGAGCTCAATCACTATAAGGCAGGTTTTCTAATCCTTTAATCATTCTCATTGTTCTTCTCTGAACCCTCTCCAGTTTATTAACATCCTTCTTGAATTGCGTACACCAGAACTGGATACATTATTCCAGGAGCAGCCACACCAGTGTGAAATACAGAGATAAAATAACCTCTCCGCTCCTACTCAAGATTCTCTTATTTATGCATCCAAGGATCACATTAGCCGTTTTGGTCACAGCATTGCACTGGGAGTTAGTGTTTGGCTGATTACCAATCCCCAGCACCAAATCTTTTTTTAGATTCTTGCTTCCCAGAATAGAGTCCCACATCCCGTGAGTATGGCCTATGTTCTTTGTTTCTAGATGTAGACGTTTACATTTAATTATATTAAAAACACATAGTTTGCTCGTGCCCAGCGTACTAAGCTCTCCAGATCGCTCTGTATCAGTGACCTGACCTCTTCATTATATCCACTCCCTTAATTTTTGGGTCATCTGCAAATGTATTTAGTGATGAATTTATGTTGTGTTCTAGGTCCTTGATAAAAGTGTTCAATAGCATAGATAGAAGAAACAATCCCTGCAGGATTTCACACTCCCGCTTGCTAATTATTCCCCATTTAAAATAACATTTTAAGCCCTATAAATTGGTACATATTATAGCGATTAAACGTTGGATAATTTTATATCATTCTAGTTTTTTAAAATCCATGTCAAGGCTTGCCTACAGAAGTCTAAGTCCATTACATCAATGCTATTACCTTTAGCAAGCAAACTTGTAATCTCATTGCTAGAAAGTATCATGTTAGTTTGATAGCATCTATTTTCGTCAACCCACGTTTATTGGCATTAATTATGTTACCTCCTCTAATTCTTGATTAATTATGTCCTACATCAGCTGCTTCATTATCTTGCCCAGGATCAGTGTCAGACTGACAGGCCTATAATTAGCTGGGTCATCCCATTAACCCTTTTAAAATAAGTTCTCTGGCATGGGCTATACAGGAGGTCAGGCTAGATGATCACAATGGTCCCTTCTGGCCATGGAATCCACAAAAGGCACCATATTAAGGGCCTATACATGGTTGCTTTTACAGCCTCAGCACCACCTGGCATGAAGAAATCACATTGCTAGAGACTTTGCCTTTCATGCTCCCTGTTGACCATTTCCCTGGGCTTATAATGGGTACCTCTGTCTGGTCATTCTCTGGCCTGGCCTTCCAGCCAGGTCACCTCTTAAATTCAGCCACCTTCTAGGATAACAAGAGGTTCAACTGAAAGTCCAAAAAATTTCCAAATAGTAATTCTTCTGTCCCATTTGGCTATGCTGAAATTCCCCACTTTTTGATGCCTACTTTTGGGCCCTGCAGAATTTCTCCTATACTACTTTCTCCTAGCAGGTTTTCCCCCACTGCCTCTCCTCCCCAGGAACTCCGGTAGCATCCCTCAGGGAACTCGCCTCTCCTTGTAGGCCCCAGCTCAGAACTCCCCCATAGGAGTTGAGCCTACTCTGCTCCAGTGGGAATTCCACTTATTCATCTCTCTTGGGTCTCCACACCCAGAGGGAGTTCACAGCTCAGTTTCCTCTGATTCTCCCACAGCTGGGGGCAGTCATTATAATTGAGTCTCCATCACCCCCAGCTGGGATCATTAATCATCACTATGTTGCTCGATCACCAGTGAGGCTGAGGGATAGCTGCTAAGTCACAGGCAGGCTGAGCCTGTGAGAGGTACCAATCCTGTGAATCAGCTCTGGGCTAGATTCATAACAAAAACTTAGGTTCAGCATTGCAATGGCTAACATTTAAAAGCCCTGCCACTCAGTGGAATCCACAGCCCCAGGTTAGGCACCCAGGCGCCCTATATAATGCATGGGGAAAGTTAGGTGCCTAACAATGGGATTCACAGAAGCCAACAAAGTGAGCAGGGTGCTACCTAAACTATCCACTAGGAATTACCAAAGACAGGGGTGAGGCCTAAGCCCTGCTCTTCAAAAGGAGTCAGACATTTTCTACCACTTGGAATTCACAGCTGTGAACTCTCATTTGGAGGCAGGTACCCTAAACCAGATCAGCCCTTTCTCATGAATTGTTGTGGTAGTGGGGGTACATCTACTACCATTACTGCCTCCAAACACTATAGCCCAGTGTCTAGGACATTTAAGCGGAAAGTGAGAGATCTCAGTTCAATCCCTGCTCCAAACCAAGCAGAGGGGGAACTTGAACCTGGTTCACTCACATCCTAGGTGCTCTAACCACTGGGATCGAGAGTAAGAGTGAGGAACTTCCTCCTTGGTTGTTATGTGCAGGGTCTGATGCAGCAGGTGGCCTCTGAGAACACCTACTGCATCAGATCCCACAGGAGAGAGAGGTGGAAGAATACTTAGTTTGAGCATCCCACTGGAGTTTTGGAATTGAGCAGCTCAGCAGCATCAAGAGTTAACGAGTTTTGCACACGCACACTGGCAGACCCTTAGAGTATGCCTATAATGCAACGTAAGCTCATGTCTGAGCCTGGACTCAAGTATAACCCCCTTGTGTCTATGCTGCAAGTGTGCTAACCCAGGGTCCTAGGACACGCTCGAGTTAAGCCAGGACCCAGGGCCTGAGTCCTATTGCTTTGCATTGTAGACACAGCCCCACTTGACTCAGGTCCTGGGAGTCAGCCAGACATATCCCACAATTCCATGGGAGAACTTCCTTAGTCCTTTCTATCCCAACAGTCTGCAATCACTCCATTGAAAACAGAAGCCATCCCACCTTTGCAAAACAGCAGCAGCTCAAGTTAGCATTAACTCATTCTGTTCTGATCACCAATCTGCAAGCACACTATCAGAGGGCCTCCTGGGTTTGCAATGGAGAGTGAACCAACCAAGCCTTTTCCAACATGAGCTGTTTCCTGGTAACATGCAGGGCAGGCAGTAAAGTTTTCCCACAGTGCACGATGGTCCTAGAGCTAGAGCAGCCATATTTTGGGATGTGTCTCTGTGTGTGTGTGTGGGGGGGTGGATTGGTAGGGACTCTGGGAGAGGGTTACTTTGACTTGGGTCTGCACAGTGCAGTTTGAATGCCAGAGTCCTAGGTTCCAGCACAGTTAGAAAATCTTAACCTAGGGTTAAAATACAGTGCAGATCCTCAAGCCCAGGGTTCCCTAACATGCTTCCTCTGCAGTGTGGGGCACAGGTCACTTGCTGGTGGATTTTCTGCACCTTGAAGTCTTTAAACCACGATTTGAGGACTTCAGTAGCTCAGACATAGGTTAGGAGTTTGATACAGGAGTGAATGGGTGAGATTCTGTGCCCTGCATTGTGCAGGTCAGATTAGACGATCATAATGTTAAAGCCTATGATTCTATGGATCAGCTGACTCAACTCCCACTAACCCTTGGCTTACATTGCAGTGTATATATACCCTTAGGGGCCTATAATGTTAGTTGGAAGCTAAGGATCCAAATTTTGGATTGAAACATTTTAAGTAGCAATTAGGCACCTAAATCTCTCTGTGGCTCTAGCCCAATATGCTTTCTGTAATGTACTAATAGTGGAATTTTCAAAAGCATCTACTCAGATTTGGTGCACAACTTCCATTGATTTCAGTGGGGAGCTAGATGCTTCGCCTGTTTAGGTGCTTTTGAAAAAAAATCAGCCTGTAAGTGCCCTCATTTCTTACTGACTTAAATGGGAGTGAAGGGCTCTCTATAGCACACTGTGCTATTTTATATTGGCAAAAAAACACTACGCTAAATATTTGTCTCAAACACCATAGTGGCAAATACTGAGAAACTGAGCACCTCTAAATCTCACTGCAGCTAATGGGTCAAATCTTGAAATCTTTACTCCCTTTTTTTCTTAGGACCTAATTTGTAAAGATGTTTAGGTGTCTAAAGATGCAGATAGGCACCCAGTGCAAATTTCAAAAGGAACTAGACATCTAACATCCATTGATTTCAGAATCAGGCCCTTAAGGAATAGAGTCGTGGGGCCAAATTCTGATCTCACTTACATCAATGTAAATTTAGAATAATGCCAGTTGAATTGTTTCAGATTTATACTGGTTTAATGAGATCCTAATTTAGCTCATTGATTCATATTCTGTCCTTAGATGTGCTCAAAGCAGTTTTCCAAGCAAATCAATAGAATCTGTGCAAGTGCATCTGAGGGCAGAATTTGGACCATTTTGCATAATTACAGCAGTTGTCCATAAAAATCGTCAGTTACCTCAGATTACTGTAAATGCGGTGGTAACATTATTTCATTTTCTCCAGATACTTCCCAGACTAACCATACTGTAAATACCATGGAAAGGTTATCTAAGGCAAACCTGGAAAGCTTTTGAGCACAACTACTGTATCTTTGAACTGACTGATTTCTAATATAACAATAAACCTCTTAAATCCTACTGAAATCAATAGGACTTAAACAGGCACTCATATTATGGTGATGAGCATGGCATAAAAAACTACGTAGTGTAGAATAAAGTGCTTTACTGAGTCAGGGCCTAATAAACTGAGCCAAAAAGCAAGCTTGTAACTCCACTGACTTCAGTGGGGTTGCACAGACTGTAACTAAAACCTTTCAACGGCAGTGGTACCAATGACTTTCTTTTTTTTAAGAAACAACCTCCTTCCTAGAATGATTTAATTCAAGCTATGGAGGTACATAATGTTTGTTATGTACATAACGTTTCTGTATTGCAACATTACATCTTTCTCCTCTGCTCCATAAAGCGCGTACAATCTTCTCAACCAGATTTCGTCAAAAGAAAATTATGCTGCTTATTTTCCCAACTCTGCTGAAACCCATATATCGTCTGCCAGACAAAGCCGTTTCCTTTTCAGTGAATTAATAGCAGCAAATTTAATCTGGGATTTGAAGATCATCAGATACATATTACAAACAATGCAGTATTTTGAGGGGGTTGTTTGTCAGACTGCTTATTGGACTCAGCAAAGATGATACTGGCAGCACAAGGGAAAACGTGTCAGGTTTCTTTTAGTATAATAGTCATATTTATAGTTACACAATATATTTTAAAGCCTTATTTTCAAATAATCCTGATCTGAATGAGTATGATAAAAGACATTTTTTCACTGGGGGATATGATTTTCAAGATGAATGTGCTTAAATGTTAAATCTTCCAGCAGACAGGCAAATGTTTCCAGTTGAGAGCACAGTGATTATGAAAGAGTAGACCCTTTAGTTGCCCTGGAAACTATATTTGTAAAGGGCCACTATTTATATTGTCCCAGAAGCTTTCAACAAGAAGAAGAGAACTGTCAGTGAGTATTTATTCACCAAAAAAAAAAAAAAAAAGTCATTTCAGGGAGGTGAAGTGATGCACTTTTTTTTCTAATTCATAATAAATGATCTCTCTTCTTGGGAGGTAAAAAATGAAAGTTGTGGAGTTGTAACATGTTCATGGAAAGACAAGAGCAGCACATTTTCAGTGTTAACACTTGCCGGCTTGGGTTACACAGAAAACCTTCATAGATAAACATGAAGAAAAATCAACACCAACACCACCATAGTTTTAAGTATGTCTGTGTTTCTACTTACTCTTGTTAAACAGTTATACTGAAGTTGCACCAAGAGGCCTCAACCTGGTCGGGACCCCATTAATCTAGCCACAGTACAGTTGCACAGTCAATTGCATTCCACCCACCAAGAGTTTACAGTACAAATAGACTGACACGTTGGCAGTAACATTTTGATTTAGCTTGAAACTTAACAAGAAATCTCAACGTTAAGAATGGGGTGGATTTTATTTTTTAAAAGGATTATATCTTCATAACTTTTTAAACATATTGGTTTGTATTATTTCTGTTTTACAAAAATAAAAAAGAAATCTACTTGTCTCTAATACCTGCCTTCACACATATTAACAAAAAGCAGCTTTGGAACGAATCCTGAAGTCCATGGTATAAGGGCTGAGTAAAAACTTCAGGATTTTACCCTTCAATTTAAGACATTTCAGGGACTATTCTCTTTACCCAAAGATTCTGGCTCATATCCACTCTTTTGTGAGCGTGAGGAGTAGTAACATGAGATGCAATTTGCATCATAATTTACTAGGAATTTCCAGGGTAGAACACTGCATATAGTGACTATTTCTCTAGTTCTTGCCCCCTTTGACAGATCTTGCTCTCCCATACTTCCTCATACAGAACTAAATTCAAAGGCAATATCCAAGGAGCTTCCAGAGGAGGCTACATGGTCTGGATATGTTACCAAATAGTTCCGTTTCTGAACTCTCCATCCAGACCTCAATGCCTCTGCCCACTTTCATTTTTTTATTATTATTTTTTGTTCTGGAGGAGCTCACATGCCACAATAATAGTAGTTCACACAATGGGTGGGCGGGCACCCCGGGCCAGAGATTATTCCATACTTCCATGGATCTCTCAAGCCAAAGGGAACATGGCAGTCTCAATAAACCAATTTCTGTATAACTGTATTTGCCTCACTTGCTCATAAGAACGGCCATACTGGGTCAGACCAAACGGTCATCTAGCCCAGTATCCTGTCTTTCGACACTGGCCAATGCCAGGTACCCCAGAGGGAATGAACAGAAAGGTAATCATCAAGTGATGCATTCCCTGTCACCTATTCCCAGCTTCTGACAAACAGAGGCTAGGGACACCATCCCGGCCCATCCTGGCTAATAGCCATTGATGGACCTATCCTCCATGAATTTATCTAGTTCTTTTTGGAACCCTGTTATAGTCTTGGCCTTTACAACATTCTTTGGTAAAGAGTTCCACAGGCTGACTGTGCGCTGTCTGAAAACAGTTTTCCTTTTAATTTGTTTTAAACCTGCTGCCTATGAATTTCATTTGGTGACTCCTAGTTCTTGTGTTCCTTTTGTACAAGTCTGGTGGACAGTGGAAATCTTGCAGGCTCACATAAATGGTACCTAAGTGGACCAGTTTCCTGTGGAGACATGGGAACTGGAAAGGGACGACTGGGGAAAGGTAGGTAAAAGTAGCATCAAGGGGCAGATCAAGTCCTCAAGCAACGACTCTGGGGGAGAGAAAGGCACCACACACATGGATTCTCCAGCTTAACTGTGTGAAGCAGCAAAGGAAACATCCCTCTTTCCAAGAAGCTCTCTATAGCTGCAGAAAGAGAGAGATGAGACTCCATCACCTGGAGTCTTTAAAATGAAGACTGAATGTCTTTTGAAGAGATATGCTCTAGCATTCAACCAGAAGTTATGGGCTTGAGGCAGGGCAAAGTTCTATGGCCTGTGGTATGCAGAAGGTCGGAGTAGATGGTCATAATAGTTCCTTCTGCCCTTAATTATGGTTCCTGTGGAGATGCATGGAGAGAAAGTTTGGGATAGGAGAGAACTTTGGAGAAGGAAGAGCATGAGTAGAGCAAGAATGAGAAAGAGAGACTCAGGGAACAGAGAGAACTAGAGGCCTTCAGCCTGTTTCCTTTGCAAGGGAAGAAAAATGGAAGAGGGAAGAGAAGAAATATTAAAGAAAACCAGCCTGATTCTCCTCTCACTAATACTGGTTAAGTGTCAAAATAACTCTCCTGACTTACACCTGCTCTCTCCTGGTATAGGTGAGAGGAGACTCAGGCCCAAAGCACACAAAATTGAAAAAGAACTAGGGTTAGAGACATTAAAGGACAGAGGTACAGTAGAGGTACAGAAAAGCAAAGCAAAACCTCACAATGAGGAAATGGTAATTTTGTACATACTGTTTTATTTAACTAAGTTTAATTATGATACTGTATATATTACCGGCATGAAAAGCCATTTTATGAGTACTGATAAAATACATGATGCAGACAAAAAGTCTTTAATGCGAGTCATGTGTCTTCTTGTTATGCTGTTGAGAGTTATGCTTTCAACCACAAGGCTACAGCTAAAAGCTACCATCCTTCCAGGCCCATGAGACTTGGCAGGATTCATTTCTGTGTCTGTGATCCCATCACAAACAGCTAAAGGAACTGCTGTTGAGCAACACAGATGATAAAATGAGGACAGCTCCCCCTGCTCTGCCTGGCTCAGGTAAGCAGTGCTCTCTTCTAGCTCCCCCTCTATCTTGCCTGATGCAGGGAAAGCTTTCCCTCCTGCCTGTTTTCATCTACTTTAACTACTGCAGTAACAAAGCCAAAATTCTCCCCAAGGGGTAGCAGTAAGACGCTGCTTCCAGGCTGTCAATATTCCTTTGAAATATCATTCATAAAAGAAAAAGGAATTCAACACAGTTTTTTTTAAAAAAACAGCATTTAAGGACCTTTTTTGGTTCTTTCTTTTTACAGAATCAAGCACAATCAGGTCCTGGTTCATCAGCGGCACACTTAGGCACGACTGTAATACAAATAACTAATAATAATAATTATGATGTAACACAGGCTGGCAAGAGTTCCTTGATCTGCATCCCTGAATCCTCTAGACTGCTGTGTTTAAACAATGAATGTTTTTGTATACCATGTTTGCTGCATCAGATAGACCACAGTAGAACAAACTGTAAAGTGAAACTATCTCAGCTATTAGTGGATAAAAATAAACCAACGTGAATATAATTATTCTTCTTGCTTTCATTCATTGTCAATCTTAACTGGGTCAAATAAGAACTACATTTCAGGCAAAGTTTATGCTGTTAATAATCAAACTACTGAGGGAAATGACTTTTTTAAAAAAGTCTAAGCAGTTCCTAAACACGCTCCATTTAACTGTAGCATGAAACTCCTCGCTCTTTTGTGAGCATCGTGCCACAAGTCAGAATGCTGACCCAAGAGAGAGGAAAGTGTTCACCTCAAAGTAACTGGAAAGAAGAGAACATGACATCATAGGATAGCCCAAGCTAAACTGAAATATTTTAAGATAATCCTAGGGGGTCTATTACCCTCAAGACAAATTCTTATTTATGACATCCTGGTCTAGTAGACAGGACACTAAACAAGGAGTCAGGAAACAGGGGTTCTAGTCCTCATTTTGCCACTGACCTGCTATATAAGCCTGGATAGCTATTTGTCTGCTTTGTTCTTGTTTCCCTTCCAGCTCTTTGTCTGTCTTGTCTATACAGAGTGTAAGATCCTTGGGGCAGGGGTTGTTTCTTAGGTGTTTGTACAGCACCTAGCACAATGAGAGGAGTGGAATCTGGGTTATGACCTGTAGATGTTACCCTAACATAAATAGTAAATAATATAAAACAATAAATAATATAAAACAATAATGAATTGAGCCAAGCATTTGTAGTGGGTAGCTGCAGAAGCTCTCTCTGTGTTAATATTGTCTGAACTGGGGATGAGAAGACGATAACACAAATAAAAGGTTTTCCTTATCTAAGCTGTGCTTAACTGAGACTAGTACAAAGATACTCGTTTCGGGATATGTAACTAGTGAACTTTAAAGCACTGGGTCACAAAATTACTAATTTTCAGAGAGGCATCTTTTGCCTTTTCTGTGAGTTTGCTGTAAGGCGATATTATTTGAACATGTGTGACTACAGCATCATGCGAGCTCACTTTTTGCAAAATACTGTAGGGGGCAAATTTAAAATAAAATATCATGAGGCTTCTTCTGCTCTTGAGTACTTGTGGCTGGGAATGCTCAGGCATTGCAGAGTACAGCTTATTATAAGATATAATTTATGCTCCTATAATTAAGGTTTTCTTTGGTGTTTTCCTTATAATACAAGTGTTCCAAACCCGGGCATTAGTAATGCAATGGAATTATTGCAAGGTTAATATCAAAGGTGGAACAATTATGTATGTGGAATAAGAACATAAGAATGGCCATATTGGGTCAGAACAAAGGTCCATCTAGCCCAGTATCCTGTCTTCTGACAGTGGCCAATGCCAGGTGCCCCAGAGGGAATGGACAGGGAATCACCAAGTGATCCATCTCCTGTAACCCATTCCCAGTTTATGGCAAACGGAGGGTAGGGACACCACCCCGTCCATCCTGGCTAATAGCCACTGATGGACCTAGCTAGTTTTTTTTTTAACCCTGTTATAGACTTGGCCTTCACAATATCCTCTGGAAAGGAGTTCCACAGGTTGACTGTGCATTGTGTGAAGAAATACTTCCTTTGTTTGTTTTAAACCATCTGTCTATTAATTTCATTTGGTGACTCCTAGTTCTTGTTTTATGAGAAGGAGTAAGTAGCACTTCTTTATTTACTTGTGGCTGACGTCAATACAATGCTACTTTAAGGGTGCTGGGCCACATTTTCAAAATTATTTAGGTGCCTAAAAATGTAGATACACATCTAGTGAGATTTTCCAAAGTACCTAACCAGGTTAAGTAGAAATCAATGGGATTGAGGCACTTGTGCTTCTGAAAATCTCAGTAGGCATCTCTCTGCATCTTTAGGCACCTGTATACCTTTAAAGATCTGGACCACTGTGTATAAATGGCTAGCGGATCCAGTGAAGAGGAACTGCAATTTGATTAGCCTTTACATGTATCTTCTGAGATTTATTTCTTGCCAGAGCATCTGGATATGGATTAAAAATACATGCGCTTGGACATGAAATGAAGAATAATATGATGAGAGGTTGCATTTTCAAAAGCACCCTGCATCAGCTTAATTCTGCTCCCACTGAAGGTCACTCAGAGTTTTACCACTGACTTCATTGAGAATAAAGTTAGGCAAATACTGAGCACTTTCGAAAGTCCTACTAGCCATTTGATCTTTTTTACCCAATATGTCAATGTATTGCAGGGGTCTTGGAAAAGTTTGCAGTTTCATGATAGCACAGGCACCGGCAAAATTAAGGTAAAATGGAAACTGGAGGGAGGGAATCTATGGTGCAGTTCGTCAGTGTGCCAGAATTCTATCAGGAAGTTAGTTTACTAATGCACTAGCCTTCCACCTCCCAAGTCTCAGGTCCCAATCCCATATGGCCAGAAATGAAAATCCATTAGATTAGGCTGGCATCAAATTTACTGGGCATTTATACACATTACGAAAAACAGCACAGCCTTGGTATACAAGGTCTAGAACTGGAACAGCATTTGTTTTGCTGATCAGGACTGAAGTGCATTAGCAGACATGTGCAAGCAGAAGTTTACTTAGTGCCTTTCAGCTCTATGTCTGGCACTGTCAGTGCTATTTGTCCATCAGTTTAATAAGCCCTAAATTAATCCATAAATCTGAAGGCAGAATCAAGCGGTTAGCATTTACTAATTGCAATCAGATGATAGTCTTACTTTTATTTATGTGTAATACCCCACTGGGGATTTAGTTTAAAACAACTTCCAATGATATTTCCCTTTTAGGAGGGTATGCATTAGAAGAATTACTGTATTCAATTTGTGTAATACCAAAATAATCCTGTTAGATTGTGGACTAACTAAATAGGTTAGGCTTCAATTAAGTTACAGCAGTAGAAGACCCTTCAGGGGTAATGTCTGTCTGTTGCACAAACAACATGTGTTTCGAGATCATTACTGTTAAAAATGTTAACCAACAAAAGACCAAGTTAATTTTACCCATAAATATTTCTCTCTCACACACACTTGATGAACAGATGCACACAGCTGCACTTCTGATATGAACTGGGATTTGCAACTCTGTCTTTGAGAGACTTTAGAGAGTTAGTTATTTTAACAACTGCTTTATGAAAATTTTCTATAAAATTATTAACAGAACTTACCATTTTTTTTATATAGGCACAAATTACTATTCATATTTGAGACCTCAGTCTTATTTCTAGATGCCTTATATTTGGGGCTTCTAATTTGAGGTTTTAACCAATAAAATACCAATAAATCATTGAATAAAAAAGGAAAAAAGAAACTGTTTATACAATAAACACCAGAAATAGTTAGTTGTATCTATGGGCTTGTCTATACAGAGCAGCGACGCAGACTACAGGGGTGTGAAATCTAAAGCACACAATCATGTTGTGCATAACAGGCCCATGCAGACCCAGCAGGTGTGCACTAAAGTTTCCCTAGTGCGCTTTAAAACACTACTACATTAATGCCCACTAGAGAATATTATAAGGAGATAACTCATTACAGAAATACATTCTATAATGAGTAAGGTAAATAATATTCATTACTCATTACGGTGTATACTAAGAGAAAGCACCAAAAAAAAAAAAATCAACTTTATGGGCATCTACATAAAACTCAAATCCAACACCCTAAAATAAAATGAATAAACCCCCTAAAAAGAGAAACCCTACATATATGCTATATCTAACCTGAATAACGAATTATATAAAAACACAAGTTGGCCAAATCCTGAGGTCTGCTCTAAGACAGATCTTGTCCTCTAGCTCTGTATGAAGAGGGGACCCTCCATGTGCAGATATCCCATCCCCCAGACAGAAAAAGGGGCATTCAGTTACCTCCATAGCATCATCTCCCTCCTCTCTATAACCCACAGAATATTCTACGTGAGGAGGGATCAGGAGCTAAGTGGACCAAGGATGAGAAATATCCTCCACTGGACCCAGTGAGCAAACGTGGTGAAAGCTAAGGCTGTCCTGTCCTGTTTCTGTGGAAATGCCTCCCTGGGAGAAAACCTCCATGAAAGTTGGTACTCAGGTGCTGCAGAGAGTCCAGAGGCACAACAAAGACGACACTAATGTCTGAGTGGATGTGGCCATGCCACCACCAGATCTCTGAGATTCATGTTGATCCCAAGGGCTTCCTCAACAGACGACTGCACAAGAAACTCTGAGGGGAATTTAACTGAGTTTTTAGCCCTTCTGTAGGTATTTCTGTAGAGACAAATGAGCTGGCCCTCAGTTTTCACTTGATCTTGACTTAGAGTCTATGTGAATTTTGCCTGAATAAGGATGTCAATATTTGGCTCAACACATTATAAAACAAACACACACACAAACCCCAGCATCAGCCTATATGTTTTGTTCCTTCCACTTTGATTTATTAAATAAGTTAATACTAGCAATGGGCAGTAGTGTGGAAGGTCTGGAGTAGTTACATTCTCTGCAAACTAAACCTTAATATTCTAAGATGTGCATGTTAACTCAGAGCAATTTTTGATACTTCAGAAAAATGCCTCTCTTCTGGTCAATAAACCAAGTAAACAAGAGAAAAGCTAAGCAATTCTGGTTTAAAAACTCCAGCCACCTAGTAACTATCCCTATATGCAAGTAGCTATGTCATGGAAAAAGTAGTATGTAAATCATAACTTGTGAATAATTTTCCTCTGATGCACTCTTCATGTTGAATCATGTCTGCAGGCCCGCCCTATGGTCCGCACAGGATGATTTGTATGACCAAGGGTTTATCTTAATTTTTTTAGTTTTTGATTAAATGTGGCAGATGAAAAGGCCTAATCTGCTGTCCACACAATAGGTATGGTATAAGTGACCATGGATGCTTCCCCCACAATATTCGTCAACCCCGACCTCGAGGGGCCATCTTTAAGTCTTCTTAGGTATGGGGAATTAAATCTTTGGCCACTCTTTGCGAAAACTGGTGGATTTGTGTGTCAGCTGTAATGATTATTTGTACATATGCCCAGCACAAACTGGACTAACACTATCAATCCATTTTACATGCCGTAGGGCATCACAAAAGATATTAGATAGTAATGGTGTTTAGTCATTGTCAACCTAAATTAACTGGAACTGCTGACCTACAAGAGGAAAAGCTCTTCATTGCTCTAGTCCTCTCATGAGTTATGTAATTTAAAAACAAAACAAAATACTCTTTCCAGGACTCTGATGGCGGAATAGAACAGTTTCTTTTAAAGTTTGTACTTAGAAGATCTATAGTAATTTAATTTAGCAGCATACTATAAATCAGCTTTGGAGTTCTTTGTTTTATTGCCAAAGGACAGTCTCAGAAACAAGAGCCTTCAGTTGCAATGTCTTCTACAAAGTAGTTCTGGCCTTGGAAGTAGAATTCCCTTATCTCATCTCTTTCTTCTGAACGACAGACCTATCACTTGTGATCATTCTGGATAAAGATGAGTTTTGATTTATTTTGGTTGGATTATTCGTTGCCAGGATGCATCTCCTTCCCAAATCAACTTCTGATTTTCCTTCTACTTCCTAGCCCTGTACTTCCCACAATTAGCACATCATTTTTTTCTATGCAATTGCAGCAAATGTTAGAAACCATGCAAAGCAAGTCTACATACTGTTTGACCCCTCTTTTTCACTACACAAAGGATCTTTTAAGGTGGGCTAGGTTATGAGTTTTGTGTATAAGTGAAAGTCATCCCTGTGCAGCAATCCAAGCCTATTCATATCAAGTCCCAGTTAATCCACTCAAAACATATCTGGGATTTTAGGGGTGTGTAGGCCTCATGCAGCCAATGTGAATAGAGGCTGATTTTCACTCACTTTAAATATTGTGCATTTCATTCAATAAAGAGCAACTTCCCTGAACTTATGCTCTACAGCTGAACCTGACTCATCATATGAGTGCACTGGGAGATGGGAGAGACTGGCTCAGAGATCATGCTGCTATCTCTCTAGACATTGCGGAATTAAATCAGAGGAGTCTTTTGACTACAAGGTCCAAACGCCCCTGAACTGGAGCTACCAGTCATAGTGGAATAACCAGAAGGTCTCCTCTTCCTGAATAGCAAGGGACATCTCAGCTCTTGCTCCAATCACATCCAAGGCTTCCTCATCCAAATGGGAATACTCTGTCTTCTCATCCCTAGTCCATTCCCTCACTTGGAGCAGATCTGGTAGGAAAACTGTTATTAATTACCAGGGAACCCCCAATTCTCTTATGAGGGTATTCCAGCTCCACTGAAGTCTTTGTGTTAATATATCTTGCACTTCACTGTGTGCATTAATGACAGAAACACCATCATAGTGGGCTCTGTGACAGATACTGCAACCACATGTAATATCTTTGGAGGAACATATTGTATTAAGCAGTGGAGGAGTGAATAGGGGGCTAGAAGTGGTACCTGCCCCCCCACCAGCAGTTGTTGGTGCTCGTGTGGCTTTTCAAGCCAAGAGGTGACATGAATTGAAGGTGGCTCCACTACTGCTCAAAACCCAGCTCTGCTACTGGCATTAATTTTATGAATAGCTTATGTATCACTCTGGACCAGGAATTATATGCAACTCCAGTGGGAAGAAGGGTTGCCACAGCTCCATCAGAAACTAAAAAACACAGGTGATTAAGGTAAATCACTCAGGTTGTAGACATGTCCAGACAGGTACGACTCTCTGGGAAGGTTTGAATATGCTAGTTCAAGCTGGGTTTTCCAGAGACCAACAGACAAAGCTAGGGCTTTTGGAATATAAAAAAAAGGCTGCATTTAAACTGAATCAGAGCTTTCATTCTAATCCAGCAAACGGACAGAGCCTTCTGTCTAAGAGGGCTCCCAATCCTTGTAGAAGGGTTGAAAAGTTGTTGGCCTACTAGGCCCCATAAGATGGTGAAACCCTCCAGTGAATTTTTAGTGTGTGCATACGATGAAGATCAGAAAAGTAAATAGAAACTTCCAAAGTGGTAGAATAGTGACAGCTGCTACAGTCATTTCATCTCCTCCCTTACTCAATTGGGGGTGGCTCCATTCACTCATTCAACATAATGACACTGATTTCAAAACAACCAGCAACTACATTTCAAAGCTTAGTTTAATGCAAGGAAAGCAGACTTATCTCCACTAATGCAGACATAGGGAACTAGGTTTCTTCTGACTTCTGTGTCTACCTTGCTACAATTCTAGCTACAGAACAAAGACAAGGATTGAGATATAAAAATAGGCAAATAGTATGCTGTAATACAGTGGAACCCTGGCCTAGTGGTGCTGTCATTTTTTGTTTTACAGACAAATTTCTCTACAAGCAGAGGTTCCCTCTCATTGTGGTTGCTATTTACAAATTACAATGCACATAAACACACTTCTTAGCAAGTCCCATTAAATGGAATTCCACTGTATTTGGGTTTGCAGTGAGTGGAATTCACCCCAGTGCAGAAGGCCTATGCAGGACCCACACACCCCACATGTGTCCACAAAGCCTTTAGTAAGGGCTTAAGTGGACCATAAGTGGGATGAGGGCCTTGCCTGGTCCCTCTGCACTATGAAGGAGTGCATTTCATGATAGCAACAAAACCAAATAGCATGACAAAATACAACATTACTAATTTGAAAGTAGTTTTTATGAAAATGTGAACTGACCCAGTTGAACTGCTGCCTCCAATATGGAATTTATTAATTGTCTCTTTTAGCTTGTTTTCCTCCCAAACCTCAAACATGAGACCATCCAACATTGTGTTCAACCCCACTAACAGGCTGGAACAGGAAGAAGGAATTCTTCACTCTGAACTAGATGATCTAGTTGGCAGTTAATACTATAGCAAACATTAGAAGCACTGGCCCATTCTCCACTTTTAAGTAGGGAATTGAATAAGTACTACTCAAGCACAGTACTTTTTTCTGGCTCGTCAATACTTCAGACTATGAGTATATTTTAAGCAAGGCTTTATCATAAATGTGTTTATTAATGTTGCTTTATTTCCTAATTCTGTGTGGGTGGATAATTACTTATAGTCCTCAGAGCTTCATAAGTGAATTACAGAAGTCTAAAAAATGTCTCTGCTATTATAGTATATGAATGAACAACCAAAGTACTCTGTGAAAGAAAGGCAGACTAGTAGATTTGCTATAATTAGAGACATTATTCTTGTGGCAACAGTTGGAAAGGACAATTAATTGTAATCCTTATGTTTATCTCAGAGGCTGCATAACCATTGTTAGCAAATTCAATAATACACTCCTTTGTGCGAAAAGGCAACTTCTGGATTGTGTCAATAGCACTTTATACTATAGCGATATTTTAATGCATCCAGGTAGTGTGCATTTCTTCTTTCCTATGGAAGATTTTACAGCCCTGCAGTTTCTGAAACACCCAAGAAAATAGTATCTTGGACAACACTGGATCTGTATTTCTATTGTAATCTACCTAGCCTGGCCTAAGTAAGTTCTCTCCTTACATCACAATTTACTATTTCATTCTGTACAAGAATTTTTGGAATACTCTTTGTAATGAAAATACTACTCGGAATAAATTTGCATTGTATTACATTTGCATTGTATTGTCACATTTATCCATACTGAGATGAGAATTTGGCCCAGTAACACTAATATAAATCCACAGTAACTCTACTGAAGTCAATATTTCCTCCAGATTTAGTACAGATAGATGGACAGTGTAGTGAAAATGCTATTTCCTCAAAACTCCTGAACTATGTACTTCAGATCGTTAAAGATTTTGAGCTATATCATCTTGTCTGAAGCAAAAGTGGTCCTGTGGTTGGGGGCGGGGGAAGGGGGAGTCACATATTTCTGCAGCTTAGAAGTAACAGAAAACATGAGCTACCTTCCCTTCTTCGGGGACGAGGGGTTCACAAGCCCCTCCAACCATACTAAGCCAAGGATTCTAGTCCCCAACCCTAGAGATCTTGGAGCATCTGCAAAGAGGACCTGCCCTCTGTGTTGCTCCCCAGTCTCCTATAGTTCCCAGCAGCAGTGCTCCTTCAGGAATTGTATTCCCACTGGCTTCCTCCCTGACAGCAACATTCCAAGGAGAGTAGAATATGGTAGCATTAAGTCCTGCTGGAATTTCCTTAAGAAATTTCAGTAATTTGCTAGGGAATAATGCTGCAGAGAATGGTATCACCCTGTCCCCCTTCTAAATCCCCCCAAAATCTAGAGATCCCAAGAATTTAGTGTTCACGCAGAGAAGCAAACATGAGCTTAGGAACAGTGAAGGATGATACTATTAGGCTCTTCTTACGCCTTCCAAATGTGCCATCTGCATTTGACTTTGATTTGTGCTACTCCCATTGTCACTACATCTAAAGTGAAAGTGAGGATCTGGCCTGCCAAATTTAAAAATCACGACAGCCAAAAGCCGTTATTTTATGTTTGCCAGCTGTTTATGGAAATGAAAGCAGCATAGGCCACTATATGAGAGAGTATAATTTACCTACATTGTCAAGCAACAAAACTTAATAAGAAGGTTATAAATGAAACTTTTCACAACAGCCACCCTAGTTAGAAAGGATCATATCACACAATGCAAAGCCACACTGAAACACGTAGAGATTAATGATTGCCGTTAAATCTGATCAAAACAATCTGAAACCCACCGTATCTAGATACTAAGATATACCAGATATATACAGTAGTGTACTGTATTACAACTGTAATTGGGAAATTCATATTGAGAAAAAATAAAGAGTTAGAGTCAAATTTTGCACTTACATTGGGGGGAAAAATATCTGCTCCAACCTTAACTATGCTGCTGTGACCAGCTCAAGCCTAAATTATAAAAATATAGTTACACATACACTGTGTGATGCTCCTACCCAAATGATGACCACCTTCTCTGTCTGCATGTCTTCTCCCTCCGCCATACCTGGGCTACTCACATTCCAAGGCACCAGAGCTTGAGACAGGTATGTTATATTGTTAGAAAGCCAGAAGCTTTCATTCTAATGGGACATTTGCTTCTAGTCCTGGTAGAGCTCAAGATATCCAACCTTTGAATGTATCATTACTATGTATTGGAACACTATTTTAGTTAATTCTGTAAGCTTCTAAACTATATTAGTATAACATTTCCTTTCCTCTGAGGTCTCTACAGTTGTACTCATGATTCTAAATGAGTTTACTATTCCCAGAAATGGGATATGAAAAACAGAAACCCAAAAAGAAATGTTTACATTCTCATCCAATCAGCGGACAAAACTGTAAACTCTTTGGGGCAATGACCATTTTTTTTTAAATATAGCACCTAGCACAATGGGAGTTCTTGGTCCGTGATTGGGGTACCTAAGGAATGCAATAATACAAACAAATAAATAAATAAAATAAAAATCTACATTATTTCACCAATCACAACCATCCAGCCTAGCTTAAATAATGAATACTTGTAAAGAAATGCAAACAAACAATTCAGAGGATTTTTCTTAAAGTGCAAAAGAATTTGATAAATATATGTTTGAGGGAAGCACTGTCTGCTCAGAGACATTCTGTAAGCAGAAGAAAAATAGCTAAACTTATCTGACAAATTATTCATTGTTAATGATTTCCTCAGCTCTGTGATTTTTGGCAGTTTCACTGATGCCCACTGGTTCTCAAACACAGCTGAGAAACTGACTAGTTTTGAAACTGCATTCTGTTCCTGCCTAATCCCTAAGCAGCAACAGAGGTACTAAAGATCCCTGTCTACAGACTTAGGAAGCCAAAGCTATTAATTTATAGAATCATAGACTTTAAGGTCAGAAGGGACCATTATGATCATCTAGTCTGACCTCCTGCACAATGCAGGCCACAGAATCTCCCCCACCCACTCCTGTATCTAACCCCTAAGCTATGTCTGAGCTATTGAAGTCCTCAAATTGAGGTTGAAAGACTTCAAGGAGCACGCCCCCATGCGCAGAGGAAGGCGAAAAACCCTCTGCCAATCTGCCCTGGAGGAAAATTCCTTCCCGACCCCAAATATGGCGATCAGGTAAACCCTGAGCATGTGGGCAAGACTCACCAGTCAGTACCCAGGAAAGAATTATCTGTAGTAACTCAGATCCCACTCCATCTAACATCCCATCACAGGCCATTGGGCACATCTACCGCTAATAGGCAAAGATCAATTAATTGCCAAAATTAGGCTACCCTATCATACCACCCCCTCCATAAAGTTATCAAGCTTATTCTTGAAGCCAGATATGTCTTTTGCCCCCACTGCTCCCCTTGGAAGGCTGTTCCAGAACTTCACTCCTCTGATGGTTAGAAACCTTCATCTAATTTCAAGTCTAAACTTCCTGATGGCCAGTTTGTATCTATTTGTTCTTGTGTCCACATTGGTACTGAGCTTAAACAACATATATTCCGTTCACATGTGCAAAATCATCTTCACAACTGTAGCCCTTCATGTGATTTTTTATAATGCAACTCTATGCTCTGCAGAAACAAATGACATGCCATCTCCAACTCACCAAGAGCTTACCTATTCACCACTTTTCAAGGTATGTTATAACTGAAGACTAAAATTCTACTTTAACTACAAAGACATCAGTGTCCTTCACCCTTCCACAAGTAAGTTTCCTTCAAATACCGGATGAAATTCAGCTGAAAGTTATGCATGGAGGCTGAATATACTACCAATATTGGCCCCAATCCTACAAATGCTTTGTGACTTTAGGCATGTGGAGAATCCCATGGATTTCAATGGGACTACTGATATGCAGACGCATTTGCGAGACTAAGGACATACTTAGCACTTCTTGTACATAATGCTTTCCAATATTAACTACTGCATAAACGTGGAAAATGAAGAAGAGGAAGTAAGCAACTAGTCCAGTGCAACAATATAAGACTGCATCAGATACTGGATTAGACTTTAGTAGCTCTTGACTTCCACTCCTTTATTATACCACTAGACCTCACCTCTGTTTTGCAAAGGGAACAGGGGGATCAACAGTCCTGTCAACAATGTGGTTAATTAACTGCCTTTTCCACACTAGCAGAAAAATACGAACCATATAAAACACGAAATGTGGACAACTCTTTGTGATATTGTGGATTATTTTACCAGTCGCCTGGGAAATGCTACAATAACTTAATCAAATTGTTAAATGTTAAAGGGCATAAAAATGTGTTATGTCAACATTTTCTATATCACCAGCCTTCCTCCAGCTGCTCTTTCCATAATTTACCAGTTCCCCTCTACTCATCCATTTTCCAAGTTGGCACTATTTAGTTACTCGCTTGACCCAATAAATTTTCAGCTTGCAATACATTTAAATATAAAATAGATTGAAGGGTACAGTACAAAAATATTGCTCTGTCCACAGAGTTGAAAAGAAGATATATTTATGGTAATTTAAAATGGTATCCATGTTTCTGCTTTGTTCTGTTAATGTGTGTTGCAATTCTTTAGTTTGCATACACAATTCTATATCAGCAGGGTGCTACCACATGCCTACTACTTTACAAAACTCACCTACTGTGCAGGTGGATTATTTATATATGATAGGTACATGATATACCTATAGGGTGTGCATGTATTTTATACATATATGCTGTTAATGAGCAAGAGAACAAAATATTTAAAATGTTATACAAAGTTAATTTGTTTAACAGCAACTTAAGCCATGAGTCCACACCACAGATAAGTAATTACAGTAACCCTTGCTCACCCCATCTGCTTTTAGTATCTATAATGCCCACTCATTGCATCTCAACATAAATTAGACTAATCTTTTGGGGCAGGGATTACATCTTTTTAACTGTGCTGTTAAGCACCTAGCACATGTTTGGGCACTGCATAAATAAATCAAACTAGTGCAAACGTCATTAAATCCTCCTTTGTAGGTTCTACCTTTTCCAGATACTACTTTATGGTTTTGCTCACAAAAACACTGGGGGTAAGGGAGAAATAGTCAACATGCAATCATGGCTCCCACTGCAGTCAATGAGAGTCATATGGCTAAAATGCTGTTACATATACTATGTAGACCTTTATGACTATGTTGTAGCTAGATATACAAAAATAGTTGAAATCCTGCCCTCAATGAAGTCAGTAGGAGTTTTATTATTAACTTCAATGTCAGGATTTCACCCTAGCAATGCCCCTCTGCCATGTACATTGGCCAAACCAGACAGTGTCTACGCAAAAGAATAAAATGGACACAAATCAGATGTCAAGAATTATAATATTAAAAAACCAGTCAGAGAACACTTCAACCTTCCTGGACACTCAACTACAGACCTAAAAGTCGCAATTCTTCAACAACAAAAAATTCAAAAACAGACTCCAATGAGAAACTGCAGAACTGAAATTAATTTGCAAACTGGACACCATTAAATTAGACTTGAATAAAGACTGGGAGTGGATGGGTCATTACACAAACTAAAAACTATTTCCCCATGCTAATTTCCCCCCCTTCTATTACTCTCACCTTCTTGTCAACTGTTTGAAATGGGCCATCCTGATTATCACTACAAAAGTTGTTTTTCTCCTGCTAATAGCAGCCCACCTTAAATTGATTAGTCTCCTTAGAGTTGGTATAGCAACCCTCATCTTTTCATGTTCTCTGTGTGTGTATACATATCTTCCTACTGTATTTTTCACTCCATGCATCTGATGAAGTGGGTTTTAGCCCACAAAAGCTTATGTCCAAATAAATTTGTTAAGTCTCTAAGGTGTCACAAGGGCTCCTCATTCTTTTCGCGGATACAGACTAACACAGCTAACACTCTGAAACTGGCACCCCAGATATGTTATACATAAGTAACACTCAATTCTTTATATTTTATTTTACTTCAATTATTCTGTTAACATTGGGGATTGGGATCCCTCATTTAGTCACAAACAGGTACAGCTACAGTGCAATTCTCTCCATCTTACCCTGTCAATGTGCTTTATCCCTGATTTGGAGGGAACACGTCAAGTGGTGTAGAAGGCTGTGTGAAATAAGCCAGGGAGCCCCCATAAACAACTCCCTGCATTACTAGCCACAATCACATTTGATCTAAACATTCGTGAAGTTCACTTAAGGCTTGAACCTCATGAAAAACTATTTTCACAACAAGCTGGTCTATTGGTTTTAATGCAAAATTGCTCATACTTTTATATGAATGCAAATATTAGGGACTGATCCTGCACCACTGAAGTCCATGGGATTTTGGCACTTCAGGCCCTGATCCTGCTCCCATTGATGGAGGTCTTGGATATAAAGAAACTCTGTTTACAATGGAATGAAAATCTTACGGCCAAAAACTTGTCTAAAGTGGCCTCTGTATTTGTCACCTCTGTTTTTGCGAGTCCAGCTTCAGACACGTTGGGCCTGATCTTGCTGACAATTCACTTCAGTGGAAGTTATGGGCACTGAGCATTTCTGAAGATCAGAGCCAATGCATCTCAACTTGGGCTCCCAAAAGCTGAGGCACCCAGGAGTCAGAGGCCATGTTTGAAAAAGCTGACCTCAGTTGTTCTATTGCTTTGCACATCTGGTTGCAGTAAATCTCTGTTTACGGGGCCCATCCAAACCCTTTCATTCAGTTGCAGCTCTGCACAGCTCCACAAGCCTAGACAACGGACTGTGTCCTGCGTTCATACAGGCCAGCACAGAAGGGAGCACTGAGGGCAGGCTGAATTAAATCCTGTAGCTAGAACACATCCCCTGCCTGAGATACAACTGCTATTGCAGCTCATGCATAGGAGCAGCTCCTGCAAAAGGGCTGTGCTGCCCCCAGGATGCCCACATAAGATTCAATTACTCTGGTATTATGCAGGCTTCAGAATTTCAACGGTTGTGAAAATACTGTGCGAAAAACTGACAACTTCATCATAAGTAACACACATCTCTGTTAAATTCACAGACTGATTAATTTGCTCGACTTGGAGCAGATTTCTGCCTAATATTCTCACCAAAGCATAATACTCATGAGATTTTGTATAAATGACAAATTATTTTGTGAGGGGGAAAATGTACAAATGCTATACCAGCCTCTAGCAGGATTTTTTAACACTGCCTGTTGATTAGCTGAGGGGAGATCAATAAGAGGACAAAAAGCTTATCAAAATGTTTATCGTCAAGCCCTGGGTAAGAGAATACCATAAACAGACGTGGTCGTGCAAGTTAGATCCTTTGTTTAATTCTGGTGGAACAGCAGGTGCCACTTGTAGCTGTAACCCAGCATCAATTAATATTTGCCTCCATGTTATGGGGATTAGGATTGCCTGGGCTCCATTTGGGAGTAAAAGGTTCCCGACTTCTGGTACAAGAAGCAATCTGTAACCCCATTCAAAGCAGAGTATTTTAGTGTTTTTCTTTTATCCTTTCAGATGTTTTCAATGAAGCCTCCCTGAATTTCATCAGCACTCTCTCTCATGGAAATTCTAAATCACGCACTTAAAAATAGACACATCAGATTATCTGGGTAAATCATAAAGCTCGGCTTATCTCTCTCTTCCCCTTCAAAACATAAAATTTATTTTGTCCACCAGCATCAAACCAAGAGTAATCCTGTAGTCCCAGCAACCTCACTTCCTTGATTATCTATTATATCCATATGTGTGTGTGTGAGATTCTAGGTAAGGGTATATGAATTCATGCCTTGGTGCATGTGATTGTGTTTGTGTTACTGTGTCTGGGGGTGTATGTCTAAGTGTCACGACGCAGCCTGATATGACCAAGAAGAACAACATCAAAAATCAAAAGCAGTAAACTAGCAAATTATCTAAACAAGGAATAAAGTATCACTAAATATTAATCTAAAATCTCTAAGACCCATTATTGTTCCTCTTCAGAGCAAACATAACTGATCCAGTACTAGAGAGAATAAAATCAGTCTTTCCCAGTGGTTCAGATACACAACATAATAGAACCTAAACAGACAGACAATCCTGACTCCTAGCCCCACTGCTTCAAACGTGTATCTCCCTACTCTCCTCCTCCATTCCCAGTACAGCCCATCAAGCCATGGGAGCTGGAGAAAGCCCTGCAGGGCTATAAATAGCCACTCCTGGGAGGGGGCACAGAGGATGGAGGAAGTGCAGCAGCACAGTTCCCAAAAATGCTGCAGAGGGAGGCATCACTGGCTTAATGCTTTGGGGGGGGGGTGAGGGGGAAGACTGTTAGGAAGTTTAATTACATACTAACTAATCTGCGTGGGGAGGAGGAAATGGCTGGAATTGGGAAATGAAGCTGGAAACGTTATGCACACTGGGAGAAGAAGAGGGTGAGATTTCCATTTCTGGCTTCCCACCCTCTTCCAAGGAGTTTCTCCAGCTCCCCTGAGCTCTGCTATTTGGGGTCCAGGGTTGGGGAGGGCCTCCTGGGGGTAGAGCCTGTGGAAAAAATAAGAATATCAGTTCATGTCGATCTCACCAAACAAGTCTAGCTACCTATTCCAAGTCTATAGTGAGTCAGATGGAATTTATTTATGTTCATTGACTGCACCTCCCCCATGAAGTGTCCCCATCGTCGAAGTACTGCTGCTGCTTTTTATTATTACTATTAGACAAAGTCAGAAAGCTTTTCCTTGCCTTTTCACCCAGCAGCCAAATATCCCTTCCTTAACTCTGATCCACCTCATCCCTACATCCCCCCTCCAAACTTTGCGATGTTGGGAACCAGCAGGCAGACGGCGACATACCTTCGCTAAGCACACACGTCCCAACACAGATTATTCAGCATCCACTGCGTCCCACTAGCTGCTAAGCAGACCTGATACCCCGATATACTATTAATACCCCAGCCATAGGCACACTCCATGCATCCAATAGCACCACACAGGCACCATATGTCTAGCTCACACACTCCCCCAATACAACTACAGACACACTGCAACACAAACTCTCTCTCTCTCACACACACACACACACAGTTCCCCAATGCATAAACCTACAAACACACACCCCACATGTCCCACAATGCACACCCCGTCCCTGCATTCTATACACAGCCCAGGTCCAATACACACACTCCAACACACACAAACTAAACTTCCCAAACTCTGGACACCCCCTAACCACCACCCCCCAGCACACACAGCAGCTGCAGTGCCCCCCACCCCCCGGCTGCTCCTCTCCTTTCCCTGGGACTTACCGTCCTCCAGAGCCGCTGCCTCTTGGCACTGACCGAGGTGGCGGTGACGATGAGGTGGGAGACCGCCACCACCAGCCCGAAGACGATGGCTAGCAGGGTCCGCACGGGCAGCAGCGAGTAGGAGACGAAGGTGACCAGCATGAGCTGCCACATGCCCTGCTCGGGGGCGCTGGGGGGCTCCAGGCCGTAGGCGCCCAGCGAGAAGGGGCAGCAGAGGAAGGAGAAGGTGAAGCTGAAGAGCAGGGTGAGCTTGACGATCTGCTGCAGCTGGGTGACCTGCAGGTACTTGACGTTGGTGACGATGAAGAGGGAGAGGAAGATGATGCAGTGCACCGGGTGCGAGCCCTTGGAGATGGTCAGGCTGGGGCCGGAGAGCAGCTCCACCAGGGCCAGGCTGGCGGTCAGCACGATGAGCACGGCCAGCGCCTTGAGGGTGGAGGTCTGCTCCAGCTTCAGGTTGTAGCTCTGGAAGAGGGACTCCAGCTCCTTGCAGTCGAACTCGTCCTCGCAGGCGATGGCATCCAGCAGCAGCAGCGGAGGGGGTCCCCTCAGCCCGGTGCCCGCGCCCGCCGCGGCCGGGGGGGAGCAGCAGCAGTGGCAGCACTTCTTCCTCTTGGTCTTGACTTTCTGAAACGGTATTTCCTCCATGTCAGTGCCATTCATAAACCCCGGGGAAGGAATGCTCCTCCTGGCGTCCCCTGCTGCTGCTGCTCCTCTGCCTCTCTGCTCATAGAGAGAGGGAGAGAGAGAGGGGGGCTGCGAGCTGGAGCAGCAGCAGCCGCCAACTAGGAGCCGGCAACCCCCAGCTGCCAAGCCTCCTAGGAGCCGGCAACCAGAGCCAATCTACTAGCAACCAGAAGCAGCCCTAGGGAGGGATCCAGCCACCCCCAGATGCAACCTGGTATCCAGAGATCGCTGGGATGGCTGCAGGACAGAGTCAGAATCTCAGTTGTGTTATTATTCCAGCTTCCCCCCGCACCCGGAGCTCCAGGGCTGATAATCTCCTAATGACACCAAAACACCATCCAAAGGTTTGAAATCAAGCAAGGAAAGGGGGGCGGGGGGAAGGGAGTAATCAACAGGCAGAACTGGCTTCAGAGAGCCTGGTTAGAGGAGCGGGAGCTGGGGGGGGGATAGTTTCCTAGGGAGTAGGCGACGTTAAAAACAAGGGGGCCTGGACTAAGCAGAGGAGAAGGGGGGGGGGGGGGGGAGAGAGAGGGAAGGAGACACAGACAGGGAAAGAGGGTGATCCCCTTCCTACGTCCAAGAGCATTTTACTGGGACTCGGGAATGATATGCGCCTGCGCACTGATTGCTTGGGAAGCCAGACACGTCTCCCCAATCGGAGCAGATTGACAAGAAGAAAACACCGATTTGACAACAGGACCACGTTTGAGTCTGCTTTGCAACCCCCGTCCCCCGCGCCAGCCTGCTGCCTCCCTCCCGCCTTCGGAACACACACACCCAACCATCGCTTGCCCAGAGTCAGCCTTGCTTTGCTTCACTTCGTGCTTTGATCAGGCTCCGCATTTGTTTTACGTCCCTGTAAACGCATTAGTGTGCGGACCCGCCAGCGGCCGAGGAGGAGAAGCCTAGCCGTCTTGGTACGAGTAGAGTAATAATACGAGCCACGAGGAAATTAAAAACTTTACACCTACAGCCTAGTTAGTTTACAGACATTCTGTCTGATGTGGGAAAAACATAACCCATTACAGTAGGACGCGAAATAGCATAATGTGATTTTAATGGGATGTGTAAAAGAAAGATTGCAATTTTTTGAGTAAAATGTAGCGCTCGCTTAATGCTCGTCTCTGCCACCGCTAGTCAGTTATACATTAAATTAGTCCTTACATCATGAAGAGTTTTACTTCCTTGTGCACCGTTACATATTCTGCGCCAAATTCTGTCCCTGTTTACGCTTATGCAATCCTATTGACTTCACAAGCTGTCATTTAGTGCAGAAGTTAGTCTAAGATCTGTATTTAAACTGAAAAAAGTGATATTATGCAAGTGCATGTTTCCGAAAGAATTTATATACCTGGGGTGCACAGAAGGATTACATTTTTAATCAGTAGCTGTCAATCTGACCACACACACGATTTCCATATAAAATCAAATTTATAGATAGGCAAAAAAAGAAATGGTTTGGAATTAAGTTTGTTACAAATAAATTAGCAGATGAATTGTAAAAACAGGTATACTTTGTTTATCTAAGGATATTGACTTTGTATATTTTGATGTGATGTTAACAATTTGGGTTTTAACTGTTTATAAAACTAACTTTTTGAATGGCAACATCTCCTGTCATTAAATAATTGTCTGACTCTCTGCTCTTAATTTCCTATATCTGTGAAAATTTAAAATCAATAGCCATCTAAAAATGCTTGCAAATAGACATTATAAAAAAATCTACCAAGCATATATATAAAATGTATGTGTCCTTCAAAATGTGTGCAGATATTAAAATAAGTGAAAGGCAACAAAGAACATAGAAAATTATCCAAAAATCTCAAACAATATTTCTGTCAGCACTTCTGACTTTTTCAGGGAATAAATCAGGTCAGTAGCTGGGGGCAAATATTCTTATTATAGGAGTTATTTTCCATTTGACATAGGAGTATATTATGCTTCAGCAAGATTTTTTTTTAAACTTTCAGTGCCAACATTACACTACTGCACAGTAATACTGCCATGTTATCTCCAATTTTAAACTTCTGTAACCCTTGTACTCAGGTTTGAGGCTATTGACCTGATTCAAAGCTCATGAAGTCCAGGCTAAATACTCCCATCCTCTTCAATGGGCTTTGAATCAGACTTGAAAATGCTTTCCTAATTATTTTCATATAAAGATCTAGAACATTATAAACTGTACATGTGGATGATATTTTTTTTTTCTGTCTGAAAAAGACCAAAGGATTGCTTTAATGATCTTGTGGGTACATTTAAGTCTCGATGGCCTACTCTCTCTCTCATTGATGTCACTTAAATCTTGATCATCAACTTCAGTGCATGACCCCTAAGTCTGATGGTTTGCATTTCTTCCTTGGTGTTTACATTGCTTTTCAGGATGCTATATATAATTTCTGAAAGGTAAAAATTGCTTTTAAAAATCTCTGATAAATGTTCTAATGTAGTGTCAAACATAATAGAAAAGAGCAAATCATGAACAAAGTTGTCTGTTATATTCCTGTAATCAATGTTATTTTAAAAATGCCAAGAGTCCAGGTAGCTTTGACAGGCTGGCTATTTTGTTTAAAAACCTTGGATTTTACGCAAAGTCCTTGATGATCTGAGTTTTAAAGCATGAACATTGAAATTTATGATATCATGACCACTCATTGTGTGGTCTACATTTGAGAAAATAGCTACAGTGCTCAAACATTAAACAGATATAACACTGTTTATAAGTACTTTGCAACCTGCTTTTCCTGGAAAAAAAAACACACACACACACAGCTGAATTTGGATAATTTCTCTTAGCTGCAAAGTGCATCTTTGAAAGATGGAACTATAAAGGTGGTACTGCAAGTCCTGAGGTAATAAAAGGTATGCCTAATTTCCATTAACAAAAGTAGTGGTATAAATCAAACTTGCTTTAAATGAGTTTGTAAAAGAACCTGAAAAGCTGTTTGATTTCTTTTACTGTTTAGTTGTATATGGTACCAAAGAATTAAATCTCTCTTCTACAGAAAGCTAATTGGTACTTCTCATGCTGCCCAATAATAGGGAGAGAGAAATTCTTTGGCCAAGAACATCTAAATAAGCTCCTTTACTTTAGATATCTCATTGCCCCTTTGTTATATATATACAGAGCAGACAGGAACTGTTGTTAAAAAAATAAATCTTGGTCTCTAGACTCAGTATAGACATAGAAAATGTACTCTACCACAAGAGGGTTGCATTTACTTCTTTTCCCTAAGTCTACAGAATTGAGTATCCCTGCAAATTAGGGTGTCTCGAACTTCTTCAACTCTTGCTTCTCATATAAGCTTTCCAGGACAGCATGATGCTCCTGTGACCTACTGAACTTCTATGTTAATACTAATGAATCATTTCAGCAAGCAGGCAAATACTGTCTGCTTACTTTTCAGCCAACATGATTTATGGCAAGTCAGCTGGATCCTCCTTGCTTTTGACAAATCATTCACCACCACCAGTACCATATCCATGCTGATGCATCTGTTCTTCATTTAAAAAATATACATACCTGAGGGCTGTTTAATAAGATAACACTAAGATTATTCAGTGCTATCTACATGAAGAATCCACTGATTGATTACCTGGCTTCACTGGTCTTTTCTATCATTGTTCCTCTTCAGGTGCCTTCAGAAAAAGGACTCAGGACAACACCACCACCATCACCACCACCACGTAGGCTGAGATTTCCAAAGCTGCCTAAGGAGTCTGACACCCAGGTCCCATTAATGGGCATCCAGCTCCCCAAGGCACCTTTAAAAAAAACATCAGCCTTAGTGTTAAAACTAAAATGTTTCTGTGTGTCCTAGACTTATTGTCCACTCTATCCTGCAATTTGCATTTAGGATTTTAGCAAAATACTGCATCACAGAAGGCAATAATAATTGGTGGTTGTATATGGGTCTGATCCAGTTTCATCAAAAGCAATGAGAATTTCACCATTAATTGCAGCTGAATGAGGCCTGAGGTGCTCTGCACTTTAAGCAATAACCCATTCTTCTCAGGGAAGATCCTAACTCCATCTCTTTGCTTTCAGATTACCCTTTTTCCATGGCAAGTGGATGGCATTGACTGATCTTATTGGTTGTATTTGCCTAATCTGAATTATTTTAATTGCCATTTAAGGAAAAACCTGGCCATAATATTTTGAAAGTTCAAAAGCTAAGGAACTTATGAAAAAAATGAAATGTATGTAAAAATAGAAATTGTAATTACAGTTGCACTTCTGCACCTATTGCTGGTATCATATTGTATTCATCCAGCTACATATAACTACTACTAAAAGAACAATGTACTCACAAGAACTAATGAACCCCTTACATGGCATACATATTCCTGGATCTACCACTGGAAAAATTAGTTCCAAGTCCTCAGGGGAAGGGGGTGTAAAGAACTGTCTCATTTTGTAAGATTTGTGATTTACTGTATCAATTTCATTTTGCAAGTTTTCCTTCTCATGTGTATGTTTTCCTTCTCTCTCCATACTATTCATTACTACTCCATACTGTTCATTACTTTCCATCATAGTGAATTCATTCTGCTGAAAAGCCACCTGAACTCCTGATTCAGGCAGGATTCCTCATTGACTTCACTGGGGGCGATTTTTATCTCAGTAAGGATTACAAGAGCAGGCCCCTAATGGGCACATATTTTCATCTGGAAAATTTCTTGTCTTATTGGAATGAAAAATACATTCTCAGTAAGATCATCATCATGAACAACTTGTGTTTCAATTCCTGCTGGAGGAAAAAACGTGTCCCTCTTTTAGCAACACCATGGTGCTTCCTGTTTATAATGATAAAGCTAATAATAATGTCACCTGGTTTCAAATCCACTGCACCACATAATAAACTCTCTTTTTTTTTTTTTGTAAGTCATTGTGGCCCTAAGCCAAAAACCCACTGAAGTCAATAAAGAGTCCCACTGATTCAATAAGCTTTGCGTCAGGCACTAAGTTACTGACTTCCAATGGCCAGTTATAGGTTTGTATAGCACTTAGTACAATGGGGTCCTGGTCTATTATTAGAGCTCCTGGACATTACAGTAATACAAATGAAATAAGAAGATAGTGATTAATGCAGATTTACAAATTTTAACACAAAATTTTGTTACTCCTTTGCGGCTCCAGCTCAGACATATTAAACATTAATTTAAAAAAACACCTTAGTGTGCATGGGGGACAAGAACAGGGACCTGCTCAGCTTCATTTAAATAGATAAAGTCATTGGATTTCCCTACTAGTTACTACTGACATTCTATCACCCATGAGGTAAAAAAAGGTCTATTCCTTTGCACCTATAACTACAAACAAAAATGGAGCATCCACATAAGAGGGCAAGACCTTGATAAGTATCATTAAGATTTTTTTTAAACAGAAGATGGTAGATGTTTTCTAGAACTTCAACCTCACCTGCTCTGCAAGTACTGGACTTCATACCAAGATAGAGGATGTATCCGGTATTTACTGATACTTCTTTTGATCTTTGCCAAAGGCCAAGATTCTATCTATCTTACATCTAACCTATATAATGAGATTCTTCATATAATTCCTGGAACTAGTAACAACTAATTAGGTCAAATTAGCTGCACATATGTTACTGGTTCTATTTTGAGTTTAACCCCTCAGGATGGAGCTACCCTCTTCTTTGAGGTTCAAATACTGCTCTGATGATAGTAAAAAGCGTATTGTGTTTCCTATTCCCTTAGTCATAAAATTACCCATTTTTAAAACAGATTTCCATTGGTTTTCAGTGCTAGGTTCATTCTCTTGTCTTTTACTGTCCCACTCTTCACCCTAAACAAGTTGCATAAATCCACTTAATGCTATTTAGCTTATGTCTCCATTGTTACTATAAATAAATGAGCAAGAGCTGCAGCTTAGCGAGCCAATTCTTTTCTTGTCTCATTCTTTCTTACTTCCTTATGTCTGGATAAGTGTGAAAATTAAGTAATAAATGTTTTTATGCTCAAAGCACAAACGTCTTTTGAGGTAGTACAAAGAAGAGTAGCTGTAAAAACAACCCATAATATTGTAACATTTCTGTTCATGACGTAGGATTCAGTGATTTTCTTTTAAACTCAGAAAAGGGAAATATCTTTATTTTTTCTTACCAGAGAAGCTGACGCCACAAGAGAAGAAACCGGTTTACTGACGTAAAGAATACACTGCTAGAATCTCATCTAATAGATTTCTTTAATGTAAAGAATGCACTACACACTGACAGTTCTCTTAAAATAATTTGTGTTCTCATCTTTTTGTTGGACTATCATGACCAAGATTGTCAAACATTGATAGGCCATTTCTTTAAATGCCTACATATGAGCTTACAAGTCTACTTGTAGACACCCATTTTTAAAAATCTCTGCCAAGGCTCTGAAAGTGGGAAAGTGAAGATTTTAAATTCTCCAACCATTGATGCTACTAACCATCTCTCACTTCTCAGAACAGTGACGTAAACCACACCGGTTTATATATATAGCACTTAATGCCTATGAAATGTATTCATTTCTGGAAAAGCTATTGCCATAGCACTTTAACAGTTAATTCCAGAAAACCTTTCCTCTCCCCAGTCCTGTGGGTAGCAGGTTACAACACAGAGAAATATTATTCTATATAAAATAAGCTTACAGATGCTTTTAACTCTAGACTGAAAACCGACAAGCCCTAATGCATCTATTGTAGAGTAGGTCTTATCCTTTAGCCTGAAGTGTACCTCACTTGTGACAACAAGGTTAAGTGCTGTTTTTCTTCTTCTAATTCTGATTAGGAGGACAGCCCTAGTAGCCCAATTTAATGGGACAAAGGTCACACATAAGATTATTTCAAGGACATCAAGTGGCACCAAAGGGGGATTGCTTTTTCCTAAAGGATTTTGGCTCATTTAGGTAGAAAATAGAAACACCACAAGATCAAGAAAGACGACAGAGGAAAGAACATTTGAATAGCCATACAGAGTCAGAGACAAGTGGCCCATCTAACTAAGTGTCCTATCACTGATAGCAACTAGTGCCAGATGCTTCAGAGGAAATGTAGAGAACAGGGCAATTTTAGACATCCTGTTGTCCAATCCCAGCTTCTGGCAGCTGAAGGTTTAGGGGCACCCGGAGCATGCAGTTGTGTCCCTGATCTTCCTGGCTAAGGAAAGGAAGAAAAATATTAATATTGAAAAAAAATGAAAGTTAAAGCATTTCAGTAGTGATCTCTGCTAGTGGCTCCGGTGATTTTGTGATTATGTTTTGGAGTTTTATACAATGTACATTAGATCTTGTCCTTTTTTAGCTCTTGATCCAACTCTCATTGAAATCAAAAGGACTCTTCCATTTGACTTCTGATCTTATGTACTGCTCTAAACTGCCTAAGAAGGTACTCTAATATGCGATAACTGTAAGTTTGGAAATCTGCTACAAGAAGAATTAGATGGCTCAGAGTACAGGGAACTACTCATATCTGGTTCAAATCCAACCATGGTCAGTAGCATATAGAAGCTGTTGCCATCTCATGGCTCTTTGGCACCCTAAGTGAAATGAGTTTGGTGGATTAGTTCACCAGACAGGTGTCCATATTACAAAACCCTTCACGCAGGACCAGCTCTAGGCACCAGCTTAGGAAGCAGGTGCTTGGGGCGGCCAATACAAAGGGGTGGCACTTCGTCTGCTATTGGGTGGCACGTCCAGATCTTTGGCAGGAATTTAGCAGCAGGTCCCTCAGTCCCACTCTTCCTCTTTGAGCTGCCGCCAACCTGCTGCCGAAGAAGTGTAAAGAGAGCGAAGGACCTGCCGCCGAAGACTAGAGCGGCGCGATTGAGCGGCCTCCGAAGTGCCACCGATCGACCCTCCCCCGCCGCTTGGGGCGGCAGAAAACCTGGAGTCAGCCCTGCCATCACCCTGTGCCAGTGCTAGCCCATTGGGGGACCTAAGCAGGAATATTTTGGGCCCTGCCCCACACAGCACATACTAATAATTAATAGGGGACCCTACCACAGGTTCTTCCTTCCCCTTTGTTGTTACTCTGAGCAGAGGTAGCCAGGGGCATAATTGTACGGCATATACAAAAGGGAGCACTATGTTCTTACCTTGATAACTGAAGTTTTCACAATGGGTGAACCTTTTAGACACCTCCTTCTCCCCCACCACGCACAATGTTCCCTAGAGCATATAGTTTCTAGACACTCCCTGCTGTTGCTGGCTGGGGTTGTTGTGGCATGGAGGAAACATTTTAGTCTGAGCCCTGTTTCATACAGACCCTTGAGTCTCTCTGTTCTGCATTACAGAAATGTGCTATAAGTTTATGCTTTAAAGAGTTCTAAAACATTTATTGTCTACAAATAAAATGGTTTAAAGTGCTAGGAATATGTTGGTACAGAAAGTAACTTGCAGTCTGTTGTTTTGCTCTGTTGGGTCAGGCCTTGAACACTATGTACTGTAAAGGAGCAGAAAAGCTTAAACTACACGGCTCATTGTTGTTAGGCTATTAAAATCAAGTTGCCCAGCCACATCAAACTGTGTTTGAGATATTTTAGTTTGAACCCTGTTCCATGTAGACCCCGGAGTCTCTCTCAGCTCTGTATTACAGGTGTTTATGCTATCTAAGATAAAGAGTCTGGTGCCTTCAAAGAGCAGAATCTAAATTTGAAATGTATTACATAATCAGCATGGAGAATTAACCAACTCCTAGAGGAAGTTTCTTCAAGTCAGGCTTGAAGCACACTCCTAGGAAAGAGTGAAGGAATGTGAACTGTCACTGCATATTTGAGCTGGTTGGGAAGACCTGTTTTCTTCCCAATTCTCTGACCACCTCTGCTGCCATGCTCTGTGGGGCAAGGACTTCATTCTCCTTCAGCTGGCTCTCCCCACCCTGAAGGATATGAATAACTCCCACGGACTTTAATAGAAATTATTTGTATAGGACCTGATTCAAAACTCTCTGAAGTCAATAGAAGTTTTTCCACTGACTCACTGGGCTTCAGATCAGGCCCCGAGTGTATATATTTATGTGTGTTCACATGAGAACAGAAATTAATTCTTATTCTCAAGCCAACATTTTTCACAAGTACTGAAGTATTCTCTCTCTGGGTACCAAATTTCAAAATGTATTTTTCCCAAAGTTTTCATTTTTAATGCTCTAATTTAATAGCCTTTGTATTATATTGTAGTTTCTCCCTGCCCCCTATTAACTACTTCATGATTTCCATGGCTTTTTGATTGGCAGTATCATTTTTTTCTCATGCTTGCATGTACACTAGTTTATACGATTAAACTACACAATAAAACCAAAGGAAAGGAAGTGCTGACTGCATGAGACACTACTCAGCTAGTAGATCTGCACTGAATGCCATATGTCTTGGTTCATTAGCATCCTTCTATGTGTCCTTTTTTTGTATTCTTGTGACTGTGGCAAAATCCTTTATAGACTTTTAATATGCAACAATTCCTTTCACCTAGTTGCTAGTTGAGCTATTCAGATTAGATGAAACATAACTCTGAAATATCATTTTTCTTTTAAATGGATCAGTCTTGCTTTTAAATAGATTCTACGAGGGTTGATAGATTTACCAAGGGGTATTTTTGTTAATGTAAGAAGTATTATGCATACATTTATGGTAATGAGTGCAAGCTATTATGCTAGTCATAATACCCAGCAATTCATCTGAAATTATTTTCAGAAAGAAGATTTGAGACAACACCACACACTTACAGTTTAGACTAGGTGAGAACACTTACCACTTCTCCCTGCCAGGTGCACTCCAGACTCTAAGGACATTCCTAGCTAGATGAGACAAAATAATGACTATGGGATTCTATGGGTTCAGGCTGGGGATGATGCAGTATTTGTAGACTCAGATGGGCATCACTGGGATAGCATTTGATTGCCTCACCATTGTAGAGTCCTGTGTATGGGGTGGTGCATTATCCCATGGAAGTACCAGGGCAGATAGTGCCCCAAGAAACAACACTCCATCTTGGGGTTCCTTGGGGTGCAAGAGGGAATTAGAGGATCCTTAACTTTGGAACTTGCTTCCCCCACCGCCTCAGGTTCACCAGAGTATTCAGATTTGTTAACCTTCAAGTACATTGCAAAGCCCATTAACTTCCTGAGGCTACTGCATATAGGGTGAGCATAGGTCAATAGCTTCCACACCCAACAGCCTTGCATGGGCACCTCTACATATTTTTAAATGCAAATACATACATATATATATATGAATCAAGCCATTCTTCCCATACTACTGTTCCAGTTGCTCTGAAATCATTGTCGTCTCCTGTATGGATGAAAATAATCCATTAGCAGCTGTTGCTCTATTCTTGCTCTAAATTAGAATTTGTGTTTCATCTGGAGATCTTTAAAGCAGATGGAGGCTTATGGACCCTTTCATGGCACACTTCAAGAGATCATGGCTGGTAATCTGTTTGGAATTTGCCTGTCTGGCTGTTAAGTTTAAAGAGTCTGAGAAAAGAAGGAACTGTTTTAAAGTAGCGAAAGGGTGGAATTCCTCCACTTTTCTTTGCTGTTCCTTGTAGAAGTAATGGGGATAAGGAAAAACCTTTATGTTGCAGCTGCTTGGATATGGCTGCCGTGGCAGATACACCAATATCACCTTCGGTATTTGTGGTGTGCAAGAGAAGAATGAATGAGAATGTAATTTCCTGGTGAACAGTTTGGAGGTAGTATCTGCAATAATGCCATGTTTTACCAGGATTGGTAGTTAATTGTATTCTGATAGCACAGTAGAACTCTGTTTAGATCTTCTAGGTACTAAGTGCTGTATAGATACCTAGCAAGATACTGTCCCTGTGCTGAAGAGCTTACAATCTAAACAAGACAGATGAAGGCTGTAGGCACTAACAGACATGAAAAATATGAAGAAAATCTTTCACTGAATGTCTGAGGCAAACAGATCTAGGGAGAAATGCTGTGTTAGTTGAGAGACAATTCTTTTAGAATCTATTGCATCCACAAGTAAGATTTGTTCACTGAGTCAGTTTTTTTTTTCTGATCAGAATAATTTCTCCAGTGCAGAGCTGCAAAGGAATAGAGGCTGATTCCCAACTGTTCCATTAAGATTGTTTTCCTTTATGCACAAGTCCTACTCTGGTTTTATTTCTCTGTCTGCACGCAAAATGCCTCCCACTGCACATGCCATAACAAGTATCCATTACATTTAATGTCAAACAATTAACAATGGCTATGGGCATATATTAATAAAATGACAGAGTTTATATGAGATTGTATTGTCCATTTCTGTGGGGAAGTCTGGCACTGGGAATTTGCTGGTGTTGCTCTATAGCGTAATGCAAGAGTGGCTGGTTATAGCACTCTTGCAGTATAACTGGGATTAATTTACATGCTGAAGGCTACGTGGGGAGGACCGGCGCCAGGGTTTCTTGCGCCCTCGGCGCACGGCCATTTCGCCGCCCCCCATGCTGATCCCGCTGCTCCGGTGGAGCTGCCGCAGGCATTCTTGCGGAGGGTCCGTTGGTCCACTGGAGCCGCAGGAGCAGCTGACCGTCCGCAGGCATGACTGCGGCAGCTCCACCGGAGCCACGGACCAACAGACCCTCCGCAGGCATGCCTGCGGCAGGTCAACCAGAGCCGCCTGCCACCCTCCTGGCAAAATGCCACCCCCTCAATAATCCTGGCACCCTAGGCGATTGCCTAGGCTGCCTAAATGGTAGCGCCGGCCCTGTATGTGGGGGCACACCAGGAGTGGTTGCTTTCACAACAAAGCAGTGTAAAAGACACCCCAGGATGGAGAACAGAGAGGGGGGGGACAGCTGTTCATCAGTCCAGATTGTATCCTGGGTAATGTCACACTGGCCTTTTAGTTATCAGAAGTACAGGACGGTGAAGTATTTGCATCATAGCTCAGAGTGGGATGGTTGAGCCAGGGACTAGTTCCATTCTTACCATACTTATCGGATAAATCATTATTATAAAAACCTAAACATATAGGAATAATCTGTTTCAAAGCCCCCTGAAGTCAATGAAGTTTCTCAGCGTACTTCACTGAGCTTTGGATCAGGCCCATAGTGATTGTCAGGCTCTACCTTTTCCTACAGAGTCTTTAAAAGAAGTTGTAAGATAGGCACTGGTGAGGAAGATGAGGAAGAGATCCAAAAGGAGTCAGGCATTAACAGGAAAACTTAAGAAAGTGTCTTTAATATCTTCTCAAATAGTACATAATTAAAGCTATATTTAAAAATTGGTCAGCTTAGTGACAGAATTTCTACTAATGTGGAAATGGAAGTACAATTGTTGCAAAAAGGGGGGAAAGTGCTGCTGAAAACAGAAGAGATTTATTTAAAAAACAAACAAAAACCCTAAACTTGAGAATTATCCTGAACAAAATAGCATGAAGTATTCCAGAGGATGCAGAAAAACGTGTGCCACTGACTTTTAGCTAAAGAACTAATTAACTGAATCTCCCACTAGGCTTTAACTTGGAAACAGAAAGAGTTACCCCCACCTACACACAAAAGACACTTTTAGTATGTGTCAGAGGACCTACACACAGAAGTAAGTTGTTAAGGTTTAAACATAAAGGAGATGGCGCTGGAAAACGTACATGTTTATTATACTGTAAAAATTCAAGATGAGTTATATAAATTCCAGCAGACATTAGTGGTGTAGTCCAGGAATGCTCTATGGGTTACAGAGTGCCTGTTCTTTTTAATCTACCTCTTAATTGCTGAAAAATTTGAGAAAACCCATCATGTCCCTGGTCCTCTGGTGTTTATATATGTGAGTATCTTTATGCACATGGTTAGTCACACTGAGCTCAGCACATAAGTTTTGGCAGGAACTGGGCCTATTTTTATTATATTAAATTCACATCCTGAGCCAAATTCATCTGAGCTACTTACCCACTTACACTAGGCTTAAAGTCAATATACCTCACTATAGGACTTTTCCATTTCTAAAGCCCATTATGAACTGAAACTTCCAACTGATATTCTGGCTCAGGGAAAAAATGAATATACCCCTAGGCACACAGTATGATTCAGGTTCCAAGTTCACCTGTACCGACTGAAACGGAGACAAAGCCTTTCCATTTGAAACAAACCAACCACAGTCTGATCACAGGGGTCAAATATATAATATAGTTAGTCTTTCCCCTTCTCCCTCCCCCACAACATATATATAGCCAATCAGCCTGAACTTTCTAGTGAAATAGGTGTTACCCACCACCATTTCACAAAACTGAATAAGTGTATTACTCCTTTAAAAACTGTCAAATCCCCAAATCCCAAGTGATAATAGGAAACACTGTAACTTCAAAGATATTGAATATAGAAAACCACCAGTAAATATGTCAAGAATATCCAAAAACGTTTTGCTATGTTTGTTAAAAAAGTAAACAAAGCAAATATGTGATATGATAACTAGAGTCTTCAAATTAGTACAGAAAAACCACTTTACTACATACAAGGTAAGAAAACTGCATAAAAAAGGTGCATCTCCAGGGACAGATATAATAAGCATAGCAGCAAAGTTAGTAATATGAATTTGATCCAACTCTCAGTGAAATCCATACAGTTTTCATTTAATTCAGCAGGAGCTGGATCAGGTCCCATTTGGGTAATTTTAATCTCCTTTATAGAATTTTATGCTAGAAAATAAACTATAAAGGAAGAAGATAAAAATCAACAACATGCTGTTTGTGTTATAGGTGGTAAAACAATGTTCGAGAGCCTAATGGGAATAGACACTGCCTGTAAATCTTGTCACATATAATGAAGAGCAAGAGTATAAAAAGAGATGTGAGCAATCGGTTACAGGACACTTAGGTCATACATGCTTTAAAATAGCTTAAATAATGTTATCTAGATGCCAAAATAGAATTTTCTATATCAGTCTGCAATAGCCAGTATTAGAGATTGTTTAAAGAGACACAACTGGTATCCTAATTAATTAGAAAAACAAATACTCCCTCTCCCCTGCCACCTTTTTGTGCCTTTAAAAGATATAAAAAACATGAATGTATTTTTTTTCTTCCAGCAACAGAAGAGAAACTAACACAAAATGAGGTGGGGGCAGCTGACCAGCTAAAGTCCAGACATGCCTGAAGTAGCTGACACCATGATCAATGAGACTTTTTGCACAGGAAGCTAAGTGAGGGAGGTGGGAGGAGAGAATCTAGCCATTATTGGTAAATTGGAGGACTAAGTAAACTGAGTTCACCCAAAATCCTGTGTGAATCGCACAAAACACAACCTTTTTCTGTAAAAAGCCTCATTCATCCGACGAAGTGGGTATTCACCCACGAAAGCTCATGCTCCAATACGTCTGTTAGTCTACCAGGTGCCACAGGACTCTCTGTTGCTTTTTACAGATCCACACTAACACAGCTACCCCTCTGATATTTGACAACCTTTCTTCTGTTATACTTACCAGAGCCAATAAAAGACATTTCGATGAAAAGTGACTTTTGGACAAAATGAATATTTTTACCGAAAGTATCATAATTCTTCATTTTGGTCAGTGAAAAATTCAAAAGAAAAATATTAGTTTCATTTTGAGGTTTTTGTTTTTTTTTTAAAGGGCCCAATCCAGGAAGAAATTATGTGTCAGTAAACCTCTGCATGGACACAGCAAATTCAGTGGGGATCTGCATGGGTGCAGGACCCCACCTTTGGGCAACAATCTATAGGAATACCACCACCTCCACCAACAAATTCCTATTCATCAGTTGATCGCACAGCATTTTACAAAAAGAGGTTTGTCCCCACTTTACAGAACTGAGGCACACATAAGTGGAGTGACTTGCCAACGTCACCCAGCAGGTTAGTGGCAAAGCTAGGAACAGAACCCAGGTCTCCTGAGGCCCAATCTAGTACTCTATCCACTTGATCACACTACACCAGGCTTTAGCTGAAAGTGATAAAAAACATGACTGGAATGATAAGCTTCTGGGTGCAGGTACTCTCTTTTTGTTCTGTGTTTGTGCAGCACCTGGCACAATGCAGTCCTGGTCCATGACTGTGGCTTCTCGGCACTACTGAGACAGACAGTAAACAATACTAATTACAGACAATGCTTGGAAAAAGATGTGTTATGTGTCCATCATCAACTCTACTATGACATCATAGAACCCCAGTCTTAAGATTTCAATCTTTGATACATAATATTTTTGGGGGTGGGCTGGGGGGAGGCAAAGCTGAAATGTTAGTAGAATAGAATTTGTGTTTACATATCACTCTTCATATTCAAAATGTCACAAACTGATTTACTAGCAAGGAACTGCATATCAGGTTGCATACCCAATTCAGAGTCAACTTTTCTGCTCTTTAAAAATTCTCCACAGGCTCACTGCCCCATGTTTTTGTTTTCTTGTTTCTTTCGCCCTATTTTATGGTTATACAAATCTTTGCCAGAACCAGAGATCTGGAAACAATGCTTATAACCAGATCAACAAGCTCAGGGATAGGTCACAAAAAAGTAGTCTATGTTGCAAGTTGTGCTGCAAATAGATACAGCTATTTTGAGCCATTTGGAGGGAAAATGAGCCTTTTACTTTGTGCAAGGTATTTTTTGATTTTTATAATGCAGAACTGTTAAAAATGTATTCTACAAAATGTGAACTATTTTACTAACAATAAAGAGATGATTTTCCCTCCTTTTACCTAAGACGCTCAAAGTTATATAAAGGATACCAATATGGATATGTCCAGGCCTATCATTTTGGTGCATCTCTGGCAGTTTGCACAGAAAAACAGTCTCTCTCCAGAATAGCTACCTTTTCCTTTGGCACAAATATGATTAAGTTATTACTACCAGTCTGATTGGAGGTCTCATACAATTAAGAGCTGATATATTGGATGGATTATTGCATGTGAATTTCCCAAGGTCTAAGAGACTGACAGCTTTTATAATCACATCATGTAGACAGAAACAGCAAAGGAAATGATGTCCCCCTGCCAAAAAAAGGGGGGGAGATACAACACTTCTTAAAATTACCATCCTTTAATAAGAATCCATAATCCCAAAAGCGCTGACACTGTAACAATCTTCTCTTTCATGACAATCAGGGCCGGTGCAACCATTTAGGCAAACTAGGCGGCCGCCTAGGGCGCCTAGTGGTTGGGAGCGCCTAAAAGCCTCCTCAGGCGAGGAGGTGGAGGTGAGCTGAGTGGGGGGGGGTGGGCCGAGAGGGTTGCCTGCAGCAACAGGGGAGGGCGCACAGAGGAACCACTCCCTGCCCCAGCTCACCTCCGCTCTGCCTCCTCCGCTGAGCACACAGCCCAGCTCTAAGTCTCCTCCAATCAGCGCCGCAAGCCTGGGCAGGGAGGAGAATTAGAGCAGCGCCGACGTGCTCAGTGGAGGAGGCGGAGCCAAGGTGAGCTGGGGCGGGCTACTCAGGCAGGCTTAGTTTCAGCAGGAGGTCTCCCCAGGCAGAGTTAGCTGCTGGGGGAAGGGAGGGATGGGGGAAGTCTCCCCAGGCAGGGTTAGTTGCCATGGGGGGATGGGAGGAAGAGGGGTTAGCTGTCGCAGTGGGGGTGGGTAGCTGCTGTGGGGGGGGGCTTTCCGGGTGGGGGGCTGAGTTAGCTGCTGTGGGGGGGTGGGGTTAGCTGGGGGGGTGCAAGGTGGAAGTTTCGCCTAGGGTGCAAAACTTCCTTGCACCGGCCCTGATAATAATGCTAGGCACTGAGACACAGAGAATGACATGCTCTCTCCCCTCGGGAGCCATTCTGTCTCCCTGATATGCTGATGCCCTCTTTTTCCAAGTTTCAGAAATCTGGTGAAATCGTGATCTTACTTAAGTCAATAGCTATTGGGTCATTGACTTCAATAGGACCAGGATTTCATCCTGGACTTTGGAGTCCCTCCTAAGGGCAGTGCAATCACTGTTTGTGGTGCCATTAAGGTTATTGGCCCAACCCAATGGAAAAGATCTTAATTGGCCAACCAATTGATTAAAGCCAAACACTATCTACAGTTGACATTTTAAAATCTGGATCAGCTGTCTTGTGGGTCCTTATTGTACATAGTATTATTTAAGGAAGAAGTAAAATTTCATTCACTCAGCACCTTGTTTAAAAACAAAACAAAATGCTGACAGACAGCCCTTGCCAGCATAAGTCAGATGCAGATTCTGAAGCTTCAGTTTGTGCAGCTAGTTTTACAGAAAAATTATATAGCTAAAGGCCTGTTTGCCTCACTAAATTGAGATAATCATTCATGTATTTGCACTGGCTGGCACACAGCCAGTTTAAAAATCAGACACTCCCAGATTTTACCTTTCAAATTTCTACAGTTTGATTAGTACAAAAAAAAAACTCACCAAATTTAAAGTTGAAATAAATTCCAAATGATATAATCTGCATAATTTTAATAATTTATCTGGCAGGAAATTAAAAGCATGTCCGAGAGTCAGTGGCATCTGGTGTCTTGAAAGGCCAAGGCATGCTTATGAATTTCACAATTGCAGTGCTAATTTTAGTTTTATTACAGCAAATATTAATTTTTTAAATTTAAAACGTGTTCACTTCCTCACCGAGCCAATCTCACCGAAGAACAGAAATGAAAGGAAGCAGATCTTGGTTTTATTGGGGTTGTTTAAACAGTTTGAAGCAATAAAAGGCAACAACTCTCATCTAGGTTTCAATTAACCCCCTACAGACATAGCTACAGGTATTTACCACAGCCCTAATGAGAATGGGGTAGCTCCATCTGATAATGCATAGCTGATTGGCTACTTGGAAGAGACCCAGTGTAATTCAACTCAACTCCACTTTTAAAATGCCACCTACAACAGAACCATAAAACAAACATTTATATGCTAACATCTATGGAATTCCTCCACCAGAAGAGACTCACAATGGCCCTGTTTCCTTTTTCAATTTGATAGTGCTTGAAGAGCATTTTATTTACTGTCCCCTCAGAAGGTAGATTGTAGGGAGGGGTTATTTTTTTAACTTTTCTATTGCTCTGGGAGACAGTGTGGCTAGCAAGTAAGACAAAGATTGGGAGTCAAGACTGCTAGATACTATTCCCAATTTTAAACTACAACTTGCTATGTGAATTACTCAAATCACTTATTGTTATAACCTCTTTCTTTCTCTCCAATTTGGGTATTTTCCTAAGAGAGGCACTGTGAGGCTTAGGATCAGATTATGTTCAACAGAGACATGCATAAAGATGGTGAACAATCCTTTCTTGTGTCCCAGAAATTGCCAGAGGAGTTTATACATTGCACCATCCTTTACCAGCTTGCTCTAGTGCTAGAAAGCTCTGATATGAAGACTTTTCAGTAGACTTCAGATACTCCTCAGAGATAGTTATCAAGCTAGGAAATCTGGAGTTCAGAGTGAACTGTTGAAGCTACAGAGTCTGTGGAATTTATAAGCGTAACAGTCCAGAGAGTTACTTGGGCCAGGACTCCTGCAGTGCTTAATAAGCTTCATAGGTCAGAAGCTGCAGAAACGGCCAACGGATCTCAGAAGTCTGATTTTTCCAAGCACCTCACAGCCAGAGTGTTTCTGCTGCATAAGCTCTCTCTGGCTCCATGGAACTTATATGTTCTGCAGGTGCTCTGAACTTGGTAGTCTTGCAGCACTTTTAGTAATTCCATGCTCTAATAATACGAATATAGCAGTAGGGATATATTACCAACCACCTGACCAGGATAGTAGCAGTAACTTCGAAATGCTCAGGGAGATTAGAGAGGCTATAAAAATAAAAAAACCCTCCATAATAGTGGGAGATTATAACTATCCCCATACTGATAGAGTGCATGTCACCTCAGGATGGGATGCAGAGAAAGTTTCTTAAATTTACTTAAATGTTGAAGTTCCTTAAATGACTGTTTCTTGGAGCAATTAGTCCTGGAACTCAAGAGGTGAGGCAATTCTTGATTTAGTCCTAAATGGGACCAGATCCTATGCTCAAGAGGTAAATATGGCTGGACCACTTGGTAATAGTGAACATAATATAAATTAAATGTAACATCCCTGTGGTAGAGAAAACACCACAGCAGTCCAACTGTCATAGCATTCCTTCTCAGATCTGAACCTTAGAGTTCAGAAAATGAGATACTAGCACCTGAATCCTCTAAGCTTAATTACCAGCTTAGATCTGATAGCACTGCCACCACCCAAAAATATAGTGTTTTGGGGCACTCTGACCTCCCCAACCTTCCCTGGGGACCCCAAGAACCCAGACCCCTTGGGTTCTTAAAACAAGGAGAAATAAACCATTTCCCCACCTTTCCTCCTCCCAGAATTTCCCTCCCTGGGCTATCCTGAGAGATACTGATCCAACATCTTAAATCACCATACAGAGAAACATCTCCCTTCCCTTCCACAAAGAGGCAAACAGATTCAAGGAAAACAGAGAGAGATTCTATCTCTCCCCCCTCCCGTCTCCACCACCTGTCCTGGTGAGTTATCCCAATCCCCTGGAATAAAACAAGGGAAACAAAAAAAAAATCAATCAGGTTCTCTAAAAGAAATCTTTTAATAAAAGAAAGGAAAAAGTAAAGAATTATCTCTGTAACTTCAAGATGTAAATATTACAGGGTCCTATAGCTTACAGACACCAGAAAGAGACTTTTCCCCCAGTACCAATACAAATCAAAATATTCCCAGCAACTACACATATAAAAGTTAACCAGCCAGATCCACAATTGCAAATAGAGTAAAACAAACAATCAAAAAGCCTAAACCGCCTGTTTTTACTTACTATTTGAAAAGAAACTTAGAGAGCCTGTAGTAATGTCTGGTCTCTCTCAGACCCTCTGAGAGAAGAACACACAACGGACAAAGAACACACATAAAAGCTTCCCTCCACCCAAATTTAAAAGTATCGTGTCTTCTGATTGGTCTTCTGGTCAGGTGTCCAGTTCCCTGATTGTAACCCTTTACAGGTAGAAGAGACATTAACCCTTAACAATCTGTTTATGACACCAACATGGTAGCATTTCATTTCAGAAAGGTGGACTACACAAAAATGAGAAACTTAAACATAAAATAAAAAGTACAGCGCAAAAAGTGAAATCCCTGCAAGCTGCATGGAAACTTTTAAAGATACCATAATAGAGGCTCAAGTTAAATGTATACTCCAAAATTTAAAATAAATAAATAATAATAATAGAACCAAAAAAAAGGCCACCGTGGCTAAACAACCAGATAAAAGAAGCAATGAGAGACAAAAAGGCATTCTTTAAAACGTGGAAGTTAAATCTTAGTAAGGAAAATAAAAAGGAACAAACTCTGGCAGTGAAGTGTAAAAATATAACTAGGAAGTCCAAAAAAGAATTTGAAGAACAGCTAGCCAAAGACTCAAAAAGTAATAGCAACATTTTCTTTAAGTACATCAGAAGCAGGAAGTCTTCTAAACAACCAGTGGGGCCACTGGGCGATCGAGATGCTAAAGGAGCACTCAAGGACGATAAGGCCATTGCGGAGAAACTAAATAAATTCTTTACATCAGTCTTCACAGCTGAGGATTTGAGGCAGATTCTCAAACCTGAGCCATCAGTAACTGGTTAAAAGATAGGAAACAAAGGGTAGGCATACATGGTCAGTTTTCAGAATGAAGAGAGGTAAATAGTGGTGTCCCCTAGGGGTCTGTACTGGGACCAGTGCTGTACAATATATTCATAAATAATCTGGGGAAAAAGGATAAACAGTGAGGTGGCGAAAATTTGCAGATGATACAAAACTACTCAAGATAGTTAAGTCCAAAGCAGACTGTGAAGAGCTGCAAAGGGATCTCACAAAACTGGGTAACTGGGCAACAAAATGGCAGATGTTATTCAATGTGGATAAATGCACAGTAATGCACATTGGAAAACATAATCCCAATTGTACATATAAAATGATGGGGTCTGAATTAGCAGTTACCACTCAAGAAAGATCTTGGAGATATTGTGAATAGTTCTCGGAAAACATCCACTCAGTGTGCAGTGGCAGTCAAAAACACTAACAGAATGTTGGGAATCATTGGGAGACAGATAGGTAATAAGACAGAAAATATATTGCCTCTAAATAAATCCATGGTACGCCCATATCTTGAATACTGCATGCAGATGTGGTTGCCCCTTCTCAAAAAATATATATTGTAACTGGAAAAGGTTAGAAAAGGGCAACAAAATTGATGAGGAGTATGGAACAGTTTCCATATGACGAGAGATTAATATGATTGGGACTTTTCAGCTTGTAAAAGAGATGACTAAAGGGGGATATGACAGCTGTCTGTAAAATCATGACTGGTGTGGAGAAAGTAAATAAGGAAGTATTATTTACTCCTTTTCATAACATAAGAACCAGGGGTTGCCAAATGAAATTAATAGGCAGCACGTTAAAAACAAACAAAAAGAAGTATTTCTTCACATAACGCACAGTCAACCTGTGGAATTCTTTTGCCAGAGAATGTTGTGAAGGCCAAGACTATAACAGAATTAAAAAAAAAAACCTAGATAAACTTATGGAGGATAGGTCCATCAATGGCTATTAGCCAGGATAGACGAGGATGGCATCCCTAGCCTCTGTTTGCCGGAAGCTGGGAATGGGCGATGGGGATGGATCCACTTGATTACCTGTTCTGTTAATTCCCTCTGGGGCACCTGGCATTGGCCACTGTCAGAAGACAGGATACTTGGTTAGATGGACCTTTGGTCTGACCCAGTATGGCCATTCTTATGTTCTTATATATTCAGTAGCCTTCCTGACTTGATTCTTGCTGATCCTCAGAGTTGATGAATGCCACCAACACCCCAAGCCTCAGCAGCATTCTCTGATAAGCCTGACAATAGCCAATGGCTAGTGGCTCTTTCTAGGTAGCGTCTGGAGTTTATAAATGCCACTGAGGAGCCTGCAAAATTTATAAACTTTGCAGATTCCTTGATAGAATAATTCTCAGAATGTAAAAGAGAACAACTCAAAAATGCATTGTTTAAAAATATGATACTCCAAGTTGTCAGGAATAAACACACGTTAGAAATTGACTCTTTTGTTTTAGAGATATGAAACCTCATACAGGTTTCATATAAGGTTAGGAGACTAATAAACGTTTTCAAAGCTCAGCTCTTATTAGTGTCTTGTCTGATTAGCTTAGTTCCCCCAACATACTTCAGTGGCATAAGACTACACATGAGAAACGTCAGGCAGAATGGCACTCTTCTCATGAAGTAATAGAAAGGGGCACATGTCAGAGAGTGAGAGAAAACAGAAAAGCAGAGCCCTTGTTACAGCCCTAATTGTGAGCTTACTGTTGTAGCTTAGTAGCTTTTTTTAAATGTCAAACTTACTGTCAAATGATCACCTCTGAGACAACAAACAGCAATGTATGTTACCTCTCTAAATCAATCACATCAGAAGGCAGATAATTTGTCTGACCTTGTGGAAATCTGAAACTGTTAAATAGCTTCCAGTAGTTCTCCAGTTGCCTTAATCTATCCATGGCCTTCCCAGCTCTCTATGTATGCTTGTCTGCAGAGGATTCTTTAACTACATCCGGAGCATCTTTGATTCCCCCTCTCCCTCACACATACAATACCTTCAGCCTTCTAACCTTCTCCTACTATGTACCAGTGCAATCCTCATCCATAAGAACCAGCACTTTGTCAGGATCTTTTAAGTTGGTATTAGAAGTTATTTTGTAAAAGGAATAGGATTAAATATTTGTCTGAGATTTAATTTTACCATGGGTACAATGTTGCATGCGTGCTTGATATCCAGAGACAGAAATGTCCTACATCTTGTTGACTAACAACAAAACAGATGCCATTTGCACACCCACCAATTAGCATCAGGCATCTCATTCTGCAAGATATCTCTTTTGAGTTTTGTCCTACAAAGCACAAGTACAATTTCGTTGCACTGGAGTGCAGCTACTTCCTGTTCCCCACTGACTGCCAAATGAGTACTAGTACTAGTACAGGGCCTTTATGTTTTTCCTTCTTTCAGTGACACATTTGAGAGGTGAACATTTACTAAATTAATTTTTCCAACAAATGGCGTAGTATCATAGATGGTACATATTGACATAATTCTGTACTCCTCCATTCTATGCACAGCAGAAGTCAGTGCAGTTACACCAGGGATGGATTTGGCCCATTGTTTACAAGAGACTCACACACACACCATTTAACAATGGAGTATGTGTTACTCCAATACAACTGAAAGGACTTGAGAAGTTAGGGCATAGGCTGAACAAGTTTTTGGGGGTGAAGGTCATGAGGGGATGGTAATAAGAACCCAGCAACGAATTTTTCAGGAGAGAAGGCATAGAATGTTTTCCTCAACAGCAGGAGCATACAGCTCTGTCCACAACTGTTCAAGCTTTGGAAATATTCTGTTCACACTGGGCATGCCAAAGGTATTTGCATAGTCACTCCCCATACTAGTGATTTGATATCTATCTTTATGTATGGGTGTAGAGGAGTGGACTCACTGCTAGAGCACCCCTTTGTGACTATGCTTGGTGCAGCAGCTCTTTCCTGTCTACTATTCCCTGCCAACAGTCACATCTGTCCTGTGGTGGTCTCTGTCTTCTTGTGACTTAACCCTCCAGCAAGGTCAACTTACAGTCTCACCCCTTCTGGGGTATCAGTGTCCCAAACATACGGATGATGTCCCATGTGTCACTGGTAAATGGTATAAGTCGTCTGCCTCTCCAGGGCTCGTCTTCCATTGCACTCTGTTAGAGTAGTGACCCCAGGACTTCTCCCTGGTGTCCTTCAAACAAATTCAAAAGCAAAACAAAAAACTACAATAAAAGCCATTTTTGCTATCTCCCTTGGACTGGAACTTTTAATCCATCCTGGGTCCTCCCCAGCTGTATGTTCTTCTCCAAAATGCTGGCTCTCAAGAATTGCCTCGCTGCACTCTACCCCCAATGCTGTTTGTCTGGTGGTTGGCCTTCTCTAAGGCCTACTTGAGGAGTTACTTTAATCTCTGCTGCCCTTTTTCATCCAGGCCTGTCCCCAGGTTTAAACTACCCCCTGAAGCTCCTTTTCAGTGGAGCACCTTCCTGAGTTTCTTCCCTGAAAGTGTAGGCCCTTTTGTCAGGATTCACCACCAGGGCATACTCCACCCTAGTGGTTTCTCTGTATCTCTCAGATACTAGTCTCTACTGCTCACTCAGAGAGGGACTGCAAAATTCCTCTTCCTCTCTCCCTGCAGAACCCATCTACTCTGGGCTTCCTCTCTTTGCAGAAGCTGTCACAGTTCAGGGCAACTGCATCCTCTGTCTATGATCCAACATGGGCACCAACTCTCAGTCTTCTGGATCCCCAGCCATCACCTACATTGGGTGAAGAGCTGCCTGATGAGGGTTTTCCACTCTGCAGAGTTCTCTGCCTACAATGAGATCCATAGCAAGTCCAACTTCCTAAGCAGGCCTGCTTGGCTGTCTCCTCAGAGGCTACAAACAGCACAATTGCTCATGGATCTATGTTACCACACAACTCTTTTTAAGCAAGCACATTTATTCTTAAGGTGAAAGCATTACAGAAAAAACACATTACATCAACTACCTACATGCTAATAAGCTTACCAGAGACCACCCAACTCCAACAAGGACTCTGGCAGGTCCTTCAAACCCCACCAAGGAGTTTTTCTGTGGTTACCAGTTCATAACCACCTTGGCTCAGAACAAGACCACCATGAATCTGAGAATCACTCCTTTATACAATTTGGGCCTCTAATATTGTCCTCATATAACAGGTGATCAACAAACAAAAGGTACCTTCATCAGGGTGAAGCTTCAAAAGGCTTGCATAACCAGAGCGGGTATATTTGCATATATCTCCCCCTATAGATTTTCTGGGAAACTTATTTAACTTTGAAAGTTCATTCTTGTCTGTCCCATTGTTTCAAATAGTCCTTTGAAGCTCATAACATTTCCCATGATTTACACTGTTGTCTCCCCCTAGAGATGCTACATACAATACCACAATAAACAGTTGTGTTTTTAAACACAATGAGCTCCTAGACACAAAGTTAATTCAGTAAAGTTTGTCCAGGATATTACAGAATATTATATCTATCATAGAAATTAACCAGGTCTCCATCAGGACCCTAAACAAGCTCTCTATCTTCAGTTAACTCTTTTAGAGCCGGAATGAGCTATACACCCCATCACAGTGGGGTTGCACTTTCATGAAAAAACTTGCTTCCCCACCCCTTAGTATCTGATCACACAATTTTCAAGAGTAATGCTATGATATTTTTACATTTTTGATTAATAATACACCTTATGCTTTGCTTTGTAATCTAATTTTGTTTGAATGTAAAGGATGCATCACCCCCATCATCTCAGATACGTACTACCCAAGATTATTACGGATGAAACTGTTTTGTCCATAGTAGGTGGGCAGAGAAGTGAACTACAGGCCTCAAAATAAAGGCACAGTATTTTCTCTTCCAAAGGAAAACTGAAAGGACTAATACTGAAGTGCAATCTTAGTATCTTAAAGTTTCAGTCTGCATCATATGCTGTAGGCAAACACAGAAAGGACACATCATCAAAACATCTGGACATGTACTTTCATGTATTTAACTGACACTGATTACAATTCCCAGACCCGAAGAAGAGCTCTGTGTGAGCTCAAAAGCTTGTCTCTTACCAATAGAAGTTGGTTCAATAAAAAAAGGTATTACCTCACCCACCTTTTCGCTCTAATATCCTGGGACCAATACAGCTACAACAACCCTTCTCTATATTGGAAGACATTAGAAATGGGGCCAAGCTACATAGTTGGGACAAAGATTCAGGCCTAAATCTGAACTTTCCTAAAGTCTGGAGAGGTTTGGATCCAGGGCTCCAATTCAGGGCTCTTTTAACTGAAAGGGGTTATACAGCTAAATGTCCTTAGTTCTCGTATTTAAAATATGCTCTTTTTTCCTTTGCTTTATTTGGATGACAGTTTTCGTAAACACTTTGCTCCTGAAGGGAGCAAGGAAACAAAGACTAGCAAATAAAAGTGACAAGGGAAAATATTGCCACAGCTCTTGTGATCCAGCTGTGCATTCATATTGAACTATGAAGCTGTAGCATTCCATGCCAAATCAGGAACAGTTTGTTCTTCATGGGAACAAGTACTGTGGGGATGCAAAGTGATAAATTTTAAGTTACAGTACCTTCTTCCATACTAGTGCAGCATGTTATGAAAGAACAGACCCATAACACAAGACATAATCTTCAATAACTTAAGAGGCCCTTTGCCTGCTAGTTTCCTGAACTGCCCAACTGTAATTCTAAAAGGTGTGTAACAAAATATCTCGGCATACTTACTAACAGTCCATTCACTGCTGACAACACATTGATCAAAAAGAAAAAAAAAAAAAGCCACAGAAAAAAGACAAAGAAAAAACAAAGAAAAAGAATCTTTAGCTACCCTGGAAAAAAGTCCTTTACAAAAGTCAGGTTGTGCATTTCAGTGTCCCAAAAAAAGTACTCCACATGTCATGATAAGTACCTCATTTCCGAGGGAACGCGGGTGGAATTCACAGATTTCTATAGAGTATTTTTGAAGCGATGCATATGTTTAGGTGGTCACCGAACAGAGACCAATCAGATTCCTCTCTCAGTGCCCGTTAATCTAAGGGTATTCATAACAACCAGGAAATTTGAGATGATCAAGGATCCCGTTTTCAGCTGTGTGGTTTTGAATGCTGGCCATGTGAATAAGATCAGCATTCTGTTTTATAAAATGAGCTAGCCACCTCAAGGTGTCAGACTGTCTGCTCTACCCAAGCTTCGCTCAGCATATGAAAGATGTGTGTGTAAAAAGCGAGAGGAGGTAGGTGCATTTTAGTCACCTTTGGGCCTTCCTGTGTACGAGAGTTGTGCAGGGCCAGTTCAGCCCTTGTGCAACTTAAGTTTAGTCTACCCTATGAAGTTTTGCCAGCATAGCTATGTCAAGTAGAAGTGTTAAAAATAAATTGCACCCTTTAGCTGACACAGCTATGCCAACAAAAGCTATAATGCAGATGCAGTTATTCAGGCACCAGAGGCCATTTTCTTAGATCCTTCAGGGAGGCAGTTTACTATGGCAGCAAAAGAATTTAATTTTGTTGGTTTAACTGTCTCCACTAGGGGACCATGGAAAATTTCAGCCTGAACTGTTTAAGTTTGCTGAAGTTATAAGCAACTGAAAGCAGGGTGTTTATAGTGGAAAATGTCAGGCACTCAACTACAGGCAATGCTGCCAGCTCTGCCTATAATATAGAGATTACCTGAGTAGGACTAGTCCCCTCTCTAATTGCACAAATTAGATGCCAGTTCCAACACAATATCTTGAAGTCTGGATTATTATTTCAGATCCAGCTCTTGCGCATGGCACACAGCACAAAAGAGCTGATTTTTGCCAGTAACTAGCCTGTTGAAAAGTTCCCCAGCAGGTGGCAATGCTCAGCTTGGAGCTTACTCCTATGCAAACACCTCTTCCTCAAGGATAGGGGTGTGCTGGGGGTGAGGAGAGTGGGGACTACACTCTGCTGATGTAGGGTCCCTTATAGACCATGCACCACTGGCATAATTCATTGCAATCTCTAGGGCTAGGCTGCTAGAACTCAAGCTGGAACTAGGGCTGGCACAGACCTGCTCAGAGAATCAAGGATCTATATCTACCCCCATATGTAGCTGATCTTGGATGCAGGGGTCCTGAGTGTTGTATTTAATACATCTTTTGTTGAAAAAAAATTGTCACATTCTTTGCTATTACTAATATTAAACATCAGCAATTTATAACAGCACAATACCACTGCACAGGCATATTTGCTAGGAAAAGAAACAAGCTCAAGAAGGAAAACCATATACACTATAGCATAAAGTAATTCTATTTTTTTTTTTTTTGCATAGCGCAGTCAATAAAAAGTTGCCATTTGTCATTAAAAATCTGTTTTATTCTGAACACCAAATATTGTTCTCATAACCTGAAGCCCAGGAGAATAAGGTAATCAACTCCATTCTCTTGTAGGCAAAGCATCTGTCCAGCGACAGTGCATGCTATATTCCAATACTTCTGTTTGGTGCAGTGGTGGCAGGCATTAATGACTGTCATCAAAGGATCCTTGCCAACATTCCTGTATTAAGCTGTGTTATGCCAGTCAAGGTAACAACTACATTTGACCATGATGGTTCTAGTGGACTCGTTATAGTTAGCAGTGGGGCAAGATTATCAAGGAGCAACGTGTATGTAAACCACAACCTCAGGATCCTATTGGGAGTTCTAGAAGGCATCAAGCCATGATCTGGCCACAAACCCCAACACTCCAATCCTCCTGCTTTGCATTGCTCTCAGTAACACAACATAGTCATAAAGCTGATTTACTCAACTCTCTGGGTCATTGAAGCAGAATTAGCTGAGTGACAGGGCAATACCTGCTCTATGCCACCTTCTGTGCTGGCCTTGGTATTAAAGTGAGGCTGGGGAATAAGGGGCATAATAAATTGCTACACTCTGGCTATTCCTGGCTGCTGGAATGATCTCTTAAAGCGATAGAGAGCCAAGTGTAAGTTAGAGGAGACAGAGGGTTCTAACTTGTACAGAGCACTCTGGACCAGTTCCCAGCCTGCCTCAGGATACAGGAACTGCAACAAGGTGATTTGTTATCTCCTCCTTCCAAGCACCCCAAAGCTGCGTACAGCCGTTGTTGAGATTTGCAGCCAGTGTGTCTCAAGTAGGCACTCACGAAATTTCATTGGGCACAAAAGCTGCTACACCCCTGAAGGCTACCCTTCAAGCATGGCCAGCTCCTGTAAGATAGCACAGCAAAGAGGGAGGTATGGAATTAGCCAAAAAATTTACAAGAAGAAACATTTCAAAGTTGTTTCATGAGAGTCAAGAGACCCATTTTCATGAAATCATTTTTTAAACATCCTAATGATATTTTTTCATTTCTCCTCATTTCAATTCCTCCTCCCCCTCCACCATCATTTTTCAAAGAGATAGATATGGAGTTTCAAAAATGACTGGAGAAAAGAAAGATAAAAGTCAGAAAATAGAAAAAACAAATGACAAAATAAAAATAATAAATGAAAAAATTGAAAAAAAAGGAGAACATAGTGAAACAAAAATATAAAAATGTTGGTGAATTCTTTTTAATAAAAGGGGGGGCTTTTTTGAGAAGAAACCGTTTTCATTTGAAAAATATTGATCAGCACTAGTAAATGTCAAAATGGACTGATAGCAACAAATACCATCTCTGCACTGTACCTCAAAAGTAGCACCCTGTCACTCACATATTAATCATTTGTATATGGTTGTGATATTTCATACAAAGCATGCATTGTAAGATCCTATATATAAGCTCACAATTTACTGAAACTCATTGTTCTGTCAAAATATTTATATTGTTATTGTGTGATTTTGTGTGTTATATGAGATTTTGCTATATGGTCGTTATTGAAATATGCTGTGATTCTAGGTCTGCAGTGACAACAGAGGAGGTGACCCATCTCCAAACTGGCATTATGCAACCAACATGAGCCATTGACCAGCAGGGGAATTGTAAACAAGAGATTTACAATTCTGCAAGGGCGGTTGCCCAAGCACCACACAATGGAGATTATTCAAAGTGTGACTCAGCAAGCCTCACCAGGACACATCTAGGCCAGTATCTTCCCTGGGACATGAACTGAGATTATAAAATAAGGGACAGTGGCAGCATGAGACCACCTCTCCTCCCCCAACTACGCTGAAGGCAACAAGAATGCTGGGAGGACTTTGAACTGAGGAGACTAGTCGCAGGCCAAGAAGGAAATTCAGCCTGTATATTAAGAACCATAACCTACCTGCAACATCCACTGGGGTGAGAAAGGCTGTTTGATTAAAATCTTTCTTAGTCTGATAAAAAGTTTTGAATTTAGACTGTGATTTTATCTTATTTTATTTCTTTACCACTTATAATCACTTAATCTTTCTTTTAACATTTTAACCCCTACCAGTGAGTTTGTCTAAAGTGCTTGGGGAATCTGCTTAGCTTATAAAGTTTGGTGTACATCCACTATCATTTGATGAACTGACAAACTAAGTAATGAGTTTGCATTATTCAAGACAAGGTCTTGAGCAGTGTAAGATGCTACATTTCTGGGATGCAAGGCTGGGAGGATTTACTGGTGTTTCCCTGGGTATGGTTCATGAGTCGCTTAGAGAACATTCATGTAACTTAACTGGGGGTGTCCCTACATGCTACTGACTGAGTGACCACAGCACCTGGAGAGGTTTGATGCTTGTCACTAGCAAAGCATCATGAGAGACAGCCCAGGCTGTAGGGGGCACAGCGGTCCCCAGTTCCAGGTTGTACTCGAAGGATCCTGTCATATCAACCTCTTTTGAATACTAGCTCAAAACCAGATTGTGACCAGATGACATGTTTAGCCATACTGGCTTAGAGGCTAAGGCTCTATAATCACTCATGATGCAACCAGCCACCACCTGGCACTAAAACCAAAGGGGAGTTAAATCAGAGCAATAAAAACAGAATCCCACCCACACTTAATGGTCACTGTGCATGTGAAACTCTGGCTTATTAGGACATCAGCATACTAAAGCAAGAAAAACTTCAGTTAGCTATCTGCCTTAACAAAGCCCTGTTGTATGGATAAGAGCCCAGTCTTGAACGTTCTTTCACACAAGGGCCCATCTTCAAGGGGATTACTCACATGCATAAATGCTTGCAGGATCGAGCTCTGAGACTCACCACTGATATTACAAAGTCCTGTTATTATTCTAATTTAATATTTATATGATTGTAGCACCCTAGCATCCAATTAGCATTGGAACTTCATTACACTTGGTACTATACAAACAGATATAAAGATACTAGGTCTTCAGAGCTAGCTAGTTGTATTCATAGAGACAAGGACAAAATCATCACTGGTGTAGCTGCTTTGATTTCAGCTGCGATCGTCTACTCCCAGCAAGCCCTGTAAACTCACCCTTTCCTTGGACTGGGCAGTCACATTTTCCAGAGGATTTTTTGATTGTATTGTTCATCCAACCACCTGCACATACCATTTTTGTACACTATCACAGACTAATGACAGGCTTCAAACTATTTTATATACCTAACTCCCCCAAATATTTGTACATATACCTCGAGCACAAATTGAACGTAAAAAGAGTATTTGCAGGCCTCTCATTTGTATGCTTGAGTCTTAGTCTGCAATAGCTGTACACAAAAGAAAATGGAGTTGAGGCCCCTTTGATAATATGGGGCTGGCTGTCTTTAGAAGCATCCCATGGCTTGTTTCAGAGAGGGGGGTAGAATAAATAAGTTGGCTGGCTGAGGGAGATTCACAGGCTTTTCTACAGCATAAACAACCTTGTGAGCTGGTGTCTTTCCCAACCTGCCCTAAAAACAAAAACAAACAAAACAAACAAAAAACTCATCCCCTTCTTGTGGGTTCGCTTGAAAGATATTTAAATAACCAACTGTGAATTTTAAGGCCAGAGGGGACCATTAGATCATCTAAGCTGACCTCCTATATATCATACACCATTAAATTTTACCTACTTATCCCTGTACTAGGCCTAATAACTTGTGTTCAGCTAAAGCATATCTAATAGAAAGGCTCCAGTCAGGATTTGACTGCTTTAAGAGATGGAGAGTCCACCACTTCCATTTGTAGATTAAACATTAAAACAAATCACCCTCAATTAAAATTTGTGCCTTATTTCTAATTTGAAAGTGTCTGGCTTCAACTTCCATGCACTACTTCTTGTTATGTCTTTCTCCGCTAGATTAAAGAACCCTTTAGAACCCAGTATTTTCTACCCATTGAGGTATTTAAACACTGCAGTCAAGTCACTTCTCAATCTTCTTTTTGATAAGCTAAACAAACTGAGTTCTACATAAGGTGTTTTTTCCAGTCCTCAAATAATTTTTGCAGGTCTTCTCTATGTTCTATTTTTTTCAAATTTTTTTCCAAACTGTGGACACCAGAATTATATGCAGTATTCTATTATCAGTTTCATCAATTCTATAGAAAGAGATTAAATCGCCCCCCTACTGTCTACTTCCCTCTTTATGTCTAAGGATTGCATTAGTTCTTTTTGCCACAGCATCATACTGGGAGATCATATTGAGTAGCCCATTCACTGTGATCCCTAAATCCTTTCCAGAGTAACTCCTTTCCAGGAAAACGTTCTCTGTATTTCTTGTTCCTACATGAATAACTTTGCACTTAGCTACATTGAAACACATTTTGTTTGAATGGGACCAGTACCACGTGATCCAGATAGCTCTGTGTGACTGCCCTGTCATTATGTACCACTCTGCCAATCTTCGTGTTGTCCACAGCTACCATCAGCAGTGATTTTATGTTTATTTCCAGGTCACTGATGAAAATGCTGAATAACTTAAGGTCTACTTCTGATCCCTGAGGAACCCTATTAGAAACACTCCCATTTGATGAGGATTCTTCATCAACTACTTTGAAATCTGTCAATTAGCTAATTCTTAATCCATTTAACGTTATTCATATTGTACATTGCTCTTTTTAAAATCAGAATGTCATGTGGTAAGTCAAACACCTTACAAAAGTCTAAGTATTTCATATGTACATACATAGTTCATTTTATCGACCAAACTCAAAGCATGAAATCAGGTTTGACAAGATTTATGTTCCAAAAATCATGTTGACTAGAAATAATTATATCCCTCTCCTTTACTTCTTTATTAAATTGGATCCAATATGAACTTTTCCATTATGTTGCCTGGGACAGATGTCAATCTAATCAACCTATAAATATCCAGGTCATCCTGCTTGCTTTTTTGAATATTGGCAACATATTAGCACTCTTCCAGACTTCTGGGATTTCCCCAGGATTTAAAGTTTAGTAAAAATGATCATCAGCAGGGCAGAAATCTCAGCCATCTGTTTTTGGACTCTTGGGTGCAAAGTTATACAAGGCTGCCAATTTAAAAATATTTATGCCTAGTAGATGTCTAACATCTGCCTCACACCTTAATGGACTAGAAAGTACTTCATTATCCTCATGCACTATGAGTGCATCATGTCATACCAACCTAATACCTTGTCAAAGAAAGCTTACAAGCCTTTTGGATAGGGGGGAAGTGGTAGATGTGGTATCTTGACTATAGTAAGGCTTTTGATACTGTCTTGCATGACCTACTCTTAAACAAACTAGAGAACTGCAACCTAGATGGAATTACTAAGGTGGGTGTGTAACTGATTGGAAACCAGAGAGTAGTTATCAGTGGTTCACAGTCATACTGGAAGGGCATATCAAGTGGGGTTCCCCAGGGGCCAGTTCTGGGTCTGGTTCTGTTCAACATCAATGATTTAGGAAATGGCAGAGAGTACACTTATAACATTTGTGGATGATACCAAGCTGGGAGGGGTTGCAAGTGCTTTGGAGGATAAGATTAAAATTCATGATGATCTGGACAAACTGGAAAAGTGGATGAAGTTCAATAAGGACATATGCAAGGCATTCCACTTAGGAAGGAACAATCAGATGCACACATAGAAAATGGGAAATGGCTGCCTAGGAAGGAGTACTGCGGAAAGGGATCTGGGGGTCATATCACAAGCTAAATATGCATCAACAGTGTAATACTGTTGCAAAAAAAACCAAAACAACCCAACCCCTCCCTCTCAAAAAACTCTCAAACAAAAAAACAAACAAACAAAAAAAACACAATAATCATTCAGGAATGTATTAGCAGAAGTGTTGTAATCAAGACACACAAAGTAATTCTTCCACTCTACTCCGCACTGATATGGCCTCAATTGGAATATTGTGTCCAGTGCTGGGTGCCACATTTCAGGAAGAATGTGGACAAATTGGAGGAAGTCTAGAGAAGAGCAACAAGAATGATTAAAGGTCTAGCAAATATGACCAATGAGGGAAGATTGGAAAAATTGGATTTGTTTAGTCTGGAGAAGAGAAGACAGAGGGAACACAATAACAATTTTCAAGTACATAAAAGGTTGTTACAAGGAGGAGGGAGAAAAATTGTTCTTAACATCTGAGGATAGTACAGAAGCAATGGGCTTAAACTGCAGCAAGGGCATTTAGATTGGACATTAGGAAAAACTTCCTAAATGTCAGGGTAGTTAAGCACTGGAATACATTGTCTAAGGACGTTGTGGAATATCCATCACTGGAGATTTTTAAGAGCAGGTTAGACAAACACCTGTGAAGGTAGTCTAGATAATACTTAGTCCTGCCATGAGTGCAGGGAATTGGACTAAATGACCTCTCAAGGTCCATTCCAATCCTATGATTCTGCTTCTTTCCAACTAGAGAACAAAAATATTTATTAAACACTTGTGTCTTTTTGGCATTAATAACAATCTTACCCATCTTTATCTAATAATGGGCCTATACCACTGCTAGGATTTTGTTTGTTCCTAAGATACTTCCATTTCTTCTTGTGCATATACCAGCCAACTGTAGATTTTTTTTTCCTGATCTTTTTAGCTTCCCTTATCAAATCTTTGGATCAATCCTCTTCCCTATGCATGGCTGTTCCTAGAGAGGCTTCCCACTTCAGCCCACTAGAGAGCCACTCCTAATTCCCTTATGTTCAGGTTGGGTCATACACCACCTGCCTCAATGTGTCAGCCAAACAGGCAGAGCCGTTCCGTCCATAGGGCAGAATGGGGCAACAGCCCTGGGCCCCGTGCTTTGGGAGGCCCTGCTCCACTCTGTTGGCTCCTAGCATTGCCTGCCTCCGCAGGGTCCTAGCACCCTCCACCACTAGTGCCAGCGCAGGCTGACCCTGATACTGCCCTTCCGCCTTGGACGGACCCTTCCCTTTTCCGGCAGGACCCTCCACCAGCACAGGGGGCCCCCTTGGTCCTAGCACAGGTGAGTGCCAGCCAGTCGTCTCCATCATCCTTCACCTGTCACCCAGCACTGGTGTCCCTCCACTGCTCTCTCTCTCCTCGCCCAGCACTGGGTGGGGTACTTCAACACCACCTCCAGGCCAGGGCCAGCACTTATCACCCCCTTGACTCAGGGTCCTCCTTGCCTTTCAGCTCTCCAGCCTTGGGGTCCCCCTTCTCACAGTACCAGGATCTGGGGTCCCACAACTCTGCTCTCTCCACCACCTACTAGGACTGGGGTCCTCCATCCATCTGCTTTTCCACCTCCCCGCCCCCTCCCAGCCCCCAGGGAAAATAGATCTTAGAGCCCCTCCTCCATGCTGGAGGGTCTTGGGGTCCCCCAGCACCAGGGCACATATAGGCCCTCCAAGAGCCACCCACTTTCTGAGACCTGAGCTCCCAGTGTTGCCAATGTGTAATTACATTTTAAATAAATCCACTGAGGGTAGCGAGAGCATATGCACCTGGGAAGTGAGTTTGCTGCAAGGAAGTCCAGGAAGGTGGATTTCAGAATGTAAGTGGCACGACACTGATCATGATTGGTGAGTTTATTTTTTTTTTTAACGTATATGAACTTCATTATAATTATAAAAAAGAATTAAAATATACAACAATTATTCAGTGGGGAGCTATCAGTAGGGCTGCACTGAAGTTTGCTGTAACCAGATTTCACCTGTATAAAAAAAATGTTAAGGGGTGCCCCATACAGGCTGATTTGCCCCAGACCCCGCACCTCCCCAGGGACGGCCTTGCAAATAGGATGTGCTAACAGAGTCTGGTGTTTCAGGCAAACACTGTCAGCTTCTTCCAAACTCTCCATCCATATTAGCCACACTCTTTCAAGCAGAGGCTGAGCTTAGGGAAAGTATCAGACCACCATGAACAAAAGGCTAAACTGCAATGGGCTTGAGGTTCAATGAAAAATCTCTTGCCCAGCTCTATTGCGATTGGCTTCCATTTCAAAAAACATACACCCGCCTTCCTGTGTTTTGTTTTGCTTAAAGTTCATTCTGCCACCATATGTGGCAGAGCACAGACTGTTCCTGCAAGCAGCTGTTCGTTTTTTCATTCTGGTCCACATTATTTACTAAAGTACTCCTAGCATAGAATTAAAAAGACACAGAGTTTAGTTGCACAATAGCTACTCTCTCCTCTCCTCCCTCCTTCACTTCCCCTGCTCTTCTTACTTTTTGGTTCACTTGCAGAGGCGTGTGATATCAGATGTATAGTTTGAGAGAGGAAATACTTGGTGAATTTGGTCAGAACTGTCTGTTTCCCACAGCAACTCCTCAATTTAAGAATTCTTTTATAAAAAAAGTTTTAGCGATACAAGTTACATAAGCAGGCCGAACACAAGAAAAATAAACCCTAGAGATCTATTCACAACATGCAAGCTCATTTACCAGGTAATCTTAAAAAAGGACCTCGGGGCAAAAACATCAATTGCATTTTCTTCTTTCTGTGGGTGTTTTCATTAGTTTGCAGCTCTGACAAGTTAAGTAAGCATCAGATTTAGGGTAAGTGAGCACATGGAGCTCTGACTTTTATTCTGTTACAGGACATAGCCTCTGGTGTAGAGGAGCTCCTCCCTCCCCAACCCACAATTGGTCAGAAATTAAAGATGGCCTATTTGAGCTAATATAACTCACTGCCAAAATTGGATTTAATAATAGAGATTTGAGTTTGTTATCCTTGGCCACATGCATTGCAGTTTCCCTTGGGTTAGGAAGCTAGTTTAAAACACATTTTGTGACACTAGTTTCCATGAATGTGGCTAAGCCAGACAGTTTCACAAAGGCATAACTTCATAAGACCGTCACCAAAGTCTGGTGAAGAATTATTTCATAACAGCTTTTACAAAGCTGTGCGCCTTCCAAAGTCTGTCCTACATTACAGGCTACCTGTTGGGATTCTCTCCAAGACACTTTTTACTCTGCTTATCCAGAACATCTTATTCAGTTCTTGAAGAATACTTTATCCAGTTCTCTGGGATCCAAAAAACTCTGTATGACTTCAACTCGTTACTCAGGTTACTTTATTAAGTCTGAAACAACTCTTTGCCCAAATTGGCCAGGTACAGACGCAGGGAATTTAGGTAAAGAGTGATACCATAATTCCAACTCATATCATGCACTATGCAGTTTATATACATCATTCCTAGTTACTAACACCTATACTTTTTGCATATAAGGACCAATTACTTTGCCTATTTATTAAACATACCCAGAATAGTTAGTTTCTGCCTCCCTTATTTACTGTAAGCATATTCACAATAGTTAATTGTTTCAGCAATTACTTGTTCACTTCTGTTCAACAGTTACTTGTTCAGGCATGGACCTGCTCATGTTGGCTAAGTTAGCCCTAAGTTAGGGGGTAGTAGACAAAATCCAAACATGTTGCCAACTCTCATGTTTTTATTGCAAGTCTCATATTCGGTGTTGTCTTAAAGCCACAGCTATTGGAGTCTGGTGATCATATGGGAACCCCAGCTTTCATTTAAAACAGAAAGCATGTAGCCCTAGTGGATGCAAAGAAAAGCTTAAAAATGTGAGCTAGGTGCACCCTAAAGGTAAGAGTTTAAAAATAGACAGCCCTCCCCACGCCCCATAATTTACTATTTAAAACTCTCAAGGTTTGAGTTGTTGGGGTTTTGTTTTTTTTTGATAGCTATAACTCATGATATTTGAATGCTTCAGATTGGCCATACTGCAAAGGAGGCAATAAGATAAACCATTTCTTGCTGCAGCTTCTTCTCTTTATCCAACCACAAACTCTGGCTCCTACCTCCGCTTTCCTTTCCTCTATTTCCAGGTGGGCCACCATCCAATCCCATTTCCTGTGCTCCTCAACACAGGTTTCTACTCATCATTGTCACACAGATTTCTTGTATAGTCCGTGCAAAGCTTGTGTTACATCACCATTCTGAAACATGATTCCATAGCGAGTTCGAATGTGATGACCAGTGTCATCATTTCCCTGCACAATAGGTGCAGGGCAAATGGCAAATCAGGCTCAGAGGTTCCAGCCAGTCCCCTGCCGAGCAGTTGATTGCAATGCAGTTTATTTAATTTGGTCTGAGATTAAATGATACAGAAACAGCAGAGTCTTGATGAAGGCATTTAGTTTGGAGACCCAGCTCAGTGCTCTCCTCCCCCTGGGAGAGTGGTGAGGGAGGACTTCCCTCTTATTGTAGCCTTTGTTAGAGGAGGAGAAAAAGAGGTTCCCTTGGGTAAAGAGCAAACTTTTCTTGAAAGTATGTTACAATAGCTCTCCCTAAAGGCCGCTCAAGTTTGGAACCCACTTACTGCCTTGATATAGCACAGCCTGGTCTCGTTAGCCTGCCTGCCTTTTTCCCCCACAGCAATTTAAGGGGTGCATCTGTGTGTCTCAGCATCAATGGCCTCGACATGGGGGGTTAAACTGGGTTTTTTAAAGGCTGTTCAGATAATGTAGGAAGGTGCATCTCTGAACTGGCTAATATATTTTATTTGGAAGCATCATGAGCATGGAGACATTGGGTAAGAAAGAGGAATTGAGTTAGTATTTACAATCTGTTTAATTAATCTGTCTAGTTAGTATTTTGCACCAGATACTTATTTTTAGTTTTGTGAAAGAGAATTTTGATATCTGAGCCATATTATCAAAATACATACATTAAGTGATCTCAAACAGCAGCTGGATCTAAACATTTAGAATTCTGGAGCATCATTAGCCCTTCTACAGTAGTTTAGAGTTTAATGCCAGAAGGGACCCTTAGACCTTCTAGTGTGACCTCCTGTACAATCACTGGACATTAAATTTCACCTAGTTACCCCTTTACTGAACTAGACGACCTGTTGACTAAAGCCCTGTTCTGCTGCAAGCAGCATTTGACTATAAAGCTGATTTAGGTGCCTCTTTCTACTATTCTTAATACTTAAAAATTCTCATATTTCTGCTTCATATTTGTATGCATGATCTTTGGAAAGAGGCAAATCTTTTAATCACATTTAGAGTAAATCTGGCAAGCCATTTCTGAAATATGGGAAACAGCTGGCAAATTCTGAAATTTTGAAAATTCTTATACTTTTTCACCACATCTCTCAAGAATGGTTTGACTTAGAAACATCAAATTTGATATATTCGGCATTATCTGGGAAAAAGTGTACCTTTCATCTGTAAAAAAGTTATGTGGATGTTTGGGAAAATTATCCATTTATTAGTTAGGAGTGTCAGAACAATCTTCAGGGTTCAGTTAAACTTTTATAAAGTTGACTCCAGTTGACAGGTTTTGTCAACTTTCCAAAGAAACAAAGAACTTATGTAGTCCAAGTGTCAGGATAATCAGTATTCATTCACTGAGGGTCAGGGAGACCGAAGCAGTGGCAAGACCTGGGCACCATTTAAGACCTATTTTGTGTATCAAGTGGTCCCATGCACAGGCCTTCTGCACAGGGGTGAATATCACCCTCTGGAAGCTAAAGCTACAGGGCCAGTGTGCAGTCAGCATCTTGAATCCTCTTTGTATTTACTATACCTGAGTCTTACAGTGGCCATCCGGATGGCCACTGTTTTTGGAACAAGGAGACAGCAGTAACTAACCGAGAAAATATTAGTTGTGTCCTGATTTTCTGTTTTGCTGGTGCAGGGGGTGGAATGTCAAAACGGAAAATCCATCCCCAAGAAACTGCAAAACAGGGCTGAGAGGGAGAAGCCTTAAAACCCATACACTGCAGTAGGTTTAGTTTCAAACAGACACTGTGAAACCAACTAACCCTTCAAACTGGTGGCACAGGGTGCCCTAAGCTTCATAAAGGCAAAACTGTCATACACTGCAAGGCATTTTGTAATTAAACTCCCTAATATTGTAGTTTTTTTAAAGATACATGAAGACAACAGATTTTTTTTTAAATGATTAGGGACAGTAGCAATGGACTAGAGTTCTGGTGACCTTTGTTTCAGCCACTACAATGCAGACAATTTTTATAGCCCAAGTTTAACAGGTTTCCAGAATTCCGTTTCCTCTACGTTTTATATTATACAAGTACCTCCAAAGAGCAAATATTTTAGTGTGAGCACTGAGGAAAGGATACAAGTTAAACATTATTATGCTGTGCACACTCTTTAAATGTTGGCAGGCAAGCCATGACATTTGGGAGCCCAGCAGCAAAAACTGTTTTGTCCTGAGACATCTAGCAAGCGAGCTGTCCATGATCCCTTTCAGAAGGCTTTTTTTTTTATTTCCTCTTTGTCAAGTTCTTTCGGTTCTGCTACTTATGTAACCAATGAGGTTCAGGTCCTAGGTCTCTATTTAGCAATATTTGACCTGAATGACATCTATTTATGTGGAGTCAGACAGGGATATTGGATGCACTGCCTATACCTTTGCTACATGCAATACCTATCCCATTTTTTTCCTTTGCAGTCTTGTGTGACCTGATATACCTAGAGAATTTTCTAGTAATAAAGTTACACTCTGCTTACAATTCACATAGGCAAACATTTTTTAAAAGGCACCAGGCTATTATCATAATAGAACTGGTCAAAAAAGGGAGGAAAACTGATATTTTTAAAAAACCTTTCCCCTTCCAATTAACTAAAAAAATTTTAAATGAAGTTTCATAGAACCATTATGACCAGTTCTACACCTTTATTGTATTATCTAATACAATCCTGGCTCCAGTGTAAGATAGCATGTCCAGTAGCCATGCCCCTTAAAAGGTGGGTTGTTAAAGGCTGAGTAATTTTCTATCTATTGGATCCCCAGACTCACCTCCTGCCACTTGCAGGGTGTTGGAAGATGCTTTTGACCTTCAGGTATCCCCTTGTGGTGCAGCTGGGTAACACAGCAACCCTGCCTCAGTTTCCCTCCTTTAATGGACTGATCACCATCTAGTTCATTTTGGCTTTTTAATATGACATTGGCCCCTTTGAACTGGTCTTTGGTAGTCCATTCTCCTTGGGGTGATAAACAGTCCAGAACATCAGCAGGACAATCACCCTAGAGGAAGATGTGCGGTCCCTGCTCTCTTCAAGAATGGCTTATCTGTTCAAGGCTTTAATATATCCCTTGCTGGCTTTGGCTGGGGGAACCCTGGGTCTGCCCACTCCTTTGAGTTCTAGGCCAGTGATCCTTTAAGAAGTGGTTGGCACCAGTCTCTCCCAACTCCTTACTATTTCCCTAGCATACTTCATACCATGACTCTGTTGCAGGCTGTTCTCAGGATCATGCCCTCTTCCAGGAGGTCCAGCTTGCTGGTGGCTTCTCACCAGCCTGTGGTTGGAAGGTTCTGCTCTCAGCAGCTCCTCGGTCTCTCAGGCAGCCCCCTGGAATCCTTTTATGCTTCCTGACCTCTCCCTTCAGAACCAGTCCCAGAGGATAAGCTTGTACTTCAGCTCTCCTCTCTCAGTTCTTCCCTATTGGCTCTGCAGTCCTTTCTTTATAGGAACCACCTAGTCTGGTTCACCCCACCTTAGTCTAATACTTAATTACCTATTTTCTCTTCAGGTGCTACAAAACAGGCTAACCCCTTAACACCATCACTGCCAGTGTGGGGTCTATACAACCCATCACAAGGAGATTCCTGAAAGTCTCTCAGCCAACAGTGCATACCTCTGCTCAGCTAGTGAGATTGGCCAAGGTCACAATAAACATCTATACGCTAGATGTCCTGTGTATGAACAGGTAATCGGTTCTAAAAGCATACCGGTTTTCTCATGTTTTTTAACTCTGAGTATTACTAATCATGTTTTATTATATTAGTGTGTAAGGGCCTACCTAGAACTGCACCCAACTGTGCTAAGCACTACAGAAAGAGTATTAGACAATCCCTATCCCATAGAGTTTGCAGTCTAAATAGACAAGACAGACAGAAGGTAGGGGATAGGGTATACATGTGCATGCCTAATTAGATCATGATCAACTGATTGCAGTGTTTTCAGAATGTTTAGTCAATATTTTTGCAATAAGGAAAAATGCATATAATATTAAAAGAAATATATAGAGAGCACTTATCTCCAAAGTACTTTATGAGCAAGTTATACTACACTGATGAGTGCAGTATAAGAATCTATATGTAAGAGAATAGAATTGGTATCTTTACTGTTATTCAGATTCTCTCTACAGGCAAAGACTGTGTGGGGAGGGAGTGAATCATTGAAGACTGAATCAGAAGCTTTGGGGGATGGGAGGAGTGGAGAATCTATTAATTATCTCTGAACTGGAAATCTCAAAGGCTCATTTTAGTGTTCTGATTAAAAGACAGTGCCTTTTATACCCAGGCATTGGACAGATGGAAATTAAAGCTGTAGCAAACTAGCACCAAGTCTTCCAGACAGAACAGATTACTCTTACTAAATTTGGGACTGTATCTCAATCTATATTTACCCAATCCTCATACAGAGGGTTAAGGAAATATTATATACTGTATAATTTCTCTCTTCCCTGCTCTATACCCCTTTCTGTTGACATCAGGACATGCCCAGTAACTAGATATAAATGTTTTTATAAAAAGTGTTGTGTAGAGTGGGTTCGGTCCTGCATTTGAATCTGCGTGAGAGTGCCCCTGTGAAGCTCTGTTTGCTTCCATCAGGTTCCCCCTTGCACATTGTAGATTGCAGGACTGGGGCCACATATCTTTTTTTGGTGACAGGACATATCAGATTTTAGGGGTAGGGTTTTATTTACGTGCAAGTTAGGAAGCGTGGGACAAAAATTATTCAGAAGCAATCTAAGATGGGTTTTGTTTGGTGTTTTCTCTAATAAGAATTACTTGCATGCACAGATTTGTGCATTTAACTTTAGCTGTAACTAATAAAGAAACAAAGACAAAAAATGCATATCTCACACAATGACTTCCATTTCTGTTAGAACCAGTTACCCTATGGTGATATTTTCTATTTGGTATTCAATAGATGATGTTCTAGAAAAAAAAAACACAACACAGTGTGCCCATCTAGACTACAAGCCACTTGATTGTAACATCACGGAAAGTTCTGTTCTGACCACAGGTGACCATGGGAACATGTTTACATAAAATGTTAATAAGATAATGAGAATAAGGAGAACTCAGAATAACCTATGAAAAGCAGAGTAACCCAAAATTTATGGAGTGTGAAAGTACAGATAAGGAAAAGGAGGGTTGGAATCCTCATGGTCGCAATAATGGGATAAGAGAGGTTCTCTGCTATGGATAGGGTGGACAGATCCTGAAGGAAGACCTCATTGGGAAGCTCCCAGCAGGAGTTACCCCTCTATTAATGACCACCCATTGAGAGCTGCACCAGATTCTATAACATGTGTGAAGTAGGAGCTATTGCATTGGCTCTCTCAGGTTTTGTATACTTATGTGTGATTGTAACCTTAGTCATCTGCTTAGTGAAACTTATAATACAGACAAGATTTCTCACTTGTAACTGTGTGTGTAGTCACTGTCTTTGTTCTTCATGTGTCCTTAGAGCCTCCAAAACTAGAAAGATTTTCACCCTGTTGATCTCAAAACTGCAGCAAACACAGGAGCCGGACTCATTATGATTTAACACAGAACTATCAGTTCAAACAAAGTCTACAAAATAAATGGTCTTAAGTATCACACAAATCTGTAGTATGTGCACAGGAGTCTACTTGTAGGAGATATGTTGTAGTGCATTCTTAAAATGATCTGACTTAGAAGAATTTGCTTTCTATCACTCAAACCCTACTAAATTACGGTGGCAGACTTCACCTTGCTTTCTCCATAATATCTGGATTCATCCCTAGATTGTAAGATGAAAGTATGGAAAAGGCTGAAGAGAGTGTATTGTGAGTCATGCAGCTCATCCCTGACAAGTCTCTAAAGGAAGCAATCTGTTCCCTGCAGAAAGATGAGCAGGACCTATACTTAGCTCAGACAGACTCACTACAGCTTTAACAAAATAGGTATGTTGAGTTGCAATGGGTCACTAGTGAAGTGCAGAATCAATACCTGGCTCAGCCTCAAACCTTGCCAGATATACAGGTACAAGAGAGCAGCGAGATTCACACCCACTGGTTGCCAAATTACAGATTTTGAGAACTGTAGAAGATGTGTCCATTATAACTTGTAGTCTGATTTCTGTACCCAGTGTTCTGAGTTCTGTTTCATAGGCAGAATTATTGTCAGTCTATATTCTCTGTGCACTTTTTAGTGCGCACTCTTCAATTATCTACCTGAAATTTCCATTGATTTCAGTAGGAATGTCATACACAGAACAAGGGCAAACCATGCAATGTGGATGTCAACAGAGAACTTTGCCATTTGAAATATAAAAAAATCAATATACGTGAATAGAAAGAATCCAGATGTTCTAATTTTGCTGCTTCAAAGTGGCAAGGGTGTCATAAGAAGAGAGATTATTTTGTAGTTTGAGTCTGGTCTTTCTACTGTACCTTTTTTGCTAGTAAATCTATATATTTGAATATTCCTTTCAGCTTTTGGGCTAGACTGTGCCTTTAAGCACCACTCTGAGCAAGGGATGGTGGGCAGGATACACTCTCTCAGAAAACACTATACCTCAGGGGGGCCCCTTCTGAAGCACAGTTCCTCCAGTGCTTCCCTCTTTCACTGGGAAAGCACTTTACAGATTACAACATACTCCTCCCTCCTGTACAGCCATCTCTGCTGGATGGTACATGAGGGGTAAGGAACCATGGCTCCCACTCCCTCCTCGACCACCACCTTCCAGTACTAGACACTCAGCCCCTACTCTTCTACCAATACCCAGGGCAGGGCTGAAGTGACCATTCAGTGGTGTGGGACTCATGCAAGACAAGGCAACAATGTAGCCTCTGAGGGGTTCTTGTCACAATAGCTAGTTAGCTTATTACTTGTGGCCAAATTTCATACTAAGTAGCACCTTATTTTGGGGGTAGTCCCATTAGAATCAACAGGGCTACTTGCAGAGTAAAGGCCCAGTTCATCATTGCTCTGCACCTTGTGCAGCCATTTACAACAGGGTGAGGTGGACATAGAGAGCCACACTACTGCTTTGATTTGGTAGCAAAGTGCAAGACACAAAGTGCAGGATAATCATAAAACAGGACCCAGTAATTCACTAGAAGCTTCAGGAGGTTTTTGTAGCATTAACACAAGTGAATGCTAATAATCTATGGTGCTGAAGAACGCTCCCAGGCTTTCTTAGGTCTCAGATCACAATATTGACTTTGATGCATCAGGAGGAAAAAAAATAATATGAATTTCAAATAAGATGGAAATCACTAACTTGATTGCAAGTTAGTGACAATGCCCTTCTCTTCCTCCCCCGGATCATGTGGTCTAAAATATCAGCAGGTGTCTGGAAACCTTCCCCTGGATATCATACAAGCCTTGTTGACAGAAATCTTTGGCAGATGGTATGTGAGTGGAAAGGAGGATGAGCTAAAGTTTTTGGGCTAACAACCAGTTAAAAGTAAATCAAGGTATAGAAAATTCAAGAGGCCAACTATTTTCCCCTTAATACACACAGACACACAACTCCTACAAACATTAAACGGCACCATGGGTATGCTGCCAGGAGAGAAATAAGAATCCTATATTAGTACACTTAGCATAGCAATGAGTATGCACTAACATAGATGGAATGCTAAGAGAGTTAGAAGTGGGATGTCTTCACAAGTAAGCTTTGAAAGAAGCTGTTCATGTGCCCTCCTGTTTAATTTTAGCATGGAGGCCAAGCCTGCAAGTCACTGTTTCACAGAACTCTCATTGATTTCACAAAGTAGGTAAAGCAATAATAAGAACAACATTTTATGCTCTTAAAGGAGCCATTTAATTCTCAGTTTGATCATCAAACAAAAAGGTCTGCGTTTTGGTTCACTGAGTTCCTTTAGGGCCTTATCCCATATGGCCAACTCACAGAGAACATCCAGCAATTTTCATGGAAGTTCTACATGAAGTCAGCTTGCAGAGAAGGAAAGGCTATAAATCTAGTCACATTCAGACAGGGACAATCAAAATGGGCTATGGATCCCCTAATACAGACCACACTTCCATAGCCCTATGGACAGACTTTTCCTCCCAGTCCCCTTATCAGGCTCATTCTTGCATAGTCACAGCCAGTCCTAGATGGAACCTCCTACCATCCTGGTTTCCCCTTCCTAAACTCTCCCTATCCATCATTTTTCACTGTTACCTCCCACAAGCAGAAGAAATTTGAAGAGTCAGCAAGATAATATAAAAGGAACAACAAAAAAGATTAAGAAATAGGGACATGTGGGAGGAAAATACATAGAAAAGTGGGGAGGGAAAAGGAAAAGTGTGAGGAAACAGAAAGAGACATGATGAGGAGGACAATGACAACAACAGCAGATCTGAGGTGAGCAGCCCTGTAGCGGGGCGACAACTCACCTGGTGGCACCTCCTGCTGGTTGTTCAGGGAATTAGTTCACCAGCCTCCGGAGTGCCCTCTGCAGGCCGGTGTCTCACTTTGCTGCTAGCCCCAGTGTCCCTCCTAGATCCCAGAGCCCCTTCTTTTGGGGTTCTTCCCCCTTCAGTACCCTGCGGTCTCGCTGGGTCTCCCCTCCCCAGGGAACCCCCAACCCCCTATCCCCACCTTGCCTCAGTCTTTGGCTACTGCCAGTCACCATCTAGCCCCTGCTCACTGGGGCAGACTGCAGTATAAATGCCAGTTATCATTGGCAAGGAGGGTTTGGAACTGCTGCCTCTGTCTACCCTTGGGTTGCCCCTCTGCAACCCCAGTACCATTCTTAGCCTTTAAGAAGGCCTGCAGCCTGGGGGTTTTCCAGGCCAGAGCTCACCAGCTCCCTCTGGCCTTTCCCCATCCCTGCTCCACTTTAGGTACTCTGCTCAGCTCCCAGCAGCCAGGCCCATCCCTCTCAACATCCAGAGAGCGAGGGGGAGAGAGAGAGAGAGAGAGAGAGAGAAAGAGACTGTCTGAGCTCCAGCCTAGCAGCCCCTTTACAGGACCAGCTGTGGCCTGATTAAGGCATGGCCCAGGTGCAGCTGCTTCCCAAATCAGCCCAGGCTTACTGGTTCCCTGCCACAGCCCTCTTGCAGGGCTGTTTTAAGCCCTTCAGGGTAGGAGTGGGGTTACTGCCCTGCTACAAGCCCTCAGTGATGAAAGAACAGGTTAAAGACTATTTAGTAATGCTGGACATGCACAAATCCATGAGGACAGATCTAATGCATCCGAGGATGCTGAGGGAGTTGGCTAATGTGATTGCAGAGCCATCTTTGAAAACTTGTGGTGATCGGGGGAGATCCCGCATGATTGGAAAAAGGCAAATATAGTGCATATCTTTTAAAAATGGAAGAAGGAGAATCCATGGACCAGTCAGCCTCACTTCAGTCCCTGGAAAAATCATGGAGCAGGTTCTCAAGGAATCCATTTTGAAGCACTTGGAAGAGAAGAAGGTGATCAGGAACTAGGGTGACCAAATGTCCCAATTTTATAGGGACAGTCCCGATTTTTGGGTCTCTCTCTTATATAGGCTCCTATTACCCCCTACTCCCGTCCCGATTTTTCACATTTGCTGTCTGGTCTCCCTATCAGGACCAGTCAACATGGACTCACCAAGGGCAAGTCATGCCTGACCAACCTGATAGCCTTCAATGATGAGATAACTGGCTCTGTAGATATGGGGAAAGTGGTGGATGTGATCTATCTTGACTTTAGCAAAGCTTTTGATAAGGTCTCCCACAGTATTCTTACCAGAAAGTTAAAAAAATATGAATTGGATGAATGGACTATAAGGTGGATAGAAAACTGGCTAGATCGTCAGGCTCAACAGGTAGTGATCAACGGCTCGATGTCTAGTTGGCAGCTGGTATCAAGTGGAGTGCCCCAAGGGTCATTCCTGTTCAACATCTCATTAATGATCTGGATGATGGGAAGGATTGCATCCTCGGCAAGTTCACAGATGACACTAACGTCAGGGGAGCGGTAGATATGCTGGAGGGTAGGGATAGGGTCCAGAGTGACCTAGACAAATTGGAAGATTGGGCTAAAAGAAACATGATGAGGTTGAACAAAGACAAGTGCAGAGTCCTGTACTTGGGATTGAAGAATCCCATGCACTGCTACAGGCTGAGGACTGACTGGCTAAATGGCAGTTCTGCAGAAAAGGACCTTGGGATTACAGTGATGAGAAGCTGGATATGAGTGAACAGTGTGCCCTTGCTGCCAAGAAGCCTAACGGCATATTGGGTTACATTAGTAGGAGCGTTGCCAGCAGATCAAGGGAAGTGATTATTCCCCTCTATTCAGTACTGATGAGGCCTCATCTAGAGTACTGCATCCAGTTTTGGACCCCCCACTACAGAAAGGAAGTGGACAAATTGGAGAGAGTTCAGCAGAGGGCAACAAAAATGATTAGGGGACTGCGACACATGACTTATGTGGAGAGGCTGAGGGAACTGGGCTTATTTAATCTGCAGAAGAGAAGAGTGGGGGGAGATTTGATAGCAGCCTTTAAAAAGAGGATGGAGCTCGGCTGTTCTCAGTGGTGGCAGATGATAGATCAAGGAGCAATGGTATCAAGTTGCAGTGTGGGAGGTCTAGGCTGGATATTAAGAAAAACTCTTTCACTAGGAGGGTGGTGCACTTGAATGGGTTACCTAGAGAGGTGGTGGAACCGCCATCATTAGAGGTTTTTAAGGTTGGTCCTGCTTTGAGCAGGGCGTTGGACTACATGACCTCCTGAGGTCTCTTCCAACCCTAATCTTCTATGATTTGTTAGGACTTGAAGCCCCTCACCATATCACCTTGCACCATTTGCCAGTCCATCAAAATGGAGACTTCAACAAGTAAAGGGGAGGGGGAATTTCTGCCTTGTTGACCTCAATGGGCTTTGGATCAGGATCTTTAAAAAAAGATACCCCAAACAAACCTATAAGTAAGATTCTTCTATTTGCCTGATTTATTTTCTCTTTAACTTGAGCAGTTTTCATTGAAGAAAATGGATCCAAGAACATTTGGCTTTTGCTAACATCAAGACAAACTAACAGAAAATGATAAATTTTTTACAAAAATCAGAATGACATCTTTGTGTTGCCATTGTATAAAACACTAGTTTCCAGTGAAGCAACTTCACTGAATTGGCTAACATCTTATTGCTCAATGGAAATTCAAACTGCTAGTACCTCACCAAATTACTTAAGCCAGAATAGTGTTCTAGCTTCAAAGCAAGTGGTTACTATAGACCCAATTTCACCACCTTTATTCAGGTTCAGTAGCAGCTTACTCCACAATTAGAGCTACTGAAGCCAATGGATCTTCTTGTGGAGCAAGGTACTACTCAACCTGAGTAAGTTTGGCAGAATCTGACCCAATATATTTTAAAGTGGCATGTAATTTATTTGAATACCAAGTACAGTGGAGGAAAAATAAGTCCAGCAAAAAAAGCTTTCAGACTTAGTTATCAAAGGAACCAGGTGCTACAAAAGCTTCTTAAATTCATTGTACATCAATAAATGTACATTTACCATGTGTCTTTTTTAAACCTAAGCAGGAAAATGGACAGTATCATTTACAGCAGTTTATAGTTCACATCATAATTCAGTAGTGCTAATGAGAAACAGATGTATGCCACCCTCTCCTTCCCCCTCCCCCCCCCACAGCAATTTAATTCACTTGGCTACAATCTTTGGATGGGGGTGGGGAGGGAAGAGGATGAAGAAGTGCCCCACAAAATCATTTTAGCATGTGTCAGAGCTGTGATAGTTGACATGTAAAATACATTATGCCTTTTCTATTTTACAATTTGTTAACAATTAGTCAGCTCACGTTAAGAATAGCAAGTAGCTTCTGTGTGAATTGCTCACAACTGTCATTGTGTTCAATTAAGCACCCCATCACCATGTGCGCTAATGTTTTGCCAATAAGATGTCATCATAACTTTTAAAAATAATGAAACCATTCTCTTTCTACTTGACAAGCGCAAAATATTTGACAAATGCTAATGGATTAAATTTCACAAAATCTCCTGTGAGGAAGTGAAGCATTATTCTGAGTTTTCAGGAAGGGAAACTGGGGCATAGAAAGGTCAGGTAATTTGCTCAAGGCTAAATAGCAGTCTATGGCAGAGCCGGGAACAAAATGCAGATCTCCTCACTCCCACTGCTGTACCAGACAATGTCTCCTTTGTAGAGGCCTGGGGATCGTGTCCTCTAAGATTCCATGTGTTAAGGTGTTCTATGTGAAAATCTCCCTTCTTCCGCAGGAGGTTAAGTGCCCCACATGGCATCTCCTCCCCTTCTCCTAAGCCTGCAGAGGGTACTCACACAAGTCCAGGGACTGCATGCGTGCATGGAGGGGAATAGTGGGCAAGTCATCCCCACTGCAGACCCATGGAATGTACTTAGAATATAAAGTTAAAAAATAATCTGAGGGTGTATTAACGGCCCTGGATCCCCTGCCGCACATCCAGGAACCTCAGAAAGCACTGTGGCCAAGGGGTGTGTGTGTGTGTGTGTCTTTTTTTCATTGTGAAACTGTCAGGCTTAGAGATGGCTTCTTTGTGGGTAGACTAATCGCACTTTGACGGGTCATTGCAGAAGAACACCTAAAAAAATCTTCAAGGAGATTTTCATGCAAAACATCCCTTTAACACATGTGGGACAATGTGAACCAACAAGAACATTGCTAGGTACTGGAATAAGTGTCTCTCTCTACATTTTGTCAAGTTTAGCATTTTACAGTTATATGAAGATACACCTATCTCATAGAACTGGGAGAGACCCTGAAAGGTCATTGAGTCCAGCCTCCTGCCTCCATTAGCAGGACCAAGCACTGATTTTGCCCCAGTTCCCTAAGTGGCTCCCTCAAAGACTAAACTCACACCCATAGCAGCCAATGCTCAAACCACTGAGCTATCCCTCCACACACTCACAGCAGTAGTACATAGGTAGTTCATCTGCTTTGTTTCAGCCTTGTTGGATCTAAAGATCACTGAAGTAATGGCAATTGACAAGCAATTTAGATCAGGAAAATATACCTTAAGTTCTACTCCACCTCCTTGGTGAAGCATCAATGTTCCAAGGGACAACAGGCCCTCAAAATGTAGGAGGCAGTGTAGTCTAAAGGATAGGGCATATGAAGAGAATACAATAAGCTAATGGATGGAAAATAAAGCCAGAGAAGCTAGGAAGGCGTACAAGAGAGGGGATTCTAAAAAGCTTTTTCTAGTATCTAAACCATGGATATCATAACTCGTGAACCATAGTACATTGTGAAGACTCGGGATGGTACAGCAAATATCAGGTTGGAAATCAATAAAAAAACAATTTCCACCATATGATAATGTATCACAGCCCAAGGGCTATGAATTTATGTTGGGTTGTATTTTCCTATATTAAATCACTAACTGTATTCAAGGCACTAAGAATTCTATGCATTATATTATAAGTTTGATGGAGGGTGGCAGGGAGGGGAGAAATAAGACTCCGATCCCTCTTCTACACCAGTTTTAAATATATGTAATTCAGTTAAATTCTTGGTTTACACAGATGTAAGTTAGATGAGATATGACTTTCCCTTAAGTGTAGGGGGATCTTAATGGCATCATGCCCAAAACAGTTAGGTACCCAAAATACTGTATTTGAATAGTTCAGGAAGTTTATCTTTAAACACTATCTCTTTAAGCATAATAATAGACACGTATGAGACGGACCTAAAAATCCTTTCAAATAACTGGATAATGAGCACTTCTAACCACTAATTGCTAAAGTAAGTTGTAGCAGAAAACATGAATCCTGAACTTTCAAAGGAACAAAATGAAGCTATTTATACTTATAGTATATACTATGTTTATACCAGAGGAATATAGATTTTAGTTATTTCATTCAGATTTTTAAAAGTGCACCCATCCTTTCACCCTACGTAGGTGCAGGACTATATAACTATACTGTTGGTGATGTGCTGAGAGAAAGTTAATACTAACAGATTAATTAAGTGTTTTTATTACAGTTTGGTTTAGATCTAAATCAGAATTTTTCCTTAATTAAGGGTTACTTGCATTCTTGGCTGTTATTCAGATCCATTTCTAGCTTCTATCTAAGGGAGGCTGGCCTCATGGATAGAGTAGTGGCCTGGGATTCAGGAGATCTGAGTTCTAATTCCTGATCCTACCAGTGACCTGGTGTGTGACCTTGGGCAAGACACTTCCCCTCTCCATGTGCTGAAAATCAGCTAGGGGATAGCTGCTACATCATAGGCAAGACCAGCCTGTGGCAATAGGTTAGCTCCATTTGCCATCAATAGTTTAGTTCTGGGCTTTAGGATGCATAAGGGACGGATCTGGGACTCAAGGCCAAGATTTTCAGACATAACCAGTGATTTTTAGATACATCTATTTAGGGGTGTCCAACTTCAGATATCTTGAAGAGGCCAGACCTTCAGAGTGGGGGCCTTAAGTACTTTCTGAAAAATCAAGACCCTTTTAAGATTTCAGAAGTTGGAAGCTTGCAATTACGAGTCATGGTTGAAAATCCAAGATCACTGGATACCCAATAGGTTCTTCCACACCCTATATTATATATATATATATATATATATTCTTTTTAAAACAAAGAGGCTTGGTTTTATCTGCTACATTTAGTTCCCACAAAAGCCTGACAACCTGCATCGCAATTTGCATTGTGGTTGAGATGAACTTTGAAAAACAAAAGCTGGAAAGCAGCAGGGATGGGGAGCTAAATAATAAGCCTTATATGAATTTATCTTCTGTAAGTTTTTAGTCGGTTTCAGTCAGTTTTCTGTAAGCCAAGTATCCAATCTTTATCCCTTGTTTTCAACAAAGCTGGAGAAAACCCTGAACTTTTCCTGACAAAAGAGCTATCTGAAAACAAACAAACAAAACCCACAACACTGTTATTCACTAACAATCTCTCCCCTCCCAGAAAAACCTACAAACTACATGACCTAGCATTTCCCCTAAAAAACTCTGTTTCTGCCTGCACTGGAAGAAAAGATTCTACACAGTCATCACAATCAATCCTGCCACAACTACAGCGGGACAGATCACTGGGGGAAAGTGGCCTCTCTCTGGGAACAGGAGAACTACTAGTGTTAGCTGCAATGCTACAGAGACTGAATAAATCTCTAACCAACTAGGGAATCAAATGCCCTACCTGAACAGCCAGGGCCAGCACTGGCTAGTCAGCCATTTATCACCTCAGTGTCTCAGCACAGAAGTTAGAAGAATTAGGTCTTCCTCACACCTCCCTGTTGCCAACAGAATGTCCAGATCAACAGTTAATCCTAATGTTATTAAAATATCCAGATTGAAAGCCCTGATCCCACAGCCCGAGCCATGCTAACAAAATAGTCTGTGCAGAATCCCACTGAAATCAACAGGGCTCTGGTTGGGAGCAGAGGTCTGCCTGATGGTTCAGATAGCAAGGTTAGGAAGACAGTCTGTCATATCACATGGAATAAGCAATTATTCAGTAACTAGGAGTAGTCTGCTTTTTTTTTTTGCATTCTGAGACTTCTATATGATTAGCATGGCAAAGTTGTCACTGTGCCTTTAGCTACTCATTGCTATGCTCGTGTGTGTTTTTAGAACTAACATGAATTTGCAGTATTTTACCCACTCCCACTGCACTGAAGGGTACTAGTATGTACTACGCACATTAAAATAAAATTGTGTGTGGAAGATGCTCCCCCTTAAAAATCGATAGTGTTTTTAAGTGGTACTGTGCCAAAATGTTAAAGATAATGCTTAATATTTTTCAACAGAATTTGTGCTGAAAGCACTCTTATGGTTATGAGAGTGCCTCTTCACACATTTTTAGAGTGTTGCATCTTCTCAGCTTAACTGCATGGTTCTCTCACCATAAAAACATGTGAAGGATGCACTCAAATAACCATGAGTGCGTTCAAGCACTCTCACATTCAGAAATGTTCTCTGAAAATATAACTGGCATCATTTGGAAGTCAAAATCTCTATGCTACAGTCTCAGGACATTTCTTCTGAAACAAATCCAACCAAGTAGACTTCATTTCACATCTTTAATAGTGGCACGAATAAGACATGTTAGGGCTCCTAGTTCTTGATCCTAATTCCTTGAAGTAAATGACAAAACTGTCTGTGACTTCAGTGGTACAGGATTGGGCCATTTGGATAGCAAGATGGTAGACACCTTAGAGAAGTTATCTGTATTTTTCATAGCCCCACAGATTGCAACTAAAATCAGAGCTCCAAGATGCTGTACACAGACCCATATTAAGAAAAGAAACACAGTCCCTGCCCTGAATAGCTTACATCAAACAAGGGGTCTGATGTTATTATCACTCTCATTTTACAGATGGGGAAACTGGAACAGAAACACCAAATGCCTTGTCCAAGTTCATACAAGAAATCTGTGACAGGAGGCGCAAACTGAATCTTGAGCTCCCATCCTAGTACAGTGCCTTAAATACAAGACCTTTTCCCTCTCTGTGATGCACACGTCACACTCTAATGAAAATAGTTAACTACATGTTCCATTTCTGTTTTACTGGCAAAAATAATGAGTGTCTATTCCTAAGTATAAGTGAACCCACATAGAGGCTGTAAATTACATTTTAGTGGTTAGAAGCTAGTATAATTACCATTCAAATCAAATTCAAATGCACCATTATCTTTCTGTAGGGGTCTGACACATATCTTTTCAAGTGTATTGCTCCTGCTCTCACTGTGGCAGGGGCAAAAGAGAAGCAATGATTCATTTTGTGATGTTACCAGTCTCCTAAACTTTCTTGACTGACTAATGAATGAGCTTAAAAAATCGATTCCCATTGTAAGCAGGATCTGTATGAACTCTCCTCTGACAGTTAGTTCAGGAGAGGGAAAGACTTCAGGAGCAAACTGTATTTACATGAACACACCTGCTCTGCGTAGGTATCCAGCAGACAGGACTTGTGTGGCTCCAAATGATCAACTTTAGCTCATTTTGGGTTACAAATCACTTTAGTATCGAATGCAGGGGTAGTGAAATGTTATCAGTGTTATCTTCATTATATGACTAAAGGGGAGCAGAACCGTGCTGAATTTGTCCCATTTGAGGGGTCACCCTCAGATGAAAGGAATTGGCTAAGCTAGGGGCTTGAATACTAGACCCCCTATGAAAGTAAAAGGAGGGAGTACAGGTGTACACTCTTCTTAAGAGTCTCCAATCTGGTTTAACTTGTTCCTCCCCACTGTTCAAAGCTAGAGCTAAATAGGCTTCATTAGGAGCCTTTTGTTATGTTATGTTAAAGTGCTCACATGAGAGCTGAAATCACTGGGAAAGAGCAAAGAGCTGAAAATCACTAGGAGACTGATATGCAGAGATCACAGCAGAGAGGCAGGTGGTAGAAGGTGACGGACAGGTGGCTGACAAAACGGTGAGCAGAATGAGTGGCTGGTGGGGCAGCTGGGCAGATCAAGTGCTCAGCAATTACTCAGTGTTCAGCAAGCAAGACCTTTTCTTCTCTGGGTCAAAGGTGAATTCACACAGATGCACCTCTCAACCCTGGATCCTCACTGACCAAGGACAACCACTGTGAGTGGGGTATGGTCAGGGAGCAGAAAGGGGCATAGAAAAGGAACTTTTGGCTGTAGAATTTTTTGAATTACACCTCCCACTCCCAGACGTCTCTGAGAGGCAATATTTCCCCAGGCAACCTGAAAGTGAGGAAGGACTATGCTCATCTGAATAGAACTTTTAAAAAAAGACCTCTTGAGCTTATCTTGGCAGGCCTCTCACTGTTATCTACATCTGTCTATGCTTTTCTACTCCGCCTTTAACTTCTTTCCCATCTTTGTGAGGTTATCAGATTTTTGCTTCATAAGTCATTGCCAGCAAAGTGAAGGAATAGTAATAAAATCAAATAGAAAGAAAGACTTCTTCAAAGCAGAAGTAGGATCTTCTCTCCTCATTGCTACTTCTAGGCTCTGTTTATACTATGATTAGTCAGACCAGTCAAGAGCTCATCTAATATAATTCACAACATAAATAACTTGCAGTAAAACAGGCCTATTCTAAAAGGTTCTAAGCAGTTGCAGTGCTCGCTAATGTCACCAAAAAGTTGTAGATGCTAAGGGCCTCTGAGAAATTAGGCTCATGATACAGCGGCAACCATGAAAGAACAAAACTGTCCATTTGCCAAAGGGACCATCACCCAACAACTTTTTTGTAGTATACCTGATGTTTCATTTTTAATCATCCTTCTTACATATTTAATGAATATACTTTGCAGTTCTGTACAGCAGTCTCTTTGAGGAACTCTGGGCATGTTACAAACATTAAATGAATTAAGTCTTAAAAACAGTCTAGCAGAGTAGGTTTTAAAATCCCCATTTTGCAGATGAGCTGTTCAGGCAGGGGAAAAAGGCCCACATTTGAGTGCATAAAGCTAAGCATTCAACTCTATATTTCTATGTATAAAAAGTATATAGAGAAAAAGGTTGTTTATGCCAGGCTTGAGATGCCGTTGACAAGAGTTAAAAATGCAGTCAATTAAAAAAAAATAAAGCTATGAGGCTGCTCTGCAACCCCAAACCAAAGATAACGACCAACTATAATAAATCAAGTTCAAGCAGCAGCCCCTTCTCAAATAGGCATTGGCCATTAGTGGGTCCCTTCCTTCCAAAAATCTTGGGTAAAGTGATGGGCTTTGGAGTACGAGCTGAGGGCCAACAAAGCTGGGCTATCAAAGCAAGAGACAGGAGTAGGCTTCACATTTGAAGAGCTCCCATGCTGAGGGAGGTCCAGTTATGGCATGGGGTCTCAACTAGGCATGTCTAGAGCCACTGATGTCTTTACAAGAAGCAAAACACTTTAAACTCAACCCAGAAATCAATAGGGAGCAAGAATACTCCCAGAACTCCAACAATGTGCACTCCCATACAGACACCACACTTAACAGGTAGGTGGCTCCATTTCATGCCAAGTTGAGTTACTGGGTGGATTAAAGGGGCAGCCCCACAAAGAGCCCAGGGGAGTAGCCTAATCTCAAGGTGTGATAAATGAAGATGGGGGGGGCTTCCTTTTATGGACACCCAGTTAGCCAGTTACGTATAAAGTCCCTCTTGGTGGCTGCTTGCTTTACCTGTAAAGGGTTAAAAAGTCCCCCAGGTAAAGGAAAGGGATGGGCACCTGACCAAAAGAGCCAATGGGAAGTTTAGAATTTTTTAAAATTGTGAAAAAAAGCTTTCCCTTTCTGTTCTGCTGTTCTCCCGAGAGAGGGGAATAGAGCAAAAAGTCAGGGCTATGATTATGCTGTAAAAAGCTTTTTGCCAGGTATGGAAATTATCAGATTATACCTAGAACTACCCAAATATGTAAATAGATTAGGAAATGTTTAGAAAGATGATATTAGGTTTATTTCTTTTATTTTCTGTAAGGCTTGTGGACTCCTCTGTGCCAGTCCCCAAATGCTTTTGTTTTGCTTGTAACCTTTAAGATGGATCTCAAGAAGGTTGTTCTTGACATTTAATTTTTGTAGTGGGTTTTTTAAATCTAGCAAAAGCCTAAATTCCAGATGTATTTTCTTTCTTTTTGGTTTTTAATAAAATTTACCTTTTTTAACAACAGGGTTGGGTTTTTGTATCCTAAGAAGTTTGTGCATATGTTGTTTAATTAGTTGGTGGCAACAGCTGATTTCCTTTGCTGTTTTTTCCAGCTCGTCCTTGGGCTTGGGGGGGGGGCGTGAAAGGGCTTGAGGTTACCCCACAGGAAGGAATTCCCAATTGTTCCTTCCTGGGTTATCAAAAGGGGGCTGGGGGAAGAGGTTGCAATTGAGTGGTGGCAGCATTTACCCATCCAAGGTCAGAGAGAAGCTGTGACCTTGGGAGTTTAATACCAGCTTGGAGTGGCCAGTATTAATTTTTAAAATCCTTGAGGGCCCCCACCTTCTGCACTCGAAGTGCTAGAGTGGGGAATCAGCCTTGACACAAGGTGACTGAGGAATAGATCACAATAGGATGGTCTGCATCTAAAGGAAACCATGAGTCACTATGAAGGAGATAAAAACAAATTTAGCCCCTCACACTCTTTCCTCAGAGAGGTAAATATAATATTTTTGCCACTATATTTTATTGCTTCCTATAATCTACCAGCAGCAGCTCATTGTTAATCCAGATTGAGCACCAGTGAGCTAGCTGTCATCCATGCCACATTCTCATCTAAATTTACGTTTTGGCTTAAAAATAACTTATCCAAAGTTTCACAGTGAGTTTTTGGACAAATGTTGAGCAGAATCCACATCCTTTGACTGAAGTCTGTGCCTGGTTCACAAGAGTAGCCTTTCCAGCTATTTTTTTAAAAGAACTAACGCCCTCCCAAATATTGTTTCATGTGTTACACTAATAAAATACAAAAAGACACAGTATATAGGTGCAATATCGCCACCTGTTATGAGACCCACTAGTTTAATGGGTTGATACCCTAGTTTCTTCTGCAACAGAAGGATAAACATATTTTTCTCCAGAGGGAAAGTCTTATAGCTTCTGCCTGACCATAACTCATGCAGTTCCATGTCCAAGGGGGATTACTCACTCAGGGGATGAATTGGCCTTTATTACTAGTATGTGTCTGTTGGTAAACTGCTCTTACAATGTAACTGAAAATGCATTGATTTAAGCTAACTTTCCAAGTGCTTTATTACGGTGTAGGCACTCCCAAGGCAATTGGAAATAAAGAATAATCTAATTAAACTGTGAAGCTGTGTCACAATGGCTCCAAGGGAAAAATCCCCTCAATCAACTCCACTACTAATGTACTATGATGCTGCAACTTAATGGACTTTGTCAGAGAACCTGTATGGTTATAAATAACATGAGCTGACAAAGCACAGGTAAGAACCTGTGAAGCTAGGGAGAGCTGCAGCACAAACGCAGTTGCAAAGGGACTGAATGTACATTCTTGACAACAGATGTGGGGAGGTTTTACTGAGATGGTGGAAGGAGAAGAGTATGTCTGTGGAGAGGGGGAAGGACAAAGACCCGGCCAGATCCCAAGCTGGTGTAAATCATTGTCACTCCAATGACTTTAATGGAGTTGTACAGATTTACACCAGCCGAAGATAAATGTAACTAAGAACTGTCATTTGTAAAGAAAGGCTTTCTAATATTTCATCAAAATACTAGGCTGTTCAATAAAACAGTGTGATTTTGTTTTCCTTCATTCTAGTTTAATTAAGTCTGTATTAAAAAAATCACTTTAAAATAGTTTGCTTAAAAGAAAATGTTACACCTTTAAAAATTTCACCATTTCAAAATGAAAGCCTAAAAAATGTGATGTTCACTTTAATGGGCCAAACTTCAACTCAGGTTGTACCTATTATACCATTAGTAGTGATGCTTGGCCCAGTTGTGCTGTTTCTTTCCTCAGTCTCCGTAAATTTAGCAGTTAAACTGCTACTATTTGCCATGGGTACCTAAGCTAGCCTTACAAGCTCCACTCCTCCATTTTCCAGAGATTAATAATGTTTCTTGATGGGAAAGTAAAATATCATTACAGTCTTCTTTCAGTCCTGCAAAGGGCAGGCAAATAGATTTTTTGTTGGAGCTGATTGAATTTCATAGCTTAGATCAGCCTTTAAAAACTGCTAGTGTATACACCATCTAGCCACTGTTTAATCACTTCGAACTTCGACCCCTGCTTGGCTCACACTACCACTGCAAACCATTCAAGGTGCCTTTTGCACCCGAAAACACTTTCCGGGGCCAGGAGTACTTTTTGAGAGACAAGTCAACTCTTGCAAGAGCTCTGTTATAAATCGCAAATATCCAACTGTCTTTTCAAATAAAATACCATTTGTTGGTTTGCCCTGAAACTGTCTCTTGCCTCAATTCACAGGATTCCAATTATCCGGCTTGGAGAAGTTCTTCACAACCTCAAGCTGAAAATTTCACACTGTGAAGCTCTGAGGGCTAGAGGACTCACATAGGGCATGATCCTGGTTATGTTGACACTCCCACTGACTTCAGTGGAAGCAGAATCAGGTCAATGGAGCAGGGGGGGAAGGAAGAGTTAAGCTCATAAGAACTTCAGTTTGCTTTAAAAAAAAATACATAAAAAGGTGCAAACTACCCTCCATTTTTCCAAAATGGCAGTCTAAACCAAATTCCCTGACTTCATTTACACATTTTTAACGAGAATCATTTTGTAAAATTAGATCCACAGAATGATTACATTGGTTACTTAATTGTTACAGACAGTGGGCCAAATTCAACTTGAGTGGAACTATTTCCTTCACTAGAGTTGCATCAGGAGTAAATGTGGACAATGTGTTAAATATGCAAACAAATTAAAAGGCGTACATCCTTTTCCTGGCTATTAGTTTTGAATATATTTTATGGTACAGATGTTCAAAGTCACTGGTGGTTTTAGAGTCATCATTGCCATTAAATGTAATAGAAGTGATGGCTCCAAATCCCTAAATGGATTTGAACATCAAAACCTATGAAGGATACAGGTGGGCCAGACCTGCAAGATTTTTAATCCTGTCAAGGGCGGAAGATGATGTGGAAGCAGTAGAAATTTAAGGATATGTGGCCAAACCCTATATAGCAAAAGCAGTGTTCATTTCAAACTAAATGTTGTGCACATTTTAATAAATGTATTTCATGTCTACATGCTACAGTAACTGGTGCTCTATAAAGGCCATAGGTCTGGGGTGGGCGAAAAATGGCTCACGGGCCGGATCCAAGCCATCAGGGCTTTGGATCTGGCCCATGGGATTGCCACCCCCTGTGGTGCTGTGGGCCCTGCGTCACTCCTGGGAGTGGCCGGCACCACATACCTGTGGGCCCTAGGGGAGCAGGGGATAGGGCAGCCACGCACTTGCTTCGCCTACAGGCACCACTCCCCACAGCTCCCATTGGCTGGGAACCGTGACCAGTAGGACCTTTGGGGGAGATACCCACAGGTGAGGGCTACGAGTGGAGCACTCTCCCAGCCTTCCTCCAGGGGCCACAGGGATGTGGTGCTGCCACTTCCCAGAGCAGCACGGGGCCAGAGCAGGTGGGGAGCCTGTCTTAGCCCTGCTGCATGCCACTGCCACCCTGGAGCCACTCCAGGTAAGCAAAACTAGGCCAGAACCTGCACCCAGAACCCCTCCACCCCAACCCCCCTTCCTTACCCCAACCCCCTGCCCTGAGCTCCCTGCTGCACCCAGCACCCTTCTGTACCCCAAATCCCTGCCCTGAGCCCCTTCATATGCCCTGCACCCCCCTGACACTCCAACCTCTTGCCCTAAGTCCCTTCCTGTACACCACACTCCCTCCCATACCCTGCACTTCCTCCTGCACCCCAACCCCACATTCATGGCCCTGCATGTAATTTCCCCATCCAGATGTGGCCCTCAGGCCAAAAAGTTTGCTCACTCCTGCCATAGGTGATTGATAGGTTAGAAAAAGGAGTTGATTAGAAAGATTAGATAAAGTGTACAAAGGAATTTGGACCCAGGGTCTTGATTCAGGTCACTAAAAAGACACATGGGCAAGCTACAAAATACTGATTCAAATGAAGATTTTGATTACAGCTTCCCATGCTCAGATCTGATGGTGTCAGATCATCTCTTAGTTTGGGTACCTACGTATGTGGCCACCACTGTATTATTGCTACAATCTCGCCCTAGAGTGGCCATGTACTCATATATCAGTGATGAGTAACTCAGAAAATCTAGATACTCAAACTCACAATGGATTCTGGAAGAGGTGAGTGTGGAGCATCCCTCCACCTTGTGCCTGGTCCATGTAAGGGCTAGCCAGGCTTGCCTCCCCATGCTTTGGGAAGGGCAAGCTGCTTGGAAGGAGTTCCTCCAAGGGAGCAGGAAGTACACAGAGCCTTGGCTTTGCCCTTACACGCAAACATTCTCCTGCACACTAGCCAACAGAGCTTGCTAGGGAGGGAAAGGAGAGCATGTTGCACTCCTTTAAGGGGTGTAGATGTTTGCATTCCCCCAGCACACTGGGGTGCTCTGGTACTCCCTCTGGGATGGAGCGACTAAACACAGGAGAAAAGTCTTCAAAAAGGTACAAACTGGTCTGTAGTGAATAAAGTCTATTTTGCTGATGGAATCAAGTGGATGATTTTCCCACCTTGAACATAAGACACTTTTGCACACATGGACTACTGTTCTCAGTAGTCAATATGGAGACACCAACAAGTAGTATTGGCCTTAATCTTCTGTGGGGCAAGCTTGTGTTGACTATTAGTACACTAAACTTTACAACTTAAAAGGCTTTGCTAAGCAGAGAACAAGCTGCCAAAAGAGGCTGTGGAATAGCCTTTATTTGAGGTAGTAAAGGCTAGCTTTGACATACAAAAGCTAGGGACGGTTCCACAATGCAGGAATGAATCATCAAGATACTCCTTCCAAACAAAATAATTCATGGAACATATCTGCTCAATATTAACACTGGGACATTGTGCTGTTACAGGCCCACACAGGAGCTTAATTGCAATCTGTTTGAATCAGACCATACGAACTCTTGTTTCTAAGTACAGAATATGTTGTGATGGAGGGGAGAGGGGGATGGAAATGGAATCTCACTAGTTGCTCCAGTTGTGGTTATTGCCTAAGAAACCCTGCAGAGATTTTTGTGCAAACTATGAATGTAATACATTTTAAGTACCTCCTTTGAGCACTGGCTGTTGTGCGTTGAGATTTTTTAGACCTGGTACACAATTTCATACCTTAACCCAAAGAGTTTTTTTTTTCTTCCCAAGAAATCCTGTATTTTTAGCGTCCTGAGGAGTATATTTATCTTCTTTATTATATTTCAATGTATAAAATCACAAGAGACTATCTGACTCACTAGGCATATCAAATATTTAAAAGTGCAACAAATCAGTGTAGCAAAATAAATAGTAACCCATAACATGTGAGATACTTGGACAATGCAACACAATAGTTAAAGGATATGCAAGAGTTCTATTTGGTATCATAAGCCTTAGGAAGACTCTATCCTCCACTCTTATTTGCCTTGTGCTTTTTACCAAGATTCAATTGAAGATAGCTGACAGAACTGTTTTTATATATAATCTGGAGATTATTTGATTATAATCAGTGCAATGTTAAAATGTATCAGTGCTATCTCTGGAATAAAATCAATACAGAAATAGGACTTTCTGGATTCATAGCACTAACCCTGGGTCTGTCAACATGCCTAGGCTTTTATTTTGGAGCATAGATACCAAGTTTGTGACAGTCATTTTGATGCCACAATATACAAATGATTAGGCCATTTATACAGAAGTAGAGAGACTTCCCTCACAATTTGCTAGTTCATTTCAGATTGCGGCACTTTCAGTTTGTTCTTTTGCCTGCCATTTGTGCATGATATCTTGGCAATTAGCGATATTCTGAAGATAAAATTTCTCAAAGTGGCAGATAAATCCTTTAGATTTCCATCATATACAAACAAATAGCAAAGCACTACAATGTCCCCAAAATAATCAGATTAAGATGGCCCCAAAGCTTAATTATCTAGCACATCCAAGGGAAATATTCAGTTCATAAAAACAAAACAACAACAACAACAACCATGTACAGAGATCACCATTAAAAACAGCGTCAAGTATCAGAGGGGTAGCCGTGTTAGTCTGGATCTGTAAAAAGCAACAAAGAGTCCCATGGCACCTTATAGACTAACAGATATATTGGAGCACAAGCTTTCACATGCATCTGATGAAGTGAGTATTCACCCACGAAAGCCTATGCTCCAATATGTCTGTTAGTCTATAAGGTGCCACAGGACACTTCGTTGCTTATTAAAAACCAGTATTTACCAGCATTTCTCAGATATCAGTATCTAAGGTATTGGGCCAAATTCGTTTCTGGTGTAGAGGCTTTCTATTGCTGAATGATATACCAAGAATAAATTTGGCCTACTGTAACTCCACTGAGTACAGATTCCCATGTCTTTTCTGCAGTCACATACATCTGCCGGAGGTCCTCAACTACCTGATAAGCTGGTCTCATGCTATTCCTGATAGGACTTGAACCCACTGGGCAGGGTGAGGAAAAAGACAGGAGTGAACAGCCCTTTGATTATTTGTTATAGAGAACTAGAGTGAGTATATGAGATTCCAACCAGATTCCAGGTATGAGCCATTTCTAAACACAAATATTATGCCATTAAGCACAAATTCACATTTATGGTATAAGTAGCTCAAAATGAATTAAAACCTCACTACGTTGTGCAGAATTTTTAAGCACTTTTTTAAGAAGGGAAATGAAAAAAAGTCATTGTGGAACTGCAATTCCTTTTAAAAATCTATGTGCATGCTTATAAAGATAATTTTTGACCCTTTTGTATGTCATACTCACATATAGAAACTTGACTAAAACACAGCCAGCTCACACAGATGACTTCTTTTTTCAGGAATTTCTCCCTGAAAATAGCAAAACAGGATTTGGTCCAAAAGAGACACTTACTTAAAAAAATATATTAAAATGACACAATCCAGCATCTCTCTATTATTAGCAACTAAAAACCCTTATGTTGTGTGCACATACACATACATCCCATACATCTCCACTGTGTCAGAGACAGACACCCTTGTGAACAGAAACGTGCCTGGATCAGAACACCAAAACCGAACACTCTAGAACTTTGAGGCAAACCCAGATTCAGACAAACAACTAGACCTGACGCAGAATCCAACCTGTGACTCAGACCTGTAACGTGCAATGCAATAATTTATATGCCAGTGCTCAGTTAATATAACTGGAACATACAATCATTACATTTAGTGGGTCAGCTCTTCAGAGCAAGAGCTACTAACTACTCTGTGTTTCTATGGTGCCTAACACAATTCTTGGGTGATGATTAGGCACTACAATAATACACATGAATAATAATTGTAATAATGATAATTTCAAAACAGCAAATTAGAGTAGTCAGAGTTCAAAACTGAAAGGCCAAAGGCCTCTCCAAAACAGCATTTAATATTTCAACTTGAGTATGTAAATTTTTATTTTTTTTTTAAATCCAAGTCTTTCTGCATTATCAGATACATCTGTGATCAGAGCAGGTATCTTCCGTGTGGCTGAATAGTCACTTCACGGGTACACTGCTGAGCAGAGCTCCTACTAAAAGCCGGTGCAAATTGCAGATAGATTTGGAAGTCTGATTGCATTCTGTTTCCACTAGCATATGAGGTAACCTGTGCTGGGCACACTGAGCTCAGTGAGATAAAGAGATAGCTCCTTCTCCAAAGCATTTTAACGTATGGACAAGTTTGTCATAATCTTCTCTGCACAGCAACACACTTGCACTACTGTATACATGCAGGTTTCCTTTACAGGTGGGTAAACTTGGTTTCTCTCTTTGGTTTTGTTTTGCCATCTCCAGTTTGTGCTGTTTCTTATCTTTGTCCTTCTCCCCCCTGAATAACAATTTACCCCTTTGAACTAAATGGTTAAGATTTCAATGTAAGATCTTATATGCAGGCAACTGTGGAACTTCATTCACTGAGACCTGACATGGCTACACTGGTCCCAAATAGTTCATAACAATTTTGCTGTCTGGAACATCTGTTTTTTGGATAAGTAGCCAGTGCACAAATAGCAGGGATTGCTACAAAAATTGGCTAGACCAGAGTTTTTCTGGTAAGTCCACAGCTCAACTATTTAGTGAGCTTAAATCTCCATCTTTGAGAGACTGCACCCATGACAGAAACAGTGCGCTGGCATCAAAACCCTCAGAGCAGATGACAGTGAGATCTCTTATTTCTAAGCAGGTTGTAAGTAGCGTCATGACATCTTGAAACAGCTGGGAAGCAGCCAAGCCTAGATTGTTTTGTAAAAGATATGTGGCTTACAGAACATGAAACAAGAATGTCCTTAGAAATGGCAGACCACCTTCTGGCTAGCTGTGACTAAGTTTGCCATAGAGGGCTGCTCTTGATGCAGAACATGTGTGAAGCTTCCTAAGCTGTATATATTACAGTCACAAACACCTTTTGGGTTAGCTTCATTGTCTCAGAACACCATACGGAGGATATCTTTGGCCACCTGCCATTTATCAAGCATGCCCAGAAATGCCTACTAAACAGCATTTCCATGTGATGTTTTTGACAACACACACAAAGCAGTACAAAAGTGGAGGCCTGTTGCAGTCACACCTGCCGACCTGATTTCTTATGACTGTTAACTGTCCACTGACAGGACCTGCCAGAGTTGAAAGGACAGTGCATGAGTAACCAACACTTGTTCTTTTCAGAAACGTTATTCTAGCAATTCCAAAGCTTTTACTAACAGGGGAATCATATACAAATCAAATCCAAATGAGAGTACACTGGATCTTGAGAACTGAAGGCTACTATTATTTGCTTTATTAAAATGCACCCCAGTCCAGAGTGCACATGCAGACTTTCCCAATAAACAAAATATTATTAATAATTTTTAAAGATCAGCTACAGAGGGGAAATAAAGAAATAATTGGGAAAGATTTAGGATTTAAAAAATAATAATCTAAGTTTTCCTGGTAAAAAAATACACACAGTTGACTAAGGTTCCCATTCTAGAATGTTACAGTTCTCTGATGTACTGCAGGCTACATAGTTAGAGATAATCATTACCAGTGGTGAGTAGCATAATCCACTGCCAACTAATTGTAGGGATGCTTAGCACTGTGTCAGAGCAAGCCCTCAAGGTGTCTGAGTTCTTTAAAGCGGCCAGAACTCATCTGCTACAGCAGCAACTTATGCTATGCTACTGCCAACCTAAAAATACATTGGGAGAAGAAGAAGTAGGTGTATTTTATCTACCTTCCGACGGATGTCATCTTGTACTCCAAAAACAATTTGAAATTCAGCACCACATATCAAAAAGGTGGCATTTAACGTTCTGCAATATAAAGTCTGAACAATTTTTACCCTGCCATAGTGTTAGCTTGCTGTTTTTGCTGTGCTGTACATAAAGCAGGTGGAATATTTGTATGCAGTTCTTTCATTAGTTCATTTTATTGTGCCAGGGACTAATATGATTAGTACCGGGGAATATATCAGGTACATATGAATAGACACACACTTCCCACTAAGGCTAATGGCTGCAACAGACAAAAGAATTTGATTATAAGGTTTTATTTACCCCAAATTTCATGCAAAATTTCATTTTCCCTCTGAATAATATTATATATAAAAAATTAGGAAGGGATCCTAAATTAAGATGAGCTCATGAAAACAGTCCTTGTTTTACAGTACTACTGTCTCACTAAATTCTTATTAAATGATACTTCAATTGTTTTTACAAACAAATAAGGATATGTGCACATGATATAAAGTATAACAAACTGACCACTATATTCATACAGGTATCTTATTTTCCCTCTATATCTTTGAGAAGGAATGGAAGCAGCATTAGTGGTAAGTAATACAGCAGCTTTAAAGTCCTTCCTTATAGAAAGTAGTTGCATTGCATGCAATTACCCTCACTTGCTAAGAGACTACAAGACACATGGTTCTTAACTGTATGAATAAATGTAGAACTAAAATAAACTCAACACAGCAGGACACAGAGAATTCAAATGCCTAAAAGTGACACTGAACTACAGGGTGTCAGAAGCCCAGTGCTGTGAAACCCTTTAAACAAATGTGAGACTTATGAGACTGTATGTCTTTCATTCCCCTATCTACAGTACTTCTATCAATAAAAATATTTCTACAGTGCCCATCACATTAAGAAATATTAGCTGAGAGAGCCTGTCATTATGAAATTCAAACAGGAGGTCAAATATTACCCTTGAGCCATACATTCAACTCCTTTGGATGTCTTTTTCAATAGATCAGTATCAGCAGACAACTAGTAATATTCTAAAATAGGATTCTAGTTACAGGAAGCTCCACTGAAGTGTAAAATATTATTTTATTTTCATGGGAAGAACAAGTCCTTGGATTCTATAAAAGCAACTGTAAAACAAGATATTGTTCATAGCTGAATTCCTGTTCCAATGAACTTCACAGATAGTTCTAAGAGGGGAGGGGAGAGCTAACAAATAACCAGTTACCATACAACTATTGGATTTCATGAAGAGGTAGTGGACAAATAACTGGAAATGCCGGGAAGCAACAGGGTCTGTTATTCCTGAGATGTAGGAAGGACACCTTACTGGAACTCTGGAGTCATCGGCGATCCCTCGAGGTCGAGGACAATCTCTTTCATAGGTTTTATTTTTAATGGGCTCTTTGGCGACTGAAGAGTCCAATCCTTGAGCCACAGGCTTGTTGGCATTGGCAGACAAGGTAGTGTTGGAAGACAGGGTTGGGCTGCGATTGCTGCATGACAGTTCTCTTTCCTTTCATTTCTGGTGTTTTTCTGAGACCAGGGCAAGGCGATTTTCCTCAAAAGTGGACGTTCCCTCTCGGACAAGTCTTTGCCAGTTATTCCTATCCTGGGCTGCCATCTCCCAGTGTGTGGTGTCAATGCCACATCTCTTGATGTTTATCTTGAGGGTGTCTTTAGGGTGTTTCTTTTGGCCTCCCCGTTTCCTTTCTCCTTTGGTGAGCTGGGCGTATAGCAGTTGTTTTGGTAAGCGTACATCAGGCATGCACACACAGCACCTGCTCCACCTCAGCTGGTGCTGGATAATCAGGGCCTCAACATTGAAGATGTTGGTCTCTGCGAGGACACTGACATTAGTATGATGATCCTCCCACTTTATGTCTTCTGAAGAAAGTGCTGGTGCTGGCATTCCAGGTTTTTCAGGTGTTTTCTATAAGTCACCCAAGTCTCTCAGCCATAGAGAAGAGTTAGGATTATCACCAGTTTATAAACTAAAAATCTATTATGTCTAGTATAATATAAAAGTCTGCCAGGAACTCTTGAGTAGGACTGGCTGGAAAACAAGAATTCTGTTTCACACACACAAAAAGGAGGTTTTGACATTTGTTTTGTCCCACAATGGCACAAACAAATGAAGAGCCCCTTTTTCAATTTCACAAGAGAAAACCCCCCACCTCAGAACAGCTAATAGGTGATCATCCTAGCCAATAGGCTGACATGTGAGACAACCAAGTTCAAATCCCTATTCCAAATCAGAGACTTAAACCTGGTTCTCCCATATGTCAGGTGAGTGGCCTAACTATTGAGTTATTGGCTGTTGTGGGGCGGGAGTGCTCTCCCCATCATACAGCTCAGAAAAGTGCTAATAGGATTAAATCCATGAATGATTGTGAGGCGCCCAGATATAATGGTGATTAGGGATTTATAAGTCCCTTGATATATAGTGGGATGTCACTGAGGGCAGCACTTTCAAGAATTAAGACAATTCAGAACGCAGTAGTATCTACTTTGATCTGAAGGACAGGTAAAGTGATTGAATTTAGGTGTGCACAGAAGGATTAAAGATTACAAAAAGGGAGCTGCCACCTGTTGACCAATCTCTAATTTTTTTTTAAAGGTAGAAAGATACTTTGGGAACCAAGTTCTCTGTTGGAAAGTGTTTGCTTTAGTAGTGTGTTTTTTGTACCCAGAAGAACTCTTCAGTAGCTCTTCAGAGGAATAATGAGGGAGTTTTGCTGTATGGTGAGAATACGTCATAGGATCTTCACTGCAGAACGGAGATGGGGGTTACTGCCTGAGGTATTCCAAGCTGTATGTAATGGTAGATAGTTGTATGGAACATGCAGACGTGACAGGAGTGGGGACTGCTTGGGAGTAACTAAAACCTCTCTTGAAAAATGAGGTAGTTAACATAAAAGATCTGGCCAGCTAAAAAAACTTCAGTACAGCCAAATGAAGTCAGAACTTCAGAGAACATTGATCTGTGGCAATGCAAACCACTGGGGAGAAGCAAGCACTGCTGCAAGTTTGATAAGACAACTTGGGATGGCTGTGGGACCTTCGAGGACAGGTCTGTTTTGTGTGTCATGTATGACTACAGTTTTAGTCTATGGACTAGCACTATAACGGCTGAACATTTGTCTAGCTCTGTTTTTCTTGTCCCTGACTTATTACTGTTCAGGGACAGGAAACAGAGCCAGATCATGGGACAGGTTTGGATTAAAATCAGGCTAGAACTTTGATTAACCCGCTCGCCTCTAGGGAAAGTATATTAAATAAGGTTACAGGAGAATAGCAAGAGAAGCAGAACATTCTTTTATTTAAATATGAGACAACTGGATATTTAACTTTACCTCCTACAAATCTCCAAGTCAAGGATTTTCTATTCTAACAAATACAACCACATTGTCCCAATCCTTTCTGGACACAGATGCATGAGCCAGTGATTTAACATGGTATTGCAACAATGCAAGGTCAGACTTTTCATCTTTAGACAGTGAATTCTCAGAGTCATACTGAAGACCCATATTTCATTTGGAAAGAGAAACATTGCTGCTGACCATTTACTTGGTTTAAAACAAATTTAACTGGACCCTTGAAATATACCAAACCTAACTCAAGTCAATAGCATTTTTAATTCATTTCCTCCTCCCAACCCCCCCCCCCCCGCATCCCCCTCACACTTTTTCCCATGCTGCCCCTCCTTGTTAGCCAGTGTTAGGACCCAGCAGAGCTGGATGTTAATTACTAATGACCCACCTAAGCAGAGGGACTTGTTAGACTCTACCATTAATATAAGAAAGGTGGGATAGCCCTCTGGAGTGAGGAACATGGAGTTTGAGACAGACATCTTCTGGGACAGAAGCTCTAGAGGCAGCCAGGCCTACGTAGAAGGCTTAGTTTGGATAACCATTTTCCCTCACTGTCTCCCACATGCCAGCCTCATTTATATCTCAAAACCGATGGGACTTTGAGGAAAGGTTTTGATTTTAAAGCATTGCTTGCATGTTCTTGATAGATACTTTCCAAAGCCAGTAATAATGATTGCAGTAATTTTAATACAACAGCTATGGATTGCTTATGAGAAAACCAGCAGTTTTTCCCAGGTTGGACTAATTTGAATTTCAGTCTCAGTTTACCTTCTATTTGTTTCCAAGACCTTCAGTCCTTTTGTCCTCTTTTCCCCACCCCCCAGCAAGAGTATAACAAACCCATTACATTTATGGTTTTTTAATGCCTTTTGAAGATTCTGCAGCTTGTACTAGTGCTAGCTGGAGTAGATGGCCTCTGCAGTGTGTATAGGAGAGATTAGGGTTACACTTTTCTCTGAGCAAAGCTTCCACTTCTATAACCTGCACATTTAGAATGCATCTACTGGCTTACCATGGACATCAAGATAACATACACAATGACTTAATATTTGATGCCTATTTGCATTAGTGCATTCATCAACCATGTATGCACATTTTTTGAATATGGGGAGAGAATTCTTAACTTTTTCAACTGCTGAATCTTTCACTGTTGCATCACTTGCTTCGAGACAGTCAGCTGAGTCTTTTGCAGAAAAATAGCAGACATTTGCCAGTCTTGTTCGGAACCAGTGTCCAACTTCACGATTAACAAGTAACAATGCATTTAACATTGGCCTCCAGTTTTTAGTGTGTGGTACCTCTTGCTTAAATAGAAAGTATGATGCAACAGCCATGTTGGTTTACATAAACTGAGTTGTGTCTCTAGCATTATTAACAGCCTCATTAAGTGCTTTAAAATTGTCTTTGACAGTCATTGGCTTATAAGGCTTTCTGCATGGTGATGCAGTCCAGAGACATCGTGTTTTGCAGCCTTTTCATGTAGGTTGTCAGTATTAACTTGGCTGATCAGTTTGGCAAACCTAACTCCTCCACTTTTACTATATAAATCCATGATATGCCCACATTTTGAATACTGCATGCAGTTCTGGTCACCCCATCTCAAAATGATAGATGGATAGATAAATTGGAAAAGGAACAGAGAAGGGCAATAAAAATGATTAGGGGTATGGAACAGATTCTGTATGAGGAGAGATTAAAAAGACTGGGATTTTCAGGTTGGAAAAAAGAGACAACTAAGAGAGGATAGGATAGAGGCCTATAAAATCTTGACTGGTGTGGAGAAAATGAATAAAGAAGTGTTATTTACCCCTTCACTTAACACAAGAACCAGGGGTCACCCAATGAAACTAATAGGCAGCACGTTTAAAACAAACAAAAGGAGGTATTTCTTCACACAGTACACAGTTACCCATGGAACTTTTTGCGAGAGATGTTATAAAGGCCAAAATTATAACAGGGTTCAAAAAAGAACTAGATAACCTCCATGAACTTATCTCCATCAATGGCCATTAGCCAGGATGGGCAGGGATGCAACTTCATGCTGAGCGTCCCTAGCCTCATCTGCCAGAAGCTGGGAGTGGACGACAGGGGACAGATCACTCAATGATTCCCTGTTCTATTCATTCCCTCTGAAGCAGCTGGCATTGGCCACTGTCAGAAGACACAATGGTGGGGTAGATGGACCACTGGTCAGATCCAATATGGCTGTTACATAAAAATTTATTATAATAAAAGTTTAGTACAGCAACGTTCCAAGATAATGACCTCTCGAGATAGCCATGATGTGAGAGAACAACCCTGGCAAATAATGTATTTTAAAAACTTGGCCTACTAGGAAACATTTATATAAATTTGCCACTCACAAATCTAGCATTCTGAAGTGAAATCACTAAAACATAGTCCAACAAACAAATACTCTGGCTGCTGTTGTTCATTGTGCCACCGTTAACTCCACCACCAGGGGTGGCTCTAGCTTTTTTGCTGCCCCAAGTACGGCAGGCAGGCTGCCTTTGGCGGCCTGCCTGCAGGAGTTCCCCTGCGAATTTGGCGGCTTGCCTGGGGGAGGTCCGCCGGTCCCGCAGCTTCGGCATACCTGCTGCTGAATTGCCGCTGAATTTGCGGGACTGGCGGACCTCCCACAGGCAAGCCACCAAAGGCTGCCTGATTGGCACCCTCGCAGGGACTGGCAGGGAGCCCCCCACGGCTTGCCACTCCAGGCACGCGCTTGAAGTGCTGGTGCCTGGAGCCGCCGCTGTCCACCACTTCATCCCCAATAGCCCTGTACTGTCACCTTCTGCTGTCACCTGCCACAGTGACCTCTGCAAGTCCACCTAGCTCAGTGATTTCATCTCTCAATGGGGGAACCTCACTGCTGGTGCAGACTGGGCTGCGTCTTCCACAGAAACATTGTCCCATAGCAGATCTAAGCAGCGATTATCAGTGATTTCAACTCTAGTGGTCACTTAAACCAAAAGACTCTCTATGGAGCCTAATCAGCTCGATCTCTAAAACAGGACAGAAGGGTAGGTCAAATAGTGTCTGCGACTTTTAGGCATAGCCCACCTCACCAAGAAAAACACCTGTGCCCCACCTCCCCCCTTTACTAGGATGTGGCATCCAAACCTCCTGCTTAGAGAGTGCAGTTCAGTTGAGGGTGACCAGCACTTAATTTGTAATGAAAGAGGTGCCAGGGCTCAAGCAAGTTTGTTACTTTCATAACTGATGTGACAAGCCCAGGGCTATGAACTGCCAAGCCTAGAGGTGCCAGGGCTCAGCCCTGGCAAGCCCTAGCACAAATTATACACCGAGGGAGACCCCTTCATTCAGGCAGGCTAAGTACAGTTCTGCTGCCCTTTACTCATACAATAAGGATAACAACATTGCATGACCCCCACATTCAATACTAAAGTGATTCGTAATCCAACACCAGCCAAAATTGATCACATGGGCAGCACAGCTCTGTCTGCTGGATACTTAGGCAGAATAGATGTGTTCATGTAAATACAGTCTGGTCGTGAAGCTTTCCCCCCCCGCCGCTCCCTGGCTCCTAACTAGTTGTCAGGGGGGAGTTCATTCAACAAGTCATAATTTGTAATTATTAGGAAGGCCAATATAGCCAAAACAAATGCATCGACATTGTGATAAACAACAGCTCTATGAGGAACCCATTATGCATTCTCAGGTACAAGTATTTTTGCATATATTGTATATGCTTTTAAAGTGTGTATTAATGTTTCAATTCTAATTCAAATTTTCAACCGACTAAATTGGCAACACTACATGACCACTGGAGAGGGAGTTGGGAAAATTCGGGGGGGAGGGAAGTGGTGTAGGTAAATCCCTGCAGATATTGCTGAACTATTTGGGGATAATCATTGCATCTTCCACATTACAATGAAAATATTTCGTAAAAACAGTTGAATGAGACATGATTTATGGCTGGTGTTTATCAACATAGCAGAAAAATAATATGAAATTCATTAATATCTACGAAACAGAATTTGAATGCTTATCTAACAGTATGTTCCATGCTGCGTGACACCTTTAGAGTCAGCTCTTTCAGGAATATTAAACTGTGGAGAAAGGCACTTTACTGACTTACAGAAAGATAAATGAGGTATATGGTGAGCTCTGTGTTGTGGTAGATTTTACTTATGCTGCAGAAATTGTACAGTATCAGCACTTTAAAATTACAAACATGTGCTGCACCTGGATCCTGAGCAAACAAAGCATAACATGAGACTCTCCCTTGATGACTTACTTTTGATGAAATCATTGAGCCAATTCAGAAAGCTGGAATCATAAAAGCACTAGCCTGAATAGGTCAGTTTACCTCTGCTATAATTACTTTTTCTCAGTGACGTCTGCCTATTTTACCAATAGCTCTGTCAACAGTCGAAACCCTCTCAGCCTCAGCTTGTTGAATGTAAATAAGCTACCTGCATTTAAAGATCAAAACAAGATTTGTTCAGGTAGAGATGAGATCCTGGATGAAACAAATACCATTACCCATTCTCTTTCCTTAACCTACAGCTGGGGAAAGTATAGACAATGTTCAAACTGAGGACCAGAATAAGAGACACCAAGGGAATTTAATAGCTTATATATAATGAAAATACTTAGTTCTTACATAGCATTTTCCATCAGTAGTACTCAAAGTGTTTCATAATCTTCACAACATCTTTATAAAGGAGGTAAATATTAGGATTCCTATTTTACAGATGGAAAATGAGGCACAGAAAGACTTGCTGAAGGTCACACAGGAAGCCTGTGGTAAAATAGGGAATTTAATCTAGGTCTCCTCAAGGGCTAGGTTAGTGCCCTAAGCACTGGATCATCCCCTCGGAGCATCAGTTGGTCTATTGTAGAGTCTACTGAAAATGTTATAAGAGTATTCACTTAATGCCCATATAGTTAGTGAAAAAAAATAAATTCATATACACATCAGCTAGGTTTCCTGAAGGTAGCATGGCAGAAATGGGTCAATGCAAAGGACTGGCTGTGGGTAAGGGCCTTGTGCATGGGCTCAGGAAGGTTGAACTGCGCACAGAGGGCAATATAGTCAAGGTGTGCATGCAAGAGATGGAAAAATGGGTAGTTGAGGGTGGCAACATGAGTGGCATCTTCCCTTCAGCAAGGGAGGTGGCAACAAAAGCTAAGATCTGGCCCCAGCACTCTGTTGGTGCACAGCCCAGACAGTGTTCTGCACTTAGCTGAACTCTAGAGGATCCAGGAGAGGATACCACCATCAGAGCAGCAGGCCCAGAGGCTCTAGCATACATGGCAACATGGGCAAAGGGGAGCGATGACTACTGGGGGCTGTTCCTTTAAGGGCTGTGCTTCACAGCCAGGGTCTGGACAGGGCACCATTGTTATGCAAAGCCAGCTGGAATCAGAAATCAAATAAAACAGAGTTCTTGCAAGCACTGAGTGACCACTGGCATCACATGGTACCAGGGCCGGCTCCAGGCCACAGCGCGCCAAGCGCGTGCTTGGGGCGGCATGCTGCAGGGGGCGCTCTGCCGGTTGCTGGGAGGGTGGCACGTGGCTCCGGTGGACGTCCCGCAGGCGTCCCTGCTGAGGGTCTGCTGGTCCCAAGGCTTCGGTGAAGCATCCGCAGGCACGCCTGTGGGAGGTCCACCGGAACCGCGGGACCAGCGGACCCTCCGCAGAGATACCTGTGGGAGGTCCACCGGAGCCACGGGACCGGCGAGCAGCAGAGCACTCCCCTCGGTGTGCCGCCATGCTTGGGATGGTGAAATTGCTAGAGCCGGCCCTGCATGGTACCAAGAGTAAAAAGGAACCAAGAATATATCTATTTAACAGAACAGTTAAAAGCCACACCAGAGCTGAAACTCATGAAATGTGGAGAACTGGAGAAGGTTTAGTGAGTGCTTGACTCTGCATTTCATTGAGTGCCAGCAAAGAAGATGACAGTCAGAAATAAGGCTACTTTTGACAATAGCTGGCTCTGAAGCATTCGATGTTTCACAGTTTTAAAGAGGAGGCTAATTATGAAACTAGTACAGAAATTTGAGGAGTACTGCATTCCATGTACAAGTGAGAGAGATGTTTTAAAAACAGAGTACAAAAAGGAGGTGAAACCACAGCTGTGAGGGGAGGGAGAGAGAGAGAAAGAAACCCCCCCCACACACTCTCCCCCGACACCTCTACCTGAAAGACTTAGAATTAACCCTGGACTAAGCATTAAGAAGTTGCCAAGCAAAAGATGACACTCCCTCCAGAATAAATCTTACAGAGGGGTAAGATTACATGAGCAATCCCACCAACTTCATCAGTTCTCCAGGTCCTAAGTGTGGGAGTTATATAGAGCCACTTCTCCCCCTTCCTCTCTCATCCATTCTTTGGCCCTCAGAAATGGGCAGACCAGTGCAGAGCTATCCTGCACATACAACAGGTTCAGAATTTGGTGCATTCATCTTAAACGCAAAGTTACTTCAAAGTTCTCTGGAGTTCTGCAAATTTTTGGCAGCTAGTTTGACTCCCGTTAATCAGCAGGAAAATTAAACACTTAATTTTCACCTTTCATTATATAGGTGAATTCAATGTATCATGAGGAAAATAATTTTTCTGAATTTTCAATAATTTCCTTCTGTCTTACTTTATCAGTATAACATTTCCTGACTTGGGAGATGAGGAGGTTTGTACAAGCTTATCCAGAACCTCTTTCCATTAACAGTCCCAAACCTACTATCACAGATGGCAATGGGAGTTTTGCCCTTGGTTTTAGTGAACGCAGGTTCAATGTCCACAGTGCAAGAGCACCTTAAAAATGGCTAGTTTTTAAGATATCATCCTACTTATGGTACATGGGAAAAGAGTTATATTGACCAATTTCCAATACAAAAATATTATTGTTTTTTTCCTCCAGATTTTCTAAGAACATGGACTGTAAGAGCATGCTTTCTCAAACATGCTTTCTATATAGCAGATCTGTTCTCTCTCATTTCCTAGCATACCCATTCATGTATTGTCAAAAATGTAAGATTTCAGTGAGCGTACATGTATAAACATCTGATGGCCTGATTTGTTCATTGCTTATTGCAAGTATGGCCAAATAATGCCCAATAATAAAAAAGACACGTAAATCAAAAAGAAATAAAACACCTCACCCACAAACACCAAATCAGAAGGATGGCAAGCTCAAAAAGTACAAATGCCGATATCCCACCACATGTACATTTCTTTGTGTGGTTTAAAATTGATGTTCTGACATTTCCACCATCCTACATATTTTGGGCCTTGTTCAAAATACATAGAGACAGTTGCACATCCAGAGAGAGAGCCAGGTTTACATCAAGTAGGAGTGTGGTATAATGGAAATTGAATTTTAGTAAAGAAAACAGTAGCTTTCAGTAAGGGTATGATAATCTATCCAGGAAAATAGACCACATATTTTACAAGAAAAATGAGCAGATGGTTCATTAGCACATCATTTTCTCTTTCCTCCCATCTCACAGTAGGTAGGGGTAGATTGAGAAGTGGATGTTAGAGAGCAATATTTTATTTTGAAGGAAATCTAGAGCACAGATGGTCTTTTAGCTGTAACTAAAGGTAACCAGGTTCAAAATCTCCCACTGACCACGGTCTCTCAGAATGGAGGAAGGCAAAATTACAAACCTGTACCTGAAGAGTTTCCTCTACATCTAAGAAACAAACCTAATAAAATAAAATGTGGTCAAAGGAATTCTTCTCTAACAGGCTCTGAATCTGGTGCATTCATCATTCTCTGCCCATCTGTCAAACTGGGGCTTTAAAGATGCCATTAAAAGAGGGGTGAGTCCGCTAGGCTTATACTATAAACAGAGTCTGAAACCTTTGTTAAATATCCCAAAGTCTGTTTGGTAGTTTTAGGTGACAGATACTTGGACTTCTAATTATCAGAAATTAACAATGGATTACTGCCACTAATTCTGCCTTCTAATATACTTGTATGATTCTTATTTGAATTATATCCAAACTTTAATAAAAATGGGAAAAATAATGCAGAGTTGTGTGTTGTTTTTGGTACATGTGATGCAAAACAATTTAGCTCAGTCCAATGCTGGAAATTCTCAGAGCTGGACAACCATCCCATGATCAATAGTTAACTTGATGGATCCAGCATCTTTTTGATGTGATTTTCTTCAGTGTATTAGTTACTTGAATTTTTTCCACTAGATACTCAAACAAATGGGGAACAAGAAAGGAAAACTCTAAAACTCTCCCACGTTCACCAAGGGCCTAGAAGCCCCAATCCTCCAAGTTATCTGAAGCATTGCCCTTTTAAGGAGGAGCAATTGGACTCCCTTGGTGGCAGCCCAAAGATTTCAGAACCAAATGAGACCATTGAATTTGGGGATCACGCACAAGGCGTCATTTCACTGACTCATCCCAAAATCCTAATGTTTGTTCTACATGTAGAGATGTGACACAATGAACAGACAGAATCTGGACAAGTTAGGAACGTGTGTAAAATTGTTTTGTCAGCCCATCCAAAACAGCTTGGAACAGTAAGAAAAGATACTCCTTCCTTGGCTTGGGTCCATGGGGGTGGTAGAGTCAGAGCACATGAGGCATCAGCAGCCTGGAGGAACTGAAGGTAGAGTCACTGGATAGCAAAGCAGCAGCAGGATGTGAAGGTGGTTTCAACCTCAGAACTTGCCTGTTTTGAGAAATTCTGGATTGCAAATCCTCACAGAGAACTGGAGACTACCTTCATGTGAATCCCTGTGGAAAGCAGGAACCAAATTTGGCATGATTCTATGCATGAGCATGTGGAAGTGCCACAAGAGACTGTGGGGGACACAAAACAGTAACTAAAATGAGATCAGCGATTCCTCTTTGACCTAATGAATGGCTAAGACAACATATATTTTTGCAGAAAAGATGGTTGGCCTTAGTGTGCCCATAGAAAACAGCTTTTAGTTTATCACACCAAATGAAGATACAGAAAGTAGTGCTGAAGGGCCAGATGGCCTGGATTTTTTATTGGTTTATGCAGTTGTTATTCTTGCAGATTAGATGGATCTCATCTTCACATAATAAAGTGCTATTTTGCACTAAGTTACTGGGAACAGATAATTCTTCATTAAGAAGAGATGGTACAATTACTGTAGGTACCATGAGTTATTTATTTATTGTCATTGGTTTCCACCCACAAAAGCGAGTCCTGATGAAATCAAGTCAAATCATTTGTCTGATCTACTGAGCCAGAGTCTGGAAGGAATAGATCTGGTCCAGTGATTTTCATAGGCTTTTGGAAAGTCTATACACCCCAGGGTGTAGCCTGATCTATAGATTACGTATTACTTATATTGATTACTTAAGAATTCCCAGTTAACACTTTGAGGATTGACAAGTTCTTTTCTGAAGATCAAGCCCAGTATTATTAAAATTACCATATTATTTGGGAACCCTGATGTTTACAGTTACAACACTCACATTATAGGAACTCTTCTATATTTACAAATAGTTTGTGACTTTGCAAAATGGATTAATAAACATTCTAACTCAGTAAAGTAGAGAGAGACACTACAGAATGTGCATTTGAACATACATATACTCACACTATCCCTTGCAGGACAACCTGAAGTGTTAGCTATCATCTTCCTCATCACCATCACCTTCCTCATCTTCACCAGTGGCCATCATTCTGGCACCTCCCAAGAGATACGTCTCTCTCTCTCTCCCCTACTGCCTACAGGCTAGGATGCCACTTTTATAATATGTTACTGACATTACCATGTCTAATACATATTCAATAGAGGTTTCTCTCCTCTTTCTTATTTGTATTGCCTCACCTTCCTAATGTTGAGGTTTCCTTCTACAGGTTAGTATATTAATGATCTCAACTTATTATCATGTACATCAGTTTGTTGCCATGGAACTCTTGGGGCTGGATGTTCTTTCCAAAACTTTCCAAAAGCTGGTGTTAGCTCATGTTTCTATAGTTGGTTGATGTCATTATGGGCAAAATTCTGCCCCACCTCTATTTTCAGATCCTCAAAAGTTAGGAGTTACTGTCTAGCTGTTTATCTGTGCCAGTGTTTGTAGGGCTCAGGCCAACTGCTCACGTTAATGTCTTACAGGATACAAGCCTGTAGGTTCTTTACATTATAACTGAATATAATAATATTGATAAACTTGATATAATAAAGGCAAGCTAGCCCCATGGGCTTCTAGAGGAAGTCAAGGGGAAGCAGTCCTTGCCCACAACTGCTTACATGCACTGCAGGAGGAGGACAGAGATATTGTGCCCTCGCTACTCAGTGCGCCTACCTAAGGCCAGACTATCTCTGAGAAGGGCTTTATAAAGGATAGGACAGGTGAGAAGTGCACAAAGACATATTGAAAGTGTTCATGGACCTGAAAGTAAAGTGAAAGTTGAGAATGGCTGTATTTGCTTGAAGGTCTGATGAGTAAGGAAAGTTTAATATTCAGACAGGCTTTCTGATTGCAGGTCTTTTCTTTCTTGGTCTCCTTTTCAGGTTATTTCTTTCAAAAGTTTGGTATGATTTTGATTGTTAGGGTCTTATGGGAATTGTATTAGATTGAGAATACTTGTATGTGAAGGCATGAAATAATACTTATGTGTAGCTAATTTTTACTCTGTAATACTTACTATCAGGTCACAATATTTAAATTAAGAACAAGCACGACAATAGCAATTTTGTTCTTATCCAAGTCATGGTCTAGGGGAGGAAGGGTGAAGTGCTGGAAGTTATGGGTCAAACCAGAGGAGGATGTGTGATTCTGCTTTGTCTGCCCATGTTTCCCTGCTAATTGCATAGAGAGAATTCAAAAATAGTAATGATAAACCACATACTTTAATGGATGGGTGCACGTGTTTATTCCCCCAATATCTTGTCTTGGGGAGCACAATGTTCCACAGAAAGCCATTAGAGAAAACTTGACTTAAGCCATCCTAGTTTTCCTGATATTATACCCTTTCTGTATACACTATGATATATACACTATACAAAGAGATATAAAAACATACTGAAGTCTGAGCTAGTCCTCACTGAAGTCAACTGAACCTGTATTATCCTCACTGAACTCCCAAAAGGAGTTGAATTGGGCTGATTCACTATGCTATGAGTAGGGCTGTAAGTACCAGGGCCAGCTCTAGCCATTTCGCCCCCCCAAGCACGGTGGCACGCCGTGGGGGGCGCTCTGCCGCTCGCTGGTCCTGCAGCTCCGGTGGATCTCCCACAGACGTGGCTGCGGATGCTCCACCGGAGCCACGGGACCAGCAGACCCTCCAGAGGCACGCCTGCGGGAGGTCCACCGGAGCCACCTGCCACCCTCCCGGCAACCGGAAGAGCGCCCCCCGCAGCTACTGTTCACAAAACAAAAATGAGAGTTGACATGTTTTCCAAAGACTGGCTGAATGTCATGGTGCTTTTGGTTGTCACTAAAGCCCTTCATCTGGAACTCTTACTCCATTCAATTTGATTGGACTGTAGATATGAAACTCTTGCTGATGGATGGCTCATTATTAAGTCAACTAATGCCCCAGTCTCTCCTTCCTCTTACTAAGAAAACCAAAATGCCATGGGTGCAGATGGTGGCAGAGCATGGATGAGATAAGATACAGTAGCACTCCAGATTTTTCCACAGCACTTTCTTAGAATGCAAAAACAATAGCAGCCTTTGCATTTTTTTTCACATCAGATGTTTGAGACTTTTACTTTTGCCTTCAGGTACAAGTAGTCTACTAGATAGATCAGCCACACTGGTATTCTGGAATAGTTCTCTCCTGCAACCAGAATAGGAAAGCTCAGCACAAGAGATGAAGGCTAAAGGCGGGTGTCAGGAAGCTGGATGCAGCTCTGCCCTGATGCATCTTAAAGCTGCTGATATGTAGCTTAGTTGTCTGTGTGGTCAAGATTGGCCTTGTCCACTTCTGACGTGCCCCTTCTGCATCCCCCAGAGACCCTTTCCCAGTAGTAAACATACCCTCTCTGCCTGGTTGCTTCTGCTTTGTTTGCCCTCCTTCTCTTCTCCTTTTAGCACACTCCTCTGAACTCTTTCACTTCATCAATTTCACAATTGCTCATATTCTGGGTATTCAGGTCTGTATGAGAGCTGGGTGAATAATTACAAGAATAATTAAATTTACTTGAAAAGAAGAAATTTATCTAATACATTATTCAACCAGCTCTAGTCTGGACAGACACAGAACCATGGCTGCTACTAGATGCTAGATTTCTGCCTTCATAAAAATGAATGGTAACTATTACGACATCTGAAAAAACAAAGCACATTTTTATTGCATACATGAAAAGGTGCATGCACATTAGTGGATGGCCAGAATGGTTGTTGCACACATTTCAGCTCTGTGCTTTAATGAAAAATAGTTCCCTACATATCAAAAAATATCTGTCACTTAGGGGAGGGATTTTAAGTGAGAAAGCCATTTGTGGGTTCTCAGAGATAGAAGATAGATTAAGCAGATACACACCAAGGACTATTCTACACAGGAAAAACCTGTTAGTTATACCAGTATAACTATTTCAGTTAGAAGTGTGATTTTTTTTTTACTGATAGGGTAGAAGCTCTAGTGTGGACAGAGTTATAAAGGTGTCTTATATTAGTGTAGCTTATTTCCCTTCCTGTACAGGGATAAGTTATATCGCTATAATGGTGTCATTGCCAGGGTGGGAGTTGTACCACTGTAACTAGACCACTTTAGTTAAGCCAGTGCAACTTTTTGGTTTAGAAAAGGCCGAAGTCAAAGCAAAGTAAACCTGTTCACAGTTATATGCAGAGCTAGTTGAAAAAGTGCAGAACACTTTTCATGGAAATGTTCTCAAAAGTTTTAATCAACATTTTCAAAAATTCAAAATGTTTACACTGCTCTGGAAGGTCATTGGGGAAAAAAAACAAACATCAAAAAACAGCAAAAGATCGTGGAAGTGGAAGTTTTTGAATAAACAATGTTGCAAAAATATCTCATCAAAAATATGAAAATTTGCAACCAGCTCTATTGTGAAAGGAGTTTACAACATAGGCCTTGATCTGACAACATGCAGTGTCTGGGAAGATTTTTATGCCCATGAGATATGTATTGGTGGAACAGGGCACAAGAGTCATTGTATCTAGGCAATATTCAGGGCCTTTAACTACAAGTTTGAAAAAAAAAGTATGTTTTTTTTTTTTCTTCCTACCTTGGACCTCTTGGCGAGTCGGCTTTGATTTTGCTGTTATTAACATTAAATGTCAGGGTTTATGGGAGCCAGAAGTTCTAAGTTAATTAATCAAGCCATAATAGATAAACTTCATAAACTTGGGACTGTCACCTCATGTGCTGAACTTACCTCTGAGCCCATTTTCCCTGCCAGCTTGGGACTCCAGAACCCTGCCTTGCTGAGCTAGACATGCTAGTCTGCTGCAACACTGACCCAGGGTCTGGTACACGCCCCTAAAGCTGCAGACTTAACTGAAAACAGCTCAGCAGGTTACTTGCCTCCAGACACCCAGCTCTCAATGGGATCCAATCCCCAAATAAATCCATTTTACTCTGTATAAAGCTTATACAGGGTAAACTCATAAATTGTCTGCCCTCTATAACACTGATAGAGAGATATGCACAGCTGTTTTCTCCCCCAGGTATTAATCACTTACTCCGAGTTTATTAATAAACAGATGTATAAAAGTAGTATTTAATTGGTTTTAAGTAATAACAGACAGAACAAAGTAAGTCATAATGCAAAATAAAACAAAACACACAAGTCTAAGCCTCATACATTAAGAAACTGATTACAGGTAACATATCTCACCCTCAGAGATGTTCCAATAAGCGTCTTTCACAGATTAGACTCCTTCCTAGTCTGGGCCTAATCTTTTCCCCTGGTACAGTCCTTGTTAGTTACAGCAGATGTCTCAGGTAACAAGCAGGGGTTCTGTCATGACTGGCAGCCTCTTTTGTTCTGCTCCACCCCCTTTTATAGCTCTGGGGCAAGGCAGGAATATTTTGTCTCTCTGGGTCCCCACCCCTCCTTCTAAATGGAAAAGTACAAGATTTAAAATGGATTTCATTACCAGGTGACATGGTCACATGTCCTGTGAGACCCCAGCCTCCATTCTTCCTGGGTTGGCCCACAGGTTTGCAAGTAAACAGAGCCATTTACAGTTCATTGATTCTGAAGCACTCTTAATGGTTTCCACTTAATATGTTTACATCAGTAATACAAGTTTATATCTTATTCTCTTAACTCTAGACACAGAAATACTACATGCAAACAAATAGGATGAACACATTCAGTAGATTATAAGATTTGTAATGATACCTTACAAGAGACCTTTTGCATAAAGCATGTTCCAGTTACAGCATATTCACATTCATAAGCATATTTTCATAATTGCAACATCATACCAGGGGTTGCCACCTTTGAGATTGAAAAATAAGAGCTAGAATAGGCTTCAATAGATGTCTACAGGAGAATAATTTCCAGTTAAGGAAAATAAGTAGTTAGGATGCTCTGAAGGTGTATAGCTTGTAGAAATAAGAAATTATACAAAGGAATAGTTGACACCGGACACCCGAAATAAGTTCCAAGTGTTAACATCTATCAGAGTTTCTCCCAAGGGAAGTGATGGAAACCCGATCTGAGTAAACTCTTGGATGGTGGCGTGCACTTCCCTTCTCAGCAGCCCTGTCTCCTATCTGCCCTTTATGGAGCCACAGAGTAATATAGAAATTGTCACGTCACTGGCTCTTGCACAGGGTAGATTCTTGTATCTTGTCTGCTCTTGAGAATCCATGCTAGATACAAGCAAAATTGGGTCTGATCAATTTATGCGTTTCTTATTTTAATACCTGTTATGCTTTGACTAGACTCTCTACACACAAAGCTTGTGTTTGTCTTTGCAGAAAAGAGATTCTGTGGCCTACATTGTGCAGGAGGTCAGACTAGATGATCACAATGGTCTCTTCTGACCATAAAGTCTATGATTCTGTGAAAAGCCTGGCTTGATAAATACACTTAGAGATAAGTTAAAATGCAAAGGGAACCTCAAGCTCTGAAAAAGAGATAACAAACATTACAGCTTGGATGCTTTCAAGATTGGATACTTTGCCCACTTCCTTAACGCTACAGACACAGAAGCTCTAGAATGTATAAATAATTTCTCTCATAAATACAGAAATGGCTTATATCCCCCTCCCTGAGTCATAAACTGTCACAAACAAGCCATTGACCTACATAGTGCCATGATAAAGGCACCTCTGTGGTGAGCTGCTGTCCCAATGCTTTCATCATGCAGAAGTAGTAGTATGAAAGTTACTCCTAAATGCAGCCATCGTTTCCCCATGGAAACATCAATGCAAACTGCAAAGACTTCAGAGCTGACAATAAATTCATGTTCAAGTCACAACTGGTTTAATGGGCTTTTTACTATTCATTGTGGAGAGGGGACAGGAGTTTCTCTTGAACATCACATTTTGCTGCACCCCAGATCGGATCGGTCATATACTCATAAACAGAATGAATAGGAGCAAGGGGGGCATTTTGCCAGCCAAAGCATACAGAGCTATGATTAGCTTCATTTCACAAAGCTAACAATAATGAGATGGATGGGATATATTTATTAAATATTAATGACACATTTGCTTAGCTGCAACTTCCTCCCACATGCCTAAAAGCTCAAGGACCCTTCTCAGTTTCTTCCTCACTCACTTTTCTTACATGCTGCAGCACCACTAATCTAGATGGCATTTAGAGAGAATGCCTCCTGTCAGGGAAATATTGTACTTTGTTACTAACATCTAACATTGTGAGGGTAGACGGCATTGGTCTCAGACATTCAAATGTTTCTCTGCACCATCCTCTTGGGTCTGTATGACAGGCTCCCTTCTCTGCCCTTTGCACCAGCAAAAAGAGGCTTAATTCTTTAAAGTTGATAAACACCAGTGTGTTATTTATTGGGTCCCCACCACAAGTACAGCCTTGTGCAGCACCATACAATTAGAAGTAAACTTCCCCTTACCTACTCTGGAGAAAGCTCTCCTCATATTGAGATGCTAGAACCCCTAGCTGCTACCAGCCTTCTTCTTTGTACTGCCTTCCTGTCCTTTAACTGTTCCGAGCTGATGAGTTGATTGCTTTCATTAGCTCACCCACCTCCTGCCTAATTGCCACTAAGCACCCATCTCCCAATTAAGTCCACTCCAGGAAGAAATAGCTAGTACCTTAATGACCAGGCTGTAGGGTTAGCTCTAGGCTCCTAGCACTGTATCAGTCTGAAAAACTGGGTAAAAAAACCTCAGATGATCAAGTGCCTTATGAAATTACTGCTATTCCTTGCTTTCAGTAGGGCTGAAAACATAATAGGCAAAACCAGAATGGCTTTACAAAACTTTTTCAATCAGGGTAGTTTGGATTCAAATCCCATTTATCTGAACCACTCTCTCAATAAGGTTGGATAAATATCTCTGGTTTTTGTCCATCTCCTTTTGCCAGAGTGACTGTCAAGCTCCAACACTACATCTGCCAGCATCCTGGAGGCTTTGTAATCAGGCTTCAGACAGGATGCAACATGTAGAAAGCAACAGTAGTACTAAAAAATATCCCTTTTATTGCAACGGACAGCGGCAGTTTCTCAATGCTCATGCTAATCAACCTCTCTGCAGTTTTCAACAATTAACTTCTGGAGTGACTAACTCACCTTAATTGAATATCAGGCAGATTGTGCAGTACTACAATGGAAATAGTCTTTATCTTTCAAGGACCCAGAGAGAAAAATAATCATCTGCTTCTAATCCAAGGAACCTGCGGACTCTTACATTGGAATCTGCTCTAGAATTCTATGTTTTTAAGATTCTAGGGAATCCTGTTCCAGTTTGGTGTGGGTCACAATTGGAAATGAGTGTGGTGGTCACAGGTACCTGTAAACCCCAGCAGACATGATCTACATCAGTACTATCACACAATTGCCAGTCTCTCCTGAAAGAACAGCTTAGTAAATAGGATTGCAGATCTGGGTATGGAGAAGCTTACATCTGTGAGGTGCTGAGTATCTTCAACACTTACTGACTGTAGTCAACATCTGTAGCTATTTGGTCTACACTAGAATTTTTTTACTTCAGGTTAAATGATTGCCAGGTAGGGCTGGCTGTAAATCAAAAATTCCATGTAGTGATTTTTTTTCACAATAAAAATATATATATATGTGTGAGAGGAAGCTCCCAACCCCAGCATGGCCAATAGGCTAGTGGTTCTCAGCCAGGGGTAGTACTCAGGTAGTACTCAGAAGTCTTCCAGTGGGTACATCAACTCATCTAGATATTTGCCTACTTTTACAACAGGCTACATAAAAAGCACTAGCGAAGTCAGTACAAACTAAAGTTTCATAGACCATAATTTGTTTATACTGCTGTATATGCTATACATTGAATTGTAGGTACAATATATTCCAATTGATTTATTTTATAATTATGTGGTAAAAATGAGAAAGTAAGTAATAGTGTATTGTGACACTTGTATTTTTATGTCTGACTTTGTACGTTTTTAAGTGAGATGAAACTTGGGGGTACTCAAGACAAATCAAACTCTTGAAACGGGTACAGTATTCTGGAAAGGTTGAGAGCCCTCACTGAGGATGTAGGAAATCCAGGCTAAAGTCCCTTCTCTGCCTGATTCAAGGTAGGGACTTGAACATGCATCTCCCTGTAGTTACTGAGCTATTGGTTATTCTGGCTTGTCCAGGCACACATTATGTGGCTTGTGCGCACACACATTCTCTCTCTCTTTCCCCTACCCCAGACCTGAGAAAGTTTTGTCAAAACCAATATGTTTCTGGGAAAAGTTTGTTTCAACAAATTTCATTGAAAAATGCCTGACCAGATCTATTGTCAAGTGATTTGCAGTATTTAAAACATTTGTAAAGGCTACTCTAGATACTCCAGAAAGGTTTGAACCAGGATAAAGACATCTGTGGTTTACATATATCTTGAAGCAAGTGTTCAGAGCAGGGGTTGGCAACCGATTGCACGCGAGCCAATTTTTAATGGCATACGGCTGCCTACTGGGACTCCGTGTGCCATTAAAAATCCTGCCTACGTGGCAAGCTGCGGGGTCCGCGGTCCCAGGCTGGAGTGTGGCCCGAGCGCAGCAAGCTTCCGCCTCCCCTCAAGCCCTGTTGCCGCGCACGCAGCGCTCTGGGGGTTGGGGCTAGGCGCTCCCACAGGGCAGCGTTTGGCTCCGTGGGTAGGGAAAGATGTTCCCCGCTCATCCGGAGCCCTGCTGCAGAGCGCACAGTGCTCTGAGGGGCAGGGCAGGGCTACGCACATGGGGGTGGGGGCGGCGGCAGGGCTCCAGATGAATGGGGAGCCTCATGGTACGGGGGCCAGGTCTGGGGCTGGCAGAGCGGGGCTTTGGGTAAGGGGTGGGAGAAGTCAAGGGACTGGGAGCAGGGTGGGTGGGATCCTAGGAGCTGCTTAGGGCTGGGGGCCTCTGGAAGGGGCAGTCAGGGAGCAGGGGGGTTGGATGGGGCATGAGAGTCCCGGGCTCTGTTTGGGGGGTGGATAGGGGTCAGGCCAGTCAGAGGACAGGGAGCAAGGAGGTCCTGAGGGAGCAGTTAGGGTGGGGGGGGGTTCTGGAGGGGGTGGTCAGGAGAAACGGAGCTGTCGGGGGTTGGATGAGTTGGGAGTTCTGGGGGGTCCTGTCAGGAGGCAGGGATGTGGAGAGGGGTTGGGGCAGGCAGGGAGCGAGGGAGGGGTTGTATGAGTCCAGAGTTCTGGGGGTCCTGTCAGGGGTGGGGAGCGGTTAGATAGGCTTGAGAGTCCAGGGGGTCTATCTGGGCGCGGGAGTGTGGATAAGGGTTGGGGAAGTCAGGGGACAGGTAGGGGGTAGGGTCCTAGGGGGGCAGTCAGGGGATAAGGGGCAGGGGTCCCGGGGGGGTAATCAGGACAAGGAGTGGGGGAGTTGGGGGTTCTGGGGAGGGCAGTCACACAGCCCTCTGCCCTGAGTCCTGACCCCCTCCACACCCAGCCCTCTGCTCTGAGCCCTGCACCTCCACACACCCCCAGGTGCCTGCCCTGAGCCCTGTATCACCCAGCCCTCTGTTGACTCTTTCACCCCCCCCATGACCCCAGCCCTGACTGGCACCTCCACACATACCCAGCCCCTCTACCCTGACACCTGCACCCTCCTCACATGCCCCCAGCCTTCTGCCCTGACTCTTGCACCCCCCACATTCCCAACCCTCCCACATCCCATGCACCCCACACATCCCCACCCCCACCCTGAGCACCAAACGGGAGCCCCTGCACCACCACTCACATTCCCACCTGCACCCCTCACACCAAATGGGAGCTGCCCAGGTGAGTACCCCCACACCTAAACCTCCTGCCCCAACACTGAGCTCCCTCCTTCATTCTAGCTCCTGGTCAGACCCTTCACCCCCAGCCCTGTGCTCAGTCCACTCCCACTCTCAGCTCACTGCAGAGAGAGGAAGAGAATGGGCCAGAACCAGGGAGAAGGTAGGTACCCACTGTATATGGGCAGGACTGGGACCCCAGACCGGCACCGGGCTGAGCGGGTCCAGTAGCTGGGATCCCGGCTGGCAGGAGTCGGAGGATGGAACCCCTGAGCAGCAGTCTGGGGTCCTGGCTGCTGGCCCCGCACAGCCCACTGCTGGTCTGGGGTTCTGGCTGCCAGACTCTTCCCAGCTGGGATCCCGGCCGCAGGCCTCACTCAGCCCCCTGCCGGCCTAGCAGACCAGCAGCGGGCTGAGCGGGCCTGTGGCGTAAGATCAACATTTTGATATAATTTTAAATGAAGCTTCTTAAACATTTTGAAAACCTTGTTTATTTTACAATACAACACTAGTTTAGTTATGTAGTATATAGACTTGTAGAGAGAGACCTTCTAAAAAACATTAAAATGTATTACCGGCACGCAAAACCTTAAATTAGAGTGAATAAACGAAGACTTGGCACACCACTTCTGAAAGGTTGCCGATCCCTGGTGTACATCATGAAATACCCAGACGCTCATGCTGCATTACGCTTTTTATTTTCCTTTAAACTTTAAGAATCCTTTTAATTTTTGGCACAAAATTATTTTGATCATTCTAAATAAACAGAATTGGTCAATAATTCTGATTCCAGCAATTGCTTAATATGTAGGCAGATTTTGGCAAGTCAATGGCAAAAATAAATAAGATCACTCTTTTCACTTTTTTGGCCAACACTGTCTTCTGTACACACAAATATAGGTTTTATATTGTACAATTCTGAGGGCTATTTTTAGTAGTGCATCAGAGGTACGTGGATGTCTGCCATTACAAGAGACAGCAAAGACAGAGCTCTTGAGGTTTTGGTGTTGAACAAGAGTGCAGGAGATCTGGGTTCTATCCCCAGCTCTGCTACAGACTACCTGTGTAATTTTGGGCAGATCACTTAACCTGTCTGTGCTTCAGTTCCCCATCTGTCTAATAACAATAATGTTTCCTTTTCTCATCGTTTAGGCCACAATCCTGCAACAATGTATGCACATTGTTAACTTCACACATTGTAATTAGTCCCCTTAATGTAAATGGAACGATTCATAGAGCATGAAACTAAGCCCATGAGTAAGGACTGGGGTCTTGGAGTGTAAACTCAGTAAACTCACAAGGTCAGGAATTTTCTTACCGTGTACAGCAGCTATCACAGAGGGACCCAATCTTAGTCAAGACCTCTAGGTATTACTGTAATACAAATAATAAATATAGGAAAAAATATGGCACCACTATACAAGCTTATCAAAAGGGATCAAACCTTGCTTGAAAACACTACTGCATTAGGGCCTGATCCAAAGCTCACTGAGGTCAATGGAAAGACTCCCATTTACTTCAACAGGTTTTGATTTAGGTCCTAATAAATGTCTAACCCTTCAATCTGCTGTGTAATAGCTTTAATTCCTGATTTAATATCACCATGAAATTACTGAGTATAGGAAAGGTTATTGTCAAGCACAAATATGGAATTTAACACCACAAATTTTGACCTGAGCAGTGAGCTGCAAGGTCACTAAGATACAAATATTCTATCTCTTCCTTATTTTGTCTCTTTATTGCTATTAGCATTTTGATATTTCAATTTTATGGACAATGGATGGATTAGGTGCCCAAACATCTTTTATCCTTGACCTCCACAATTCTGAAACACAGTTTTTACAACTAGTCTTTCCCTATGTAGGTTTTTTCTTTTTATTTATTTGTATTGTGGGAGCACTGATCATGGCCAGCATCCCATTGCACTAGCGAGGGTATAAAGCAGGCGTAGGCAACCTATGGCACGGGTGCCGAAGGCGGCATGCGAGCTGATTTTCAGTGGCATTCACACTGCCCGTGTCCTAGCCCCTGGTCTGGGGAGCTCTGCATTTTATTTTAGTTTTAAATGAAGCTTCTTAAACATTTTAAAACCTAATTTACTTTACATACAACAGTAGTTTAGTTATATATTATAGACTTAGAAAGAGACCTTCTAAAAATGTTAAAACATATGAACGGCACGCAAAACCTTAAATTTGAGTGAATAAATGAAGACTCAGCACACTGCTTCTGAAAGGTTGCCGACCCCTGGTAGAAAGATTTCTTATTTTATTTCAAACTTTAAACTAAAATAGAATACTAAGCAGTGAGGAGGAGATGCCTGGTTTTCATATGGTTATCCTAATTTGATGAACTGCATTTTTATAGAACTTTAGATTAAGTTTAGGTAGATTCACATAGTGATTGACCCGTAATAAGTTGATGGAGATAGTGTAGGCCAGATTTCTTAGATCAAACAAATGAACCAACACAACAAAATAAAACAAAAAACACAACTTTTTTCTCCTAATCTGATTGTGTGGGTGTATTATGCTTGAAGATGCAAGATATAATGTGTAGGGGACCTCAGTAAGCTTGTCGCTGGAAATCTTATCAGTCTTGGTATTAATATATCCAGAATTCCAAGACAGAAGATGAATTTATCCATTTTTTAAAACCAAAATATAGTCTGTAGCCTGGTTCAAACCTTTCTGGAGTATCCAGAGTAGCCTTTACAAACGTACTAAATACTGCAAATCACTTGGCAATAGAGCTGGTGAGCCTACTGTAGTGAACACAGCACTGGACGCAGAAGGATAGGGGAATAAACTTGGGTTCTAATCTAAGATCTGCCTGTGACCTGCTGTATGACTATGTGCAAGTTACTTCACTCCTCTGTGTTGTCTATTTAGAGTAAGTTCTGTGGGCCAGGGACTATGTCTTTATATGGTACGTTTCACAGAGGGGCTTGCACCTCAGTTGGGTGCCTCTAGGCATTACTGTAATATGAGTAAATAAATACAAGACCATTCATTTAAATCCTACTTTGGCATTCATATAGGGTCAGTCAACATGTTGACTGTCCACTAGGAAGCTAGAAAGGCATAAACAGCTTATAAAAATGCAATCACCCATTTAATAAAAGAAACAAGTATCTAATGGAGTTAGAGAAAGGATAAAGTCACTTGCAAAAGACAGTTTGGAATAATAGTTGTATAGTTCAACTAGGGGGAAATATAATGTTAATTGAAGCCAATGGCAAAACCCCCATTGAGTTCAGTGGAAGCAGAATTTCAACCAGTGTTTCTAGTTGCATTTGGTTTTGCCATCTAATTGTATTGATTTTCCTACAATAATAAAATAATGTTAAGTTATTTCAAAGAAACTACATCACAGGATTGTTAAGATTGAAAGGCAAGTGAAAATGCCAGAATTAAGGTTGCTTACAAAATGTGACAAAATGTTTTGGTCCTTATCTTTTCTGTTGAAAGGTCTCTGGCCTCCATGTAACATATAATGCATGAGAGAAAAGAAATAATTCTGGTGTAAAACTTCATTCAGCAATCATAAGTCAATGGGAGTTTTTCCTGCATTAAGACTCAAGATCAGGTCTTTAAATGCACAAACTTTGCAGAAATTAAAGATACCCTAGGAATGGGACCTGGGTTTAGAGACTGAATAGAATATGCTAGCTTCTCATCAACAAAGACTTACGGTATGCTGGTTTAAATGTATGTTTAAATTGTGAATCAGCTATAATGGACAGCAGATAGAATGAATAAAATGGTACTTTTAACATCATTCTGCACATGTAGGATCTTATGTCAGCATATTTGGGGTTGAGTTTAAAAAAATCTGGACTAAAATATTCAAAATAATGAAGCTGATTTTTCATTTTGATAGTGCTTTGTCAAAATTCCTCTGTCTTCCAAGAGATACCACTAAACAGAATACATTTTCAAGAAGTAAAATAAAATGGATTAAAGTAGGAATACTGCTTGCAAAGAAGGTAATCCTTCATTTCTCCCACTTCAAAAGGATGGCAGCCAGCATGGGCAGACATGATAGCCTGTGATAGGGTATCCTTCAGAAGAATAGGAATACATTTGCTAAGACACATCTTCATCTACCTGAACACTATGGTACAAGAAAAAAATATTAGTTGCTTTGAATGACTGAGGGATATCCGAGTGTCTCCTTGTTTTTATTCATGAATGGCTGGGCATAGCATTCATGTACTCAGTTGGGAGTTACTTTGCATGCTGGTGGCTGTGAGTGAACACAGCCTGGAAGGGTTTGCTGTTCACTAGCAAAGTAGTGTAAAAAGGCATCCTAGTCTGGAGAGTTAAGGGGAGTTCAGCAGTCCAGGTTGTACCTTGAGTAATGTCACAGGTAGGTGTTACTGAGGGAATAATCTGAAGACAATAGGGTTTCATAGAAGTTGTTGAGGGCCTAATTTAATCTGCAGATCATTTATTACAGATGATGATGCATGAGGTGGAAAGCATCCAGCTTGCAAAGTAACTTCTAGCTGACTACATGAATGCTATGCCCAGTCATGCATGAATAAAAATAGGGAGACACCTGCATATTCCTCAGTCCCAGTAGTTCTGCCCCCCAGGAATATGTGTTCTGTACTGTTCAGTAGTCCACTGGACCATACACACTCATATGACTCTGTCATTCCAACAAAGGGTAAGGAATATGCACTGGCCTTGTTATCTCAAGTGGAGACCTCCCAAGTACTTCAACCAAATACACTGGTTTAGATGAAACAAGAAACAAAGTTTATTGGCTCGGCAAAGATAGATTATAAATGGTTTGGAAGTGATAAGATACAAAAGCCATAGTTGGTTACAAAAGAAATAAAAAGATAAACATGCAAGCTAATTCCTAAACTTTACCAAGGTAATAAGTTTAAAAGCAAAAAAGGTTTCTGTCACCCAAAAGCTTTCAACAGTCTGTACTGGCTGAAAAAACCTCCAGACCCGGACCATTCCCCCCAGTTCAATGACGTTTTTCAAGCGATCTTGATGGTGGGAATAGAGATGGAGGAGCAAACATGATGATGAGGTCACTGTCTCTCCTGTTTTATACTCTGGTCCCCTGGAAAAGTCTTTGCTGGTATCAGGCAGTTCCATGGGGTATGTGAGGGGCCAACTGTCCTTCAGGTGAATTGTAAATTTCTTAATTACAATTCTCCTGGTGGTGAATCTCCAGTTAACCTTTTAGCACCTGGCTGGCATGCCAGTACAGTGCCTTTGTCTTTGAGAAAATGGTCTAAGTGTGTTACCCAGAACTACATCATATTTCAATAACAATCATATAGTAAAATCTCATAGCTCCATGTGCAATGCTGATACATGCATTTTAACAGGGCAATGATGTTCAGTTGTCAAATAATACCTCACAAGGCAAACTTTGTACAAAATATAACTATATAAAAGTGGTGAACATGGGGAACAGAATGTCACATGGCGTACAGGATGTCACACTGCTTCACTTCATTTGAGTTTGCACAGGGATGACTGACTGGACCTTACTAAACATTTATGTTTGTGCACAATGTAAAAAAAACACTGTTGTCACAAAACTCATCATTTTTGATTCAAAAGAAACACCAAATGTGGGTCTGTTTAAGAAGGTATGTAGTGTTGTTGAGGCCATGCTGGATATCAGAGACACAAGATGAGAGGTCACATCTTTTATTGGACCAACTTCTCTTGGTGAGAGAGACAAACTTTGGAACTTACCCAGAGCTCAAAATCAAATAAACATGAAAAAAGTGACCATGGTGGAAACTAAACTACACAAAGGGCTGAACTTGGCCGTATAGTGTAAACTCTAATAACTGAATTATGATTCCAATATCGGAGTCTGCATTACCACTATTTCTATAAAGTCAGATATTGCACTTCCGTATGCACTTACAGTTGGAGATTTTATACAGAGCTCTGTGTAAGCGCAAAAGCTTGTCTCTCTCTCACCAACAGAAGTTGGTCAAATAAAAGATACGACCTCACCTACCTTGTCTATTTAACAAGGCTACATTTTTACATAGCTAATTTGCAGACTAAAACTGCATTTTAATCTGAGGAATTTAATAGCATTTCTACAGATAGATGAGCATCAACTAAAATATATGTTGTAAAATCTCCAACTATATGTGTCTATTTAAATACAATATCTGACTTTATAGGAACTTTATAGTAATGCACACTGATACTGGAAGCATAATTCAGTTGTTAGAGTTTGCAGTTTAGGGCCAAGTTCTGCCCTCTGTGGGGTTTCGTTTCCACCAAGGTCACTTTTTTCATGGTTGTTTGATTTTGCTTAAGATGCAGAAAATAAAAACTAGGATAGTATTTGCAGCTACAGTATAGGTGATTATGGTATAAATGATATTCATCAGATACCGTAGGGAGTCAATACATATAAAGAGCGTTTAATAACTTATTTACACAGTAAACTGAACTGGATTCTTAGAGACTTTTCAGTCTACTAGTTTAATCAGCAAGTAAGTTTTATATGGTGCACTAGCACAGTTACTGAGATAGACTCTGCATGCTGTTCCAGTCTACAGATTTACACAAAGCTATTTAGGAACTAGAGCAGGGAATGATGAAACTCTCCTAACAAGTAGGCAGCACGGCACGTAGAGATTATTGCTCTTCTCTAACTGACAGGCACCTCAGGCCACTTACACTTTACACATAATCCCATTTTAGGTCATGTGGAGGTTGAATTGAAACACCTTATATAATGTTGCATGCTACTCAGTCTAGCTGCATTTAGGAGTGGGTGAACTGGTTGAAATAAAATAAGAAGACTCTGCCCCTTACCTTGCTTTCACCCAGAATTGGAACCCAATCCAAAACTGAAAATTTTTGAAGGTTTGAGAAAATTCAACTAACATTTCCTACCCCTCTGTCCTGCCACACACCCACCCACCCATCCACCCACACACACACTTTTTCATTTTGTAACCCTTCTCTGTTGAAGATAAAGGACATAACATAAAATATGGAGTAAAATCCTGCCCCATTGAAGCCAATGGCAAAACCCCCATTGAGTTCAGTGGAAGCAGAATTTGAACCAGTGTTTCTAGTTGCATTTGGTTTTGCCATCTAATTGTATTGATTTTCCTACAATAATAAAATAAAGAATGCTAACACTTGACAAGAGTAAGGGGCAGGAGAAAGGAGTCTCTACCAAAAAGAGCAAGCAATATTGGAGGTAAGACACTAATTAAATTATATTTCTAACATTTTTGCCTACAGCCACAACTGACCAGAAGTGCCAGCAGCATCCCAATAGAGGCAGATCTTGTGGCCTTTCAGATTGGAAATAAAAAATAGTTGCAGCTCACATTTGCTGAACTAAGAGATTCAGTCAGTTCAGAAAGACGTAATACTAGTGCTATTAATTACCACTAGCCAATGTATTCAGAGGGACCAATCAACCACTGGAACTATTTACCAAGGGTTGTGGTGGATTCTTCATCACTGGTGATTTTAAAATCAAGATTGGATGTTTCTCTAAGAGATGATTTAGGAATTATTTGAGGCAGTTCCATGGCCTGTGTTATAGAGGAGGCCAGACTAGAGGGTCACAATGGGCCCTTCTGGCCTTGGAATCACAGGTCAGGGTTGTGTTGACCTGGCTGCCTATCTAATAGCAATAGGATCTGATATAATCAGTTGATTGAGTCAAAGCACCCAGCACTTGCAAGGAAATGTGCACTATGCATCTCTGACAGCACCTCTCACTGATCCGCTTACTGCTTCATAACAATCTTAGATTAATATAAATACCTCAGGGTCCACAAAACTAATAGGATCTATTTAAAGCAGCAAGATTTTTGTTGACTTAATTAAGTTACATCCATGCCCTTTCTACAGACGTAGTGGAAAGGCACATATTATTACCAACATTCAAGTGGACTATGTATATTGTTTTATCGATAATGGGAGTGATATTGCCAGGAAGTGATCTGAATTAGATAAATGCCAAAGATGATGGCAAATTCATTGAACTACCAGTCAAAACAGGGCATTGGGAACCTATTCAGAGCAGGAAGGATGGCATATGGGCCACCTGAGGCAACTAAGGAGTCAAGGGGCTTATCTAAAGTGGATTCAGTGCAACAAAGGAACTTTCAGTGCAAAGCAGCAAGGTTCAAACGAACCAGGAAGTGAACAATGTCCTGGTGTTCACGGGAACTTACATGCCTCTAGTGCAGATAAGCTCAAAGTCTTTTCATAATCAAAACAGTGACAAGTTAAAAATTGTGAGGATCCCCCATCAGTAATCAGCCCAAGTTTTGTACTTCTTTAAGTGCAATACACAAAGTGCTTTTATTCAAATGATGAGAGGTTTTAGATTATGTCTTGCTGGCATATCATGTTGAATGTCATGCATTGATTTATTTATTATTGGCATTTCAATCAAATATTTGCTCCAAAAATGGAGAGAAAGAGAAGATTCCTTATAAAAAAATGTAAGCACTTTGAATGATAGCGAGAGATGGAGAGAAAAATATTGACCAGTACATTTCTATTGGATACATAAAGTGTTCTGTTTGTTCAGAAAATTTGTGAAAATTGAAGATCTGTGTGATGCTATGCTAAATTGTTTCTTTATTGACTGTGTGCAGGACTTTCTACTAAAGTATTGTGCCTTATTTCATGACATTATATAAAACAACTGCAGTTCATCCCTTCCCAATCTCATGATCACTTATCAGAGTCATACGACACCTCTACTAGTTAACTGTTTTTTTCAGTGACAGATTTCCCTAGAGTATTTTTCTAAATCTCTTAGATGATGCAACATAATTAAACTGTATAGCACGTTAGGGAATATTTCAAATTATTTGGTACACTGGAAGCAAAGCATTCCCGCACCCCATATACACTGTTTGGTTTAATGTTTAATTTAAAAGACCTGCCTACCAAAAAAATAAAGAGAAAGTATGAGGAGACAATATAGAAAGAGACAATAGACTGAAAGTAGAACATTTGAAAAGGATATTTACTGAGTATTCCTGCTGCAAAGTAATCTATTTCAATTTTTCTCAACTGTCCTTATGACATGCACGTCAGTAAACTCCACATTAGCTGAAGATGAGAAACTGAGATGGTTATACAAGAATTTAGTTCGTCACTAGTTCACTGCAGCTGAATGAACTATCCACAGTGAACAACTTCTCTGATGAATTTCACCCTTTTTCTGCTCGCAAAAATGTTCCTGAGTAGATTTTTATTTTTTATTGATTCGTTATTCAAAATTCATAGGTGTATCTTGCAAACAAACATAAGACCTTGCTTGTTGCAGGTTCGCGTTGTTTGAGCAGAGTTAATATCATCATATAGTATTGTATCCTTTCCCCTGTTCTGATGAGCGTAACTACTAAACAGAGAATGGGTGTGATTAAATGCTGTGTTTTTGATTCCCTCAGGGAATCAGGTTGTGGAGGAGCTGGGTTGGCAGGATTCAGGATTGGTTGGTTTGTTTGGGATATTCTAAAGAAAGAGAGAAGAGGAGCGATAAGAGAAAAAAAAAAGGAAATGGAGAACAAGCAAGCAAACCCATAGCCCTATAAGGGGAGAAAATGTAAACACTGACCTATTTTAGTTTTCTCTAGAGAGGTGCTCAGATACGGCAATGGTGGGCAGTGAGATAAGAAAACAGATACTATTGTCTGATGTCAGATTTAGAATTAGTTATGTTTCATCACATTCACATAAAGCAATTACATACAGCATGGGCATGCCTGGTCCTTACAGCAGACATTGATGCCAGATCAACATCTGGCTCATGCAGTTGCCTGCGTGCCAGGGCTTTGGCCAGTGATTTTGAGTCCTCTCTGCAGAGGCTGGTGTTGGACACCTTTGTTGATCTTGTCTTACTGCCATGTCTCAGGCCTGGGCTTTGGGGAATATTGGCTTGACTTACTGTTAAGGAGTGTGACCCATTCCTCAAATTCAAACCCACTTGAACATGATGGGTTTGAATGTTTGGCTCAAAATGGAATGGAACTGGGTTCTTGCTCTGCTTAGGAGAGACAGAAAAGAAGTCTATGAAGAATGGAGGGCTGACAGAATAAAGAACAAATATGCTGAAGCAGAAAGGAGTTGGGAGAAAAACTTCTAAAAAGTGATTGCAGTAGACTGAATATAGGGCAACCACTAGTGTGGGGTTCTATCCCTAAGTAGAACACGGGTTCTCTTAAGCTAGAAAAGGTTTCTTCTCTTTAAAAAAATGAAATGTTGAATAATAACTAGTATTGTATAGATAATATATTTAAAAGCTTTGCCAAACTTCATGCTTTACTCATTGGTCCCTCTCTGTAACCCTGTTTTGGAAAAGGACCCTAGAAACAATTAAACAGGCCCCAAAGCTGCAAACATTTACAGGTACGAATAATCTTACATACTTGAGACCTCGTATTGATTTCTATGGGTTACTATGTGAATAAAGTTACTCGTATATGCATATATTTGCAGGATTGTAACCTTTCTTATTAAATCTTAAAACATCTAGCATATCAGCTTTGCATTATAAGCAACCTATACAGTGTACTCCCACTGTCAAAGTGGAAGATCAAGACAGCATCCAACATTAGTCTATGGGGATTAAAATATTTAAGCATTGTCTAATCCAGAACATTACATACCTATGACCAGATCTGACTATCCTTCCTTTACTTTTTAGATCACAGAAAACTCTGGCCAATTTACACTGTCAAAAAATGTACTCTTAAAATAGGACAGACCAAACAGTTTTCTACTAGGGAACAAATGTCATACCCTTTTATGAGGTTATTCATGCCCTCATTGGTACTACAGGGTGGTGAGGGAAGTTGAAAGAGAAAATACAGAATTTTTTGGCCTCCTTTAGGTTGTTTGTTTCTTTTGATTTCACCTGGTGAGTGGGATAGTGGCAGTGAGGTGCTGTACAGCACTACAAGTAGAGAAGTAGTATGGCAGGACGTGCAAAAGCACAATGTGAGGATTTTATTCCTCTGCTTCCCTCCCAAAGACGCGAGTGGCAGACACCACTGATTTGCTCAACTTACAGTGTTCTCTCTACACACATGCATATCAAAACTCTTTTGAAAGCTTATTATGTCTACTTTAAGATGGGGTATAATGTAGAGCTAGCAAGTCTGCTGGTACTATAGAAACAGGGATAAACAATGACACTATCAACATGTGAAAATGACCATTTTGAAATATTTGCATTAGTTAAATGACTGTATTATTTCTAGACATAAAACTGGATTTCTTTGTGACCTCAAAGCATCACAACGACAATTTAAAGGGTAAAACAAAACCTACTAATACATTTGTACAGCTATCATTGAAATATAAGAGCTCGTGACATGTCTAGTCAACAGCTTGTTCATCATTATGATCTCTGTTGAGAGAATGTGGGTTACCACACTTCCTTTTTTTGGCACGTTCAAAGTTCTGAGCAGGGAAGATTGTTCTGACTAAAGATATAGTTGATTGTGCTGTGACCCTTACTGGGCACAAATAAGGTAATGTAGAAGCTCATGCCATTGGACCCTTGAAGAATACAGGAAGTAGTCAGTCATCCACGTTTTTCTATCCATGTTGCAATGGTGATAGAATATCTGGTTTACCTATGCGCAAGGAAATCTAATTCTTTGCCAAGATGTTCTTTTGACATGTTCTTCAAAACTGTCCTCACATGGTTGGAGTTTGACTAGTGACTTGGCCTTTTTGATGGTTAGATTCAGGCATCAGCAATGCAGGTCACTGTGGGTGTCATTTTCTCTCTCATTTTGGCTATACAGCATTGCTACCAAATTCTGTCACTTTCCCTCAATTTGGCAAGATCTTTGAAGTGACAAGCTCCCTTTGTTTTGGCAATGCGTCAGGGTGTTGAAGTCAGAACCCGGAAGCACCACCTAGTGGCAAGAGCCAGTGGCTGTATTGCTCCACAGTGATAGGCTATGGCCAGGGGTAGGGAAACTCGGGCCCATTCTATTCGACCAAGTTCCAACCCAGCAGACTGTGAAAAATAGCTTAGATATGTGGCCTGGGGGCAGGTGCCCTGAGGCCTGTTCCCTGGGCCACTACTTACCTCAGCTTCAGTTTCTCCATCAGTGCCACTGCTCTGTTTCTGGATCCCCCCAAGGAGTTCTCTCTGATCGTGCTCCAGAAGGTCTGCCTCTATCAGCTGCAGCCCATCATTCCCAGCCTCTGTGGGGTGAAGGTCCTGTGGCAGCTTGGCAGTGGGGCCTGGTCTCAATCACATGGAGCCCTGGCAGCTTCTCTGCAGGAGTTTGCATTGTACAACTGCTTCCTTGCTCTATCCACCTAGACCGAACTGAGCTGCTCTCTTTTGAGCTTAGTCTCCAATGTGAGTGTGTCCAGCAGGTGTAGCTGGACAGGGCCTTCTGGGTCCAGAGCTGTTCTTTAACATTTAGTTCACAAGTATGGGGGCTCGTACACCTCATCACACAACATTAAACATATTTTTCCCAACTACCAAATAGAGATGACAGTCATATCCTGTTAATGTGTGTACAGAAGGAAGTATGTTACAGAAGTCAGGAGCAAGTGTGTTACAAAATGGACGCACAGGTATGAAGTGACACTTGCCGGTTGTGCTGATGATGGTGTTTGTTTCAATCCACATGTTATCTGTGTGTTTTATTTTTGGTAAATAGTGAATAGCAAGGACAAAACATCCGTATCAGATCATATAATTACTATGGTTCCTTTGACTCCAAGAGACCCAAAAGCCATATTGGCACATACAGTATGCAAAGGCATCCTCATGTCTGCTTCCTCCTGAGTACTGTACAAGTCTTGGGTTTCTTAAACACCTGTACTGATAATGCACTTTGCTAATTTACCATAGAAAAAGCCTCCAGCAAGAAGGTTTATATGGGGTGTGCTCCTACACTTGCAGGTGTATTTTGAGTCATATATTCAGAGGAATTTTACTTGCTGGATGCCATGTTTGACAACTTTTACCCTGGAGGCACAAGACATCCATCAATCACCTGGCATCTTTTGCATGCAACCTTAGATTCTGTCTTGCATTGTCTTTCTACAGTTTTCACGGAGTTACTTCTGTCATACCTGTCAAAGACTTTGATTACAGAATTAGCTCAGTCAAATGTCTGTAGGAGCTGTCTCAAATACTCAGCAGCCAATTCACAGAATGTGTGGAATTGCCTTGTCCATGCTGTGTGTGGAATGAAATTGCAGAACCATAGTGTTTTTCTAATCTTGCCTGTAATTTGTTACTGGAATAGCTTGCAGTGTCCATGTGTGAGGGAAGAATGGCTTTCTATCTTTGGAATAGCTTGGATGGGAGACATAAGATCATTCCTTTTCAGTCAGCACAAAATGCAATGTCATATGGTGACTGTATTTTTGCAGTGCAACTACATGGTATTGCTTTAAGATTTGTTTTATTCGGGTAGGCATGCTGACAGATAAACTGCATCCTTAGCAATCAAGTCTTCCACAGATATTCTGAGCAACATGTCATCATTTCCTCTTTGAAGTGCTGCCTCCCTTAGATTAGTTGCTCTCTTAAATTTTTTTATTTTATAAAGTTTTCTTGTCTGTCTTGTGTGTTTTTCTCAAGGAAACAATGCAACAGGACCAATCGACGGAGGACCTGCTTGCTCTGGTGGCTATAGAAGCAAGTGAACATGATGCTTTTTTATCAGATTTAGAGTCTGTTTTCTTCCCTGGGTTCAATAAAATTCTGACGTGCCAAATTTGACGTGCTTGTGTAGTTATGAAAGCAACCCTTGTGACAGAGTATTGGTGGCACATAATCTAAATTTGAAAACTCATCCAGTAGCAACCAATACAATACATCTCTCTTGTCTTTTGATGCTAGCATCACAGATTATTCTTGCCAGCACTGGTGGCTTTCGATGGTTTTATATTCTTTTGATTTTCTTGACAAATAAATTTTTCAAAATTTGTGGAGAGTCTTTTCCTTTTTGATATAAGTATTAAGGGACTTGTATCCTCCTTGCCTTCGTATACTATAACATCCCCATAGGGATAAAATTCTCTACTTATATTGTTAACTTTACCATCACCATTATTCACCATTTTTCATTTAGTATACCATATATATACATACACACACATATGCTAAATTAGCTCTATATGTTAGTATCAAAATTGTCATGTTTGTTTAGTTGATTGAAGCTCAATACAAAGCTGAGCTCTACATACAGCTCTAGAGGTTGCCATCTTCCTGGTGCAGAGCGAGTCAGCCTCCACCCCAAAACCTGCTTCGCCTCCAGAATTTATAATGGTGTTAAATAGATTAAAAAGTGTTTTTAATTTTTAAAGGGGGTCATACTCAGAGGCTTGCTATGTGAACTGGCTCACCAGTACAAAAGTTTGAGAACTGCTGCACTAAACCATTTACAATTGAGGCAGACACCTCAAATTTTACCATCATGCATTTTTATCTCCAAAGCTGGCCTTCACAACCAACTCCATCCCATACCTTTTATTTTCAGAAGCTAACCCTGTCAGAAAAAGCCACCCACCTGCCAAACCCTGGCCCCTTCCAGAGTATAAAATGGGGAAATCCAATGGCCTTCAGGTTACAACTACCTGAGTCCTTGAAGATCCACCCGTCTTTGATATCTTATTTTTAAAGTCCTACATTGAAAACCCATATCCAAACTGCTCCAACTCACCATCACCACCACCACCCATAACAGTCCATAGAAGAGTACTTGGTCCACCTAAGCGTTGACTTTGAGTTAGGGGAAGGATCCAGTACCTGATGGACTGGGAAGGCTAAAGTCCCTATGAGCAGTCTTGGGACCTGATAAAAAACATCCATGCCCTGGACCTACTACAAGAGTTCCATTGAAAGTACCCTGAGAAACTGGGCTCCAAGGTGGCACACTTGGTAGGGGGTATTGTTAGGAATCAGGGACTCCAGTAGACCCATTGTCAGAACAACATAACCAGCACACCTGGCCTGTAGAAGGCTGTCTGATTGGCTATACTACCTGATTGATGGGAAGAGTCAGCAGACTAGCTCTTCAGCCCATCAGCAATATGAGTTTGGTAGCTGCTCAGGAAATTTGCCTAGACCTATGACAGCTCATGTGCCTGCTTGTTCCAGCCCTGCTCCTGTCTTGGATTCAGCCCAGACCTGACCCTAGGCTCCAATTTCCAGCATTTGGCCCCCACCTCCAGTTCTGACTCTTGGTTCTGATTCCTGGTTACCAACTCCTGCTGCAACAACCAGGCATGACTGCCCACATTCCAGCTTCTGACATTATGCTTGTTTTGTACCTACAACTGAATTTACCCCAGTCCTTATTAACAAGCTTATCCCAGTCATGTGACTTATTGATATTGACCATTGTAGAGTCAGACACCATTCTTCAGTATCATTCCTTTTCCAGGTCCTCAATCCTGCAAACATTTGGGCCCAGATTCTCAAAAGTTTTAAGGCATTTAACTTCCATAGATTTCAGTGGGAGTTAGGCAATCTAAATACCTTTATGCATGTGATTAAGGCCCAGATCCTCAAAGATATATGTAACTCATTGAATGGGTCAGTGGGACCACTCACACGAATAAAGTTACACACACGATTAAGTGGTTATCAGAGCAAGACCTATGTTTTCTCTCCCAATTTATACTTAAATAATATCACAGTATGTCATGTTTATCTTTCAGAGGGGTCCTTATCCAGTACATCATACCTATTGTACCATAATCTTCTTTATCTCTGTATTCACACATAGCAATACATTTGCAAGACTGTTTCTTTACATTTTAAATGTATAAAATGTACTAAAAGAATCATTTTAAATATCTTCTTGGACCACAGGATTAAAAATAAAACCAACTGATACTATTTTAGTTTATAGTATCCTCTGGTTTGATATTTTAAGAAGGCAAAGAACATTTATCAAAAAAGCTTTTCTGTGTCACATTCTGGCAAAGTCAAGATTTACATTTGGTGCACAGATTGAGATTATATAACATCCTTTTCTCTGAGTAGTCTTTATTCAATTTGTAAATTCTCTTAAATCTAAAATACTTTTGTTGTTTTTTCTCTTTTAACTTTCCTACCCTGATATGTCTAGTGATTACATATGAAGATATCACAGTTTAACAATTTCAGAGCACTCTTGAGTCTAAAGTTATTGATACTTTGGACATATCACCACAGGATGCAATTCGTGCAGTATGACAGGTTGATTAATTCTTCTTGTGCCGTCAATGGAACACCTTCCTCGCCACGAGGCTGGGACTATTATGTATATTCTACATTAATTTTATACAATGAAAAATCTACTTGAGACTCTACAGTACAATTAAATGGCACGATTCCTCTCCCCAGAGTGTGCTGTCTAATTATAGATATAACTCAATGAGTGCGGAAAACAAATATAGGGCAGATCCTCAGTTGGTAAACTGTCATAGCTCCACTGATTTCAATGGCACTATGACACCATACCAGCTGAGGATCTACCCCCATGGGGGAATGGGTGAGGAAGGCTAAGAGATACAGTAACAACAGACAGTTACTCAGGTGTAGCATATAATCATCTTATTAGCTCTGCTAAATACATATATGCATAAACTAGTCTGCATATGTATATAGGCTTGTGTTTATACACATATGGAAAAGCACTAAATACAGTGTTTTAAAATGCGGAGTGCCCCAAACAGGTGTAATCAGATAAACCTCATAGCTGATTAGATTTAATCAGAAACATTTCAAGGTAGAGCTGAGATGATGAATTCTGAGCATTTACACAGTGAGACAGCTTTTCCAAATGATCCCACTGCAATCAAATGCATGCAACTGCCCCTTTCTGACTTCACTTAAAAAATGCATCAATGAGTATGTATATTAGTTTCTCCCTTCCCTCTTTTGCAAGTGCTGACAGTGTTTCCACCGTTGACTGCTTTTTTGTCCACTTCTTGCAAAGTCGATGCCCTGTCCCTCTTACAGACCCACTTACAGTGAATCATAGTGACACGTACAGAAAGGAATCCCCATTTATTGTTCCCTCTCCTCACCTCTCTACTTCCGCAATTTGTCCCTAGATTGAACTTGTTGGTGTAGAGACCATCACTTCTAGAATGTCTGGAAAGTGCCTAAGACAATATTTGACACTACTATAAGCAAATAATTATAATAATGTCAATATTCATCTTAGCAGTGGTAACCAGCTGGTGGATAGTGAAGGAATATTATTGAGTTCCATTTCAAGAAGGATAATTACTAGCAATAAAGGAAGACCTTCTGCTTTACGCAGGCAGCCCTTTAGGCAGGTGTGCAGGAAGGAGCGTGGCATGCAAGTGTTGGTCAGAATTGCTCTCCTTGCTCTGAGGAACACAGAAATTGTTCCCTCCATGCAGCGCCAGAGAAGCATATTTCCTCAAAGGGGGCTGGGAGTAGTTAAGACCATGGCCCCATCCCACCCTCTGCAAGAGGAGGTGGATCTGAACAGCCATGCAAGAAGGAGAATATCCTGCCCCCTCTGAAATAGAACAGTAGTGGGCATGGCCACTCCGGGCCAGTTCGGGGATGTTCCTTAAAGGCACAATTGCCTTTGGCAGCACTACATAGTCATCCTAAATAAAAGAGAAACAAGAAAACCAGTTCAATAAAATTATATTTGTCACACTCCATAACACAGTGGGCATCTCAACTATAACAATTTTAAAAAGCCCCACAACTCCCACCCTGCAAAATGTAAAAACCCATCGGCCCCCTTTACACATTAACACAAACAAAAATCAAGCAACCAATAACTAAATCTGGAAAGGTTTTGGAGTAGTAGCTGTTTAGTCTGTATCCACAAAAAGAATAGGAGTACTTGTGGCACTTTAGAGACTAAATTTATTAGTCTCTACGGTGCCACAAGTACTCCGATTCTTTTTATTAAGTTTGAAAAGTTAACCTCAACTCTCCTGCTTCTTGGACCGTGGGACAGGCCACTTTTGGATAGCATCCACCTTGGTCTGTAGGGGGTTTATGGTTCCTCGACCCACCTGGTGCCCCAGGTAAGTCACTCTGTTTTGGCCTATTGACACTTTTTGGCCTTAACAGTTAGTCCGGCCTGCCTGATGCGCTCAAAGACCTTTTCCAGGTGTAGTAGGTGTTCGGGCCAGGAGTCTGAAAAAATGGCCACATCATCGAGGTAGGCAACTGCAAATTCTCCCAGTCCAGCTAGTAGACCATCTACCAGCCTCTGGAAGGTGGCGGGTGCATTTCGAAGGCCGAAAGGAAGGACTTTGAATTCATACACCCCCGCATGGGTGACGAATGCTGACCTCTCCTTGGCAGGTTCATCTAGCGGTACTTGCCAGTACCCCTTGGTTAAGTCTATTGTAGAGATGAACTGGGCACGTCCCAACTTCTCCAATAGCTCATCGGTGCGTGGCATTGGATAGTTGTCCGGACGAGTTACCGCATTTAGCTTACGGTAGTCCACGCAAAAGCGTATTTCCCCATCTGGTTTGGGTACCAGAACCACTGGAGATGCCCATGCACTGGTAGATGAGCGGATTATACCCATCTGTAGCATGTTCTGGATCTCCCATTCTATAGCAGCTTGGGCATGAGGAGACACCCGGTAGGGTGGGGTTCTGATTGGGTGAGCATTACCTGTATCAATGGAGTGGTATGCCCGTTCAGTTCGTCCTGGGGTGGCTGAGAACAATGGGGTGAAGCTAGCGCACAGCTCCTTGATTTGTCGCCGTTGCAGACGTTCCAGGGTGGTTGAGAGGTTCACCTCTTCCACGCCACCGTCTTTTTTCCCGTCGTAGTAGACACCGTCAGGCCACTCAGCCTCATCTCCCTGGACTGTAAACTGACAAATCTGTAAGTCTCTGGAATAGAAAGGCTTGAGAGAATTAACACGGTACACTTTAGGCTTTAGTGAGGAATTGGGAAATGCTATGAGGTAGTTTACAGTTCCCAGGCGCTCTTGGACCGTGAATGGCCCTTCCCATGATGCTTCCATCTTATGGGCCTGTTGCGCCTTCAAGACCATAACCTGGTCTCCTACCTTGAAGGAACGTTCTCTGGCATGTCTGTCATACCAGGCCTTTTGCTCTTCTTGAGTATCCTTTAGGTTCTCTCTAGCAAGGGCTAAAGAGTGTCGGAGGGTGCTTTGAAGGTTGCTTACAAAGTCCAGAATGTTAGTTCCTGGAGAAGGCGTAAACCCCTCCCATTGCTGCTTCACCAACTGTAATGGTCCCTTAACCTCGTGACCATACACAAGTTCAAATGGTGAAAACCCTAAACTGGGATGTGGTACAGCCCTGTAGGCAAACAGCAACTGCTGCAACACTAGGTCCCAATTATTGGAGAATTCGTTGATGAATTTTCGTATCATGGCCCCCAAAGTTCCATTGAACCTTTCCACCAGGCCATTGGTTTGATGGTGGTATGGGGTGGCAACCAAGTGATTCACCCCATGAGTTTCCCACAGTTTTTCCATGGTCCCTGCCAGGAAATTAGACCCTGAATCTGTAAGGATGTCGGAGGGCCAACCTACCCTGGCAAAGATGTCTGTTAGGGCCAGGCACACAGTGTTAGCCCTGGTGTTGCCTAGAGCGACTGCTTCTGGCCATCGGGTAGCAAAGTCCACTAAAGTCAGTACGTACTGCTTTCCTCTGGGTGTCTTTTTTGGGAAAGGACCCAGAATATCCACAGCTACTCGCTGAAATGGGACCTCAATTATGGGGAGTGGCTGGAGAGGGGCCTTGACCTGGTCTTGAGGCTTTCCCACTCTTTGGCATACCTCACAAGACCGGACATAGTTGGCAACGTCCTTGCCCATCCCCTCCCAGTGGAAGGACTTCCCCAGCCGGTCCTTGGTTCTGTTCACCCCAGCATGGCCACTGGGATGATCATGGGCTAAGCTTAAGAGCTTCCCCCGGTACTTAGTTGGAACCACCAACTGTTTTTGCGGCTGCCATTCTTCCCGGTGTCCACCAGAAAGAATCTCCTTGTATAAAAGTCCTTGGTCTATAACAAACCGGGATCGATTAGAAGAGCTGAGAGGCGGTGGGGTGCTCCGTGCCACCGCCCAAGCTTTCTGAAGGCTGTCATCCGCTTCCTGCTCAGTCTGGAACTGTTCCCTTGAGGCTGGGGTCACCAGTTCTTCCTCAGACTGTGGACTTGGGCTTGGTCCCTCTGGAAGCGATGTAGGTGATGGGGTTGTTTCCGTTGCTGGTGAACCGCTCTCCGCTGGTGCACCTGAGGGTATTTCAGGCTCTGGCTGAGACTTTTGGGTATGGCTGTCTGTTGCTTCTGCCAGTTGTGGCTCGCTGGCGCCCACTGGCGTTGAGTTTGAAGATGGGGTTGCAATCGCTGGTGCTGGTTGCTGTTCCAGTTCCGGGCCTGGGACTGGAGGTGCTGTGGCTGTTTCAGTGGTTGGCATGGAATCCGGGTCCACTACCTCTGTCTGGGTCTCTGGTAACACAGACGGGGCCTCTGTGGACGGTTCAGGAACAGGAATGGGTCTGGAAGCTTGCCTGGTTTGCTACGGGTAACCATTCCCACTCTCTTGGCCCGCCTCACCTGGTTGGCCAAGTCTTCCCCCAGTAGCATGGGGATAGGATAATTGTCATAGACTGCAAAAGTCCACATTCCTGACCAGCCTTTGTACTGGACAGGCAGTTGAGCTGTAGGCAAGTCTACAGCTTGTGACATGAAGGGGTAAATTGTAACTTTGGCCTTTGGGTTGATGAATTTGGGGTCAACGAAGGATTGGTGGATAGCTGACACTTGTGCCCCCATGTCTCTCCATGCAGTAACCTTCTTTCCGCCCACTCTCAAATTTTCCCTTCGCTCCAAGGGTATTTGAGAGGCATCTGGGCCTGGGGATCTTTGGTGTGATGGTGGTGTAATGAATTGCACTCGCATGGTGTTCTTGGGACAGTTGGCCTTGATATGTCCCAGTTCATTACACTTAAAGCATCTTCCATCGGATGGGTCACTGGGCCGAGGTGAGTTACTGGAGACTGGTGAGGTGGAAGAGTAGGGCGTCTGTGGCTTTACTTGGGTTGTATGTGGGGTCTTTGGCTGTCCTCGGTTGTAGGGTTTATGGTCGGTGTGCCCCCTGGGGTATTCGTTCCCCTTGACAGTAGCTTTCTTGCTTTCTGCCACTTCCATCCATTTGGCTCCAATCTCCCCCGCCTCAGCGAGATCTTTGGGTTTTCCATCTTGTATGTACCGTGTGATGTCTTCAGGAACACCATCCAAGAACTGCTCCATTTGTATGAGGAGGTGCAGTTCTTCCAAGGTTTGAACGTTGTGTCCTGTTATCCAGGCCTCATAGTTTTTTGCAACGTAGTAGGCGTGTTTGGGAAATGACACCTCTGGTTTCCACTTTTGGGTTCTGAAGCACCGACGGGCATGATCTGGGGTTATCCCCATTCTGTATCTGGTCTTGGTTTGAAAAAGTTTATAGTCATTCATTTGCTGCTTAGGCATTTCAGCTGCCACCTCTGCTAAAGGTCCACTGAGCTGTGACCTCAATTCTACCATGTACTGGTCTTCGGGGATGCTGTACCCAAGACAGGCTCTTTCAAAATTTTCCAAGAAGGCCTCGGTGTAATCCCCTGCCTTGTAGGTGGGAAATTTCCTGTGCTGTGGAGCAATAATTGGCGCCGGGTTGTTAGGGTTGGCTGGCACATGCAGCCCAGCTTTTGCCAAGTCCAGTTCATGTTTTCTCTGTTTTTCCTTCTCTTCATTTTCTTTTTGTTGTTTTTCCATTTCTTTTTGTTGTTTTTCCATGTCTCGGCGGTGGGCCGCCTCTTCTTCTTCTTGCTTCCTTCTGTGCGCCAACTCTTCTTCTGCTTGCTTCCTTCGGTGGGCCACCTCTTCTTCTTCTAGTTTTCTTTTGTGTGCTGCCTCTTTGGCTGCCTGTTCTCTTTGGTAGGCTGCCTGTTCTCTTTGGTAGGCTGCCTCTCTGATCTGTTCTTCTCTTTCTTTCATCTCCATCTCTTTTTGTTTTATTTCCAGTTGTCGCCTGTGTTCAGCTTCTCTGAATTGTTCTTTGGCCTCAATTTTTGCCTTAGAAGTCATGATTCCTGTTTTCTTGTGTTGGGGTGCCCTCCGGTGTTTATCTTCTGAACTGCAGGTTCTCTGTTGCCTCCTGAAGTCTGCCTAGCAACAGTGCCTTTAGCTAATCTTCAATGTTAAGTAAACCTGAAAAACCACTTTATTTGCATGTATATAGTGCTGGTAATGACTCTCAATGGGAGAGCTATTGCATGACAAAAGACCCGTAACAGCTCCTTAATGGCTTCTTGCTTAATATGCAAGCCACAAACTGCCAGAGAGAGCAGAAAAAAAAATTCTCTCTGGTTCCCTTTTAAAACCAAACTGTTTCTCTCTGCTAAAAAACCCCTAGCAGAGAAAAGAAAAATAAAATATTTCTTCTGGCTTCTGGATTCTGTCTATCCCGTAACCGCTGCACACCATATCATAACTGTAGTCCCAGATTTGGACCTTAGCGTCCAAAATATGGGGGTTAGCATGAAAACCTCCAAGCTTAGTTACCAGCTTGGACCTGGTACTTGCTGCCACCACCCAAAAAATTAGAGTGTTTTGGGGCACTCTGGTCCCCCTGAAAAACCTTCCCTGGGGACCCCAAGACCCAAATCCCTTGAGTCTCACAACAAAGGGAAATAATCCTTTTTCCCTTCCCCCCTCCAGGTGCTCCTGGAGAGATACACAGACACAAGCTCTGTGAATCCAAACAGAGTGACTCCCCCTCTCCGTTCCCAGTCCTGGGAACAAAAGCACTTTCCTCTTCACCCAGAGGGAATGCAAAATCAGGCTAGCAAATCCAACACACACAGATCTCCCCCTGATTTCTTCCTCCCATCAATTCCCTGGTGAGTACAGACTCAATTTCCCTGAAATTTCCCAGAAAAGAAAACTCCAACAGGTCTCAAAAAGAAAGCTTTATATAAAAAGAAAGAAAATACATACAAATGGTCTCTCTGTATTAAGGTGACAAAATACAGGGTCAATTGCTTAGAAGAAATATGAATAAACAGCCTTATGCAAAAAGAATACAAATCAAAGCACTCCAGCACTTATATTCATGCAAATACCAAAGAAAAGAAACCATATAACTTACTATCTGATCTCTTTGTCCTTACACTTAGAAACAGAAGACTAGAAAGCAGAAACTACTTCTCCAAAGCTCAGAGAAAGCAGGCAGACAGACAACAAAGACCTCAGACACAAAATTCCCTCCACCCAAAGTTGAAAAAATCTGGTTTCCTGATTGGTCCTCTGGTCAGGTGCTTCAGGTGAAAGAGACATTAACCCTTAGCTATCTGTTTATGACAGTCCTAATATCTAATCTTTTTATATTATTAGTCTGTTAATGTAATATATATATAAAAGCTAAAAAATTTTCCTATAGAAATTTACAGTACAGTATTAACTTGCCTTGATTTTTAAAATCTCAATAAGATCTTAAAAAAACAAGTCAAATTGAAGAGCATTGGTTTGGTAGCTTTTTTAAAAACAAGTTGACACGCATCATATTCATGAGCATGTTCTACCACAGTGCTTCATTCAGAGTTCATACTAACTTTTAAAATTTAATATACGATACACAGATGAGGTAGCTAGAAGGGTCTGGATTATATAAGCATCTTTTACCTCAATGATGGGATTAATCAAAAGCCCACAGGAGCTAAAAGGATTCCTGGGTTGTTTTATTTTAACAACAATAAGTAGAATCCAATAGAATTAAACAGTATGTTTATTAAGTTAGTTCAAAAACTAGCTGCCACGCATTGTGGTGTTTCTCCTCATCTTATAGAAAAGTCTCTGTCACAGTTACAGGGCAAGTGACATCTCTGTCCTCTGCCTGGTCTCTGACCACACCAGAGGGATACAGTGACCAGATAGACTGCTTAAAACCAAAATATTGCTCATTTTAAGGGCCAGACTGAAGACTAAGAGGGAAAAGATTTAAAACAACAAATACTTGTGCATGTGTCTATCTGATCTATAGGCTTATCAGCCCCCCAGCGGTAACCGAGGCAGGTCTAACTTCTTCAGACACTCCCGTGGGTGCCTGGATCAGTCTGCTTTTCCAGACAACTCCCACCCACATCCTGAGGGAGTCTCTTTTAAAAATGTTATAGTCCTTTTGATTTCTGGTTACCTGGTCTTTTCCCAGACCGATGTTACCTCTTAACAACTGTGAGTGTCTGCTGAGACTTAAGCCATTCCTTTCCCTTCCTGCTTGTTTTTCCTTACAGCCCCCTATTAAACTAAGCCAATATATTCATACCGTGAGCATCCCAGGAACCAGGTCAACATACATTATTCACGAATTACAGAGCAGCTCCGCTTCCATTGCAGTCCTATAGAGTGTGTTTGGGTTCAACAGAAATCAAATAGGATACAATAGAAATTACTCTAAAAACCTAGAGAATGTAATTAAATAATATCCTTTAGATACATTTTCAAAACCATACTATACAACAGTTAATACCTCCCCTATAACTGCCCTATCCACTGGTCTATAGCGTCATTCTCACACTGTCTTTCAGGCCCATTACACTGTACTTTTTGCATTACCAACAATTCAGCACATCGTTTTCCTAGAAGATAATAGAAGATATAGGCCACACAACTGCAACGTTTTCTAGTCATGAATGAATGTGAAAACAATCAGCATTCTGTTATTTAAACACAAGCAGCATACTTTTTTTTTGCAGTAAACCAATGTGAGTAGTGCACTGACCTTTTATGATCTAGCATCTAAGCATTTGAAACTAAAAATGTAAATGAATTATAGACTTATTATCTACAGAGTAGATATTAATCAATTAATCATTGTTTATTGGCTGGCATAAGCGCTCCAAAGATATTGGTTTTATGAGATATTTATCTCTTAGCAATCAACAACTACCCCATAGGATTAGCATTAATTGTACTATTTGCAGAGAAACAGCTCATGCACTTCATTCTAGGCAATAAAATTAAATTGATATATAGTGAGGTTTTTGTGTAGGCTGTGTTCATTTTAAATGTGAGAACACTGCCTGGAACTCTTATAGTTTGAAGGCATTCAAGGTACATGGGCTTTACTTTGCTAAATAAAATACAATCAGAAGTGTATTTGGCCAGATTTATATCTGGCATGACTTTACTGAAGGAAATGAAGTTATGCCAGTGATGATCTTGGCTCATAGTGTAGGAACAGAGGAATTGCCATACTGGATCAGATCAGTGGCCTATCCTCTATTCTATCACAAACAGTTCTCAGCACCACATGCTTCAGAGGAAAATGCACGAAATCCTGCAATAGCAGTTCCCTTGTCCCCAGGGAAAATGTCTTCATAATCTCTAACAGAGGTTGGTTTAAACCTTGAAGCATACGCACTTTTTAATTACTGTTATGAGCTGGTTGGAACCCTGTTATACGTTGAGTTAAACCCACTCCTAAGACAAAAGAAGCATGTGAACTTGCCTGAGTTTTGTTTTGGAAAGGTGTGTGCAGAGGGTGTGTAGGGGGAGGCAGAACAAAAAAACTGGGAAAGACAGAGAGAGAGAGAGCGCCTAAAGGAGAAGCTGAAATCATGGTGGTTGGCCTTGGAAGAAATCTGGGGAGACATTTTTGGGTCAAAGGAGCAGGTTGAAAAGATTCTCTTGGTGCTGTGAGCAAAATAATCTCTTTCCTGCTATTTCGATTCTGCGTTCAGAGATACAGGACTCGGTACATTCTTTGTAAAGAAACAAAACTGCATCAAAGAAAATACCAGACGCCATCAACTTCTGCTTCTGGAGGAACATCACCAGAATCCTGAAACTTTGACTCACTGCTCAGATCAAAAAGGGGGCTACATTATGATTATTCATCTATTATAAAAAGGCAGTCAGCAGCGAGCCAGCTGAGCAGTGACCAGCGGAGGCTAACAGAGGGAGTTTGCCTGGGGAGACCGCACTGAGGCTTTCATCTTGCAGGCTTCCCTGAGTAGTTATTGCAACAGCTAAGGAAGCTGTTGGAAGGAAGGTAATATGGATGGTGAGCATTCAGCTGTTGTTACCTGCACAGGATGTGCCATGTTTGTCTTTCTTCCACAGGATAGAAGCGACTTTGTCTGTACAAAGTGCAAGCTGGTCTCCATATTGGAAGAGAAGGTTCGAGATCTGGAGAAACGCGTATTGACCTGTGTTGCATAAGAGAAAATGAAGATTTCCTGGACAGATATCAGAATATGCTTCTACGGGCACAACATTCTGAAGAATCAGAGCAGGCTGCACAGCGGGGGGAGGATGGTGAAGAAATTTGGCAGCATGTGACCCCCAGAAGAAAGAGGAGCATCCATGTACCAGCAATGCAGATACAGGTGAGCAACCATTTTCATGTTCTCTCCACAGGTACTAATGCGGAGAGTTGACTAGATGATACATCTGAGAGAAGGGAGCAGAAGGAGACTCCACCGACTGGAAGGCATGAGATGCCCTGTCCTAGGGATGGGGGTTCCATGACCTCCACTCCCAAGAGAAGGGGGCGGGTGGTAGTGGTCGGGGACTCCCTCCTTAGGGGGACTAAGTCATCCATCTGCTGTCCTGACCGGAAAAACCGAGAAGTCTGCTGCTTGCCAGGAGCTAGGATTCATGATGTGACAGAGAGACTGCTGAGACTCATCAAGCCCTCAAATTGTACCTCTTTCTGCTTCTCCACGTGGGAACCAATGATACTGCCAAGAATGACCTTGAGCAGATCACTGCAGACTATGTGGTTCTGAAGAAGGATAAAGGAGTTTAACGCACAAGTGGTGTTCTCGTCTATCCTCCCTGTGGAAGGAAAAGGCCTGGGTACAGACCATCGAATAGTAGAAGTCAACAAATGGCTACGCAGGTGGTGTGGGAGAGAAGGCTATGGATTCTTTGACCATGGAGTGGTGTTCCAAGAAGGACGAGTGCTAGGCAGAGATGGGGTCCACCTAACAAAGAGAAGGAAGAGCATTTTCGCAAACAGACTGGCTAATCTAGTGAGGAGGACTTTAAACTAGGTTCACCGGAGGAAGGAGACCAAAGCCCTAAGATAAGTGGGGGAATGGGATACCGGGAGGAAGTATGAGCAGGAAAGCACAAGAGGGGAGGACTCCTGTCTCATACTGAGAAAGTGGGACGAACAGCAAGTTATCTTAAATGCCTATACACAAATGCAAGAAGCCTGGGAAACAGGCAGGGAGAACTGGAAGTCCTGGCACAGTCAAGGAACTATGATGTCATTGGAATAACAGAGACTTGGAGGGATAACTCATATGACTGGAGTACTGTCTTGGATGGATATAAACTATTCAGGAAGGACAGGCAGGGCAGAAAAGGTTGGGGAATTGCATTGTATGTAAGAGAGCAGTATGACTGCTCAGAGCTCCGGTATGAAACTGCAGAAAAACCTGAGAGTCTCTGGATTAAGGTTAGAAGTGTGAGCAACAAGGGTGATGCTGTGGAGGAAGTCTACTATGGACCACCAGACCAGAGGGAGGAGGCAACTAACAGAAGTTCCTAGATCACAGGCCCTGGTTCTCATGGGAGACTTCAATCACCCTGATATCCGCTGGGAGAGCAATACAGCGGTGCATAGACAATCCAGGAAGTTTTTGGAAAGTGTAGGGGACAATTTCCTGGTGCAAGTGCTGGAGGAACCAACTAGGGGCAGAGCTTTTCTTGACCTGCTGCTCAGAAACTGGTAAGAATTAGTAGGGGAAGCAAAAGTTGATGGGAACCTGGGAAGCAGTGACCATCAGATGGTTGAGTTCAGGATCCTGACACAAGGAAGAAAGGAGAGCAGCAGAATATGGACCCTGGACTTTGGAAAAGCAGATTTTGACTCCCTCCGGAACTGATGGGCAAGATCCCCTGGGAGAATAACATGAGCGGGAAAGGAGTCCAGGAGAGCTGACTGTATTTTAAAGAATCCTTATTGAGGTTGCAGGAACAAACCATCCTGATGTGTAGAAAGAATAGTAAATATGACAGGTGACCAGCGTGGCTTAACAGTGAAATCCTTGCCAATCTTAAACACAAAAAAGAAGCTTACAAGAAGTGGAAGACTGGACAAATGACCAGGGAGGAGTATAAAAATATTGCTCAGGCATGCAGGAGTGAAATCAGGAAAGCCAAATCACACTTGGAGTTGCAGCTAGCAAGAGATGCTAAGAGTAACAAGAAGGGTTTCTTCAGGTACGTTAGCAACAGGAAGAAAGTCAAGGAAAGTGTGGTCCCCCTACTGAATGAAGGAGGCAACCTAGTGACAGAGGAGCTCATGTATTCAAAGCTCATGTACTCAATGCTTTTTTTGCCTCTGTCTTCACGAACAAGGTCAGCTCCCAGATTACTGCATTGGGCAGCACAGAATGGGGAGGAGGTGACCAGCCCTCTGTGGAGAAAGAAGTGGTTCAGGACTATTTAGAAAGGCTGGACGAGCACAAGCTGCGTCTGAGGGTGCTAAAGGAGTTGGCAGATGTGATTGCAGAGCCATTGGCCATTATCTTTGAAAACTCATGGCTATCGGGGAGGTCCCGGATGAGTGGAAAAAGGCTAATGTAGTGCCCATCTTTAAAAAAAGGGAAAGAGGAGGATTCAGGGAACTAGGCCAGTCAGCCTCACCTCAGTCCCTGGAAATATCATGGAGCAGGTCCTCAAAGAATCAGTTCTAAAGCACTTAGAGGAGAGGAAAGCGATCAGGAACAGTCAGCATGGACTCACCAAGGGCAAGTCATGCCTGACTAACCTAATTGCCTTCTATGAGGAGATAACTGGCTCTGTGGATGAGGGAAAGCAGTGGTTGTATTATTTCTTGACTTTAGCAAAGCTTTTGATACGGTCTCCCACAGCATTCTTGCCAGCAAGTTAAAGAAGTATGGCCCGGATGAATGGGCTATAAGATGGAAAGAAAGCTGGCTAGATTGTCGGGCGCAATGGGTAGTGATCAATGGCTCCATGTCTAGTTGGCAGCCGGTATCAAGCAGAGTGCCCCAAGGGTCGGTCCTGGGGCCAGTTTTGTTCAATATCTTCATTAATGATCTGGAGGATGGCGTGGAATGCACTCTCAGCAAGTTTTCAGATGACACTAAACTGGGAGGAGTGGAAGATGTGCTGGAGGGTAGGGATAGGATACAGAGGCACCTAGACAAAATAGAGGATTGGGCCAAAAGAAATCTGATGAGGTTCAACAAGGACAAGTGCAGAGTCCTGCACTTAGGAAGGAAGAGTCCCATGTACTGCTACAGACTAGGGACCAAGTGACTAGGGACCAGGTTAGTCAGCAGTTCTGCAGAAAAGGACCTAGGCATTATGATGAACACAAAGCTGGATATGAGTCAATGGTGTGCCCTTGTTGCCAAGAAGGCTCATGGCATTTTGGGCTGTATAAGTAGGGGCATTGCCAGAAGATTGAGGGACGTGATCATTCCCCTCTATTCAATATTGGTGAGGCCTCATCTGGAGTACTGTGTCCAGTTTTGGGCCCCACACTATAAGAAGGTTGAGGAAAAATTGGAAAGAGTCAAGTGGAGGGCAACACAAATGATTAGGGGGCTGCAGCACATGATTTATGAGGAGAGGCTGAGGGAACTGGGATTGTTTAGTCTGCAGAAGAGAAGAATGAGGGAGGATTTGATAACTGCTTTCAACTACCTGAAAGGGGGTTCCAAAGAGGATGGATCTAGACTGTTCTCAGTGGTAGCAGATGACAGAACAAGGAGTAATGGTCTCAAGTTGCAGTGGGGGAGTTTAGGTTGGATATTAGGAAAAACTTTTTTTTTCTAAAAGGAGGGTGGTTTAGCACTGGAATGGGTTACCTAGGGAGGTGGTGGAATCTCCTTCCTTAGAGGTTTTTAAGGTCAGGCTTGACAAAGCCCTAGCTGGGATGATTTAGTTGGGAATTGGTCCTGCTTTGAGCAGGGGGTTGGACTAGATGACCTCCTCAGGTCCCTTCCAACCCTAGTATTCTATGATTCTATTTAAATAATTTATTAAAGGTTCATCTTGATTGCTTCAAACAGTATACTGATCAGAAGTACTCATTATTATTAATTTATGTTGCAGTAACACCTAAGAGCCCCAGTCACGGACCAGGACCCCAGTGTGCTAGGTGCTGTATAAACAGAACAGAGCTTGTTCCTGTACCAGAGAGCAAGGAATATAAATATAGACTTTCGTGCAGCTGAATGAATATGTCATTATTCAATTGATCTCTGACTTAGGGAACCAACAAAAAGCAGTTAGTTAGGTTTATACAATATTATTGATTACCTATTTATAATTGAGAGGAAAAAATAAGTATGATAAGGATTTTTATATTGGACAGAAAGAAAGGATGAATCGCTGGTTAGTGAACTAGTCTATGACTTGGGAACCCCAGATTAGATTGCCTTTTCTGCCACAGATTTTCTGTGAGACCTTGGGCAAGTCACTTAGTATCTCTGTGCCTCAGTTACCCATCTGTAAAATGGAGATACCTAGCACTTACCTACCTCACAGCTGTGTTGTGAGGATAAAAATACATTTGAGATTGTGAGATGTGCTGATACTACAGTGATGGGGGGCCATCTGAATCTCTTACATAGAATAATAACATGTTAGAACAAAAATATTCACACCTGGGTGTCTAACATTAGGCTCCTACCTCCATACTGAAATGCTTAAATGGGAGTGGCCTGATTGTCAGATGTGCTGAGCACCCATAAACCCCACTGAAGTCAGTGGCAGTTGCTGGATACTCCAGATTTCTGAAAGTCAGGCCACTTATTTTGGTGCCTAAATATAGACTCAGTAGCTTGACTTTAGGCACCCACTTATTAAAATCTTGGCCTGTATACATATAGTATTAATGAAATGCAGCCATTACAGTGTGGAGAGCAGCGATTAAGTGGCACATAGCACAGGAATGTAGGGGAGAGAAATTTTGCATTCAGATCACTTTAGGGGTTTGTTCCAATGAAGTCATGGCCCTATTAAAGTCAGTGACAAAACCTTCATTGACTGAATTGGAGGCAATGGGATAGTCAATGTCCTCACAGATTAGATTGGACATTAAACTTTAAGGCCAAATCTGAGATACCCCCTACATAGACTAACTGAATTCCATGCAATTTCCTATCTCAGAAAAATGAATAAGGGCTGTGACGCTGCTGGAATTCGAACCTACTCTCTGGGAAATATATTTGGAAATCTGAGGTTTAGACCACTGAGAACCTAATCATGCAAGGTTTTTGAGCACCTTTATGTTCCACTGACTTTGGTGTGAGTATGCCGAACACCTTGCAAAACAGGGGCCCAAGTTTTCCTTTCTATTCTCTGTGAATCTTCCCTCTACCATTTAGCATACCCCAAAGAAGTTACCTGGAGCTCATAAAGTCCACATTTAAAAAAAACCAACAGGGGCCTCAGTGTCAAATGCAAAACATGTGAGGATCAAAAAAGTAATTGCATAAACAAACACCTGTTTGTTCACCAACTTACCCATGTTGCCATTGGTTATATTACAGGAGCATATGTTGGGCTCTTAGAGTTTATGTAGGAAGGTACAGTCCTTGTCCCAAAGAGCTTACAATCTATAAACTAATATTACGTCTTTGTTCCTTCTCACACATATTATGCTTTCATAATACTAATACTAAGTCTTGAAAAGTTGGTCCTCCCAAACAGAAAGCTTTTGATGAGACATTTTGTTCAGTCCTTTGTAAGCCAGCTTTTAAGAAATCAACCCTCAACATCTTTACTGCGGTGACAGTGTAAATCCTGGACATTTTGTTGTTGTTTTTGTTTCTGTTCTTAAATTCATTCAAAATCCTACTTCTATTCCCTGATGAAGTTAACAACTATTAGATCAGATTCTCAGCTCATGTAATCAGTATAGCTCTACTGATGTCAGTGGAGTTACTCCAAAGCACACCAGCTGAGGGCTGGTCTACACTACGGGGGAAAATCTATCTTAGATACGCAACTTCAGCTACGTGAATAACGTAGCTGAAGTCGATCTCAGATCGAATTACTCACCATCCTCATGACGCAGGATCAATGTCCGAGGCTTCCCCTGTCGATTCCACAACTCCGTTCGGGTTGGTGGAGTTACGGAATAGATATAAGCGTGTTTGGGGATCGATATATTGCGTCTAGATGAGATGTGATATATCGATCCCCGAGCAATTGATTGCTACCCGCTGATATGGCGGGTAGTGAAGACGTACCCTGAGAAACTGGTTCATAATGCCCCCATTTGATATTCTCACTAGCTGTTATTTTTCTGGTCACTTTTACGATGGTTTGTTTGCAGATCCAATATATGCTAGAGAGGTTGGAAGCACGTTTCTTTTTTACATGATTTCTGAAGTGACCTTTTAACGAAGGGTGAACTGAATTTCAAACCCAATTATGTTGTTAATTAAACTTCTACTTTCTCCTTCATATATTTTAGCCACTAGCTCCGCATTGCTCATATGCCTGGTTTTTGTTATAGTTTCTGGTGCATTATGACAGTTACCTTCACAAGTCCCTTTGAATAACCCCTAGGGCATTAGCTTTAGTAGATAATTCTTGAAAGAGTAGGGAGATGATTTCAGCAGTTCTGTTCCACCTCCTCATCCAATACTATACACACTGATAGATGCATATTACTTTCTAATTATATAATGGAAGTTAACGAAGAGTTTAAAATGATCTCACTTTTACCTCCCAATGAATGTGCCATTTGTCTTGAATGGGGTGGCCACAAGATTCTTTGTCTGGATGGTGAATTGTTCACTGCAAACAACTTGTCTTATCATCTGTAGTCCTTTCACTTGTTCATGAACAGACCACAATTTTGATACATTTGCTCCCTATTCACATTTTTCCAGCCATTATTTGCACAAATACATTAAAATTTCTGGATTGTAGCAAATACTCACTATGAGGGATGAAAGCTAGCCAAACTAAGTCAATAGCAAAACTTGACTTGAGTGGGGTCAGGATTTCGCCTAAGGAATTTGCTATTTAAGATGTATGAATGGCCATCTATAGATTTGAGTGCTTTATGCTGCCATCCATCTGTAGTATCTGAAGCCCAGATCCTCAGAGGTACTGAGGCACCTTTTTAATCAATGGAGTTAGGTCCTAAATACCTTTGAGGAGCTGGGTTTCATGTAAAAGTAAGACAATATAGAAGTCCTTAATAGATTCCTGGCACTTCATCCTTTTTGGGGTCAAAACTCTGTTTGAGGTAGGATTTTTGTTTTTTAGTTTTTTACATCCATGGGACCTAAGTTTCTTCTCCCTGGTAAATGACCATTGACCAGGTCCGGGAGAAAAGAGATCTAATGGAATAATGGAGGCTGCAGGGAGCATTAGGGCTATTGCAGAATTCCACAGTGCTATCTTTGCTGCTCCACACAGGCAAATTCAATTGAGAATTATATCCCTTCTATAGATTATAGATGTTATATAATTCTCTTAAAATCTGTATAGTTTTAGAATACTTGCTTGAGAATGTTATTACATTTCTATAACACCCTGTTGGTTTAATCTCTGTTCAATTTCATAAAAGGTGCAATGTTAGGTTTTATAAAAGTACTATTTTACAACTAAATTCTGCCACTTTTGCTCACCTCAAGTAGTATCGGCGGAACTACTTGCATAGATTGATACCAATTAACATAGGAATCATGGCAGAATCTTGCCCTTAACATGTAAAAGAGGAAGGATTTATTTTCATAGACAGTGCATCTAAAAACCCTAGAGAGTAGAGGTTCTAAAACTCTGCTCTGTGGACCACTAGTCATCTGCAGAACAGTTGCTGATGATCCACAGAGATAAGGCTGGTCACATGGAATTGGTGCCTTATTTCCAGCCGCTAACTTTCATTAAAAAAAAACAGTGAGAAATGCAGTAAAGACCTGATTTTCAAAGAAGCTGAACTCCCACAATTCCCATTGACTTCAATGGGAGCTGACAGTGCTCAGCACTTCTGAAAAATCAGGCCCTAAATGCTTATCTGATATTATTTTTCCATGTAGTAAATTGCTATAGTTGCCACAGAGATCTTGTCTGAATGGGAAGTAAGCTAGTCTATTTTATTATGACAGTGATAGGGTGACCCGGTAGTGGGCTTCACTTGGGACCAGCAGGCTTAGTGGGCACGCAACAGCTCAACTGTATCTCAGAGATTTGGGATGACCTGGCAGCCAAATTATAGTCTGCTATGCCCCAGTGCTCCCAAGTTCTCTCCATCAGCCAGAAGTAGTGGGGTGAACATGGGGGAGGGGACAGGCCCTCATACTCCACTGGGTCCCAGCCCAGGGCCCAAGCAGGAAAGGGTGAGGAAAATCTTAGTCCTCCTTAGCCGGGAGAATAGACGAACCTCCCCTGTTCTCTCTTCAGTTTGGCGTGTGCGCCTAGTACTCAGCTTCCCCCTCAGCAGAGGGTTGCTCCCCCAGTCTCAATAATTCAGACAGTCAGTTGAGGCTTCATAGCTCACTTTTCAGTGTCCCATGTGCTCTCCTTTGTCAAGGAGAAGGGGAATAAGAAAAGGAGTCATGCCCTTGGCCTCCTGGTCAGTTCTTACCTATAGGCCAGACCCTTCTCCTATAAATCCCTCTGTCCCAGAGGCTACAGCCTGGTTGCCTTCCTTCAGACAGTTTCTCCTTCCTTCTCCCCAGCTCTTAACTGTCAGAGTCCCCTTTTAAGCAGGTCCTTCAGTTGGAGCATGCTCTGCAGGTGCTGAGGGACAAGATCTTCTTGGCCAAATACTGCTTCACAAGGTTCTGAGCCTTAGTGTGGAGTCTGTAAATCCCATCAGACACACAAAATAATCTCTGTATTAAAGCGTCTTTTACACTGTGAAAAAGTTTGCAAATCCTTGTTATACAGCATTTCCTTCCCTCACAATTTCTTTGCTATCACTAGAACCCAACAACAGGTAGCCTATTGATGGAGCTTTCTTTACCATCATATGTGGCTGTTTGGGGGAAATCATGCAATGAGACCCTGTGGAAATATTGCCAAAATATTGCTTTCTTCTAATGTTCAAACTACTTTTCTGTTGTTCAGATATGCTGGATTTTCATTTCTTTTCTATAGACATTTTGATACACATTATGCTGCTGGCATACCAGGTGCCAGCTCATGCCAAGACCCCCAGGCCTCCACAGAACACTGATCAATACATAGCTGGAAACCCATCTGGCTCACCTGTGTGTTAGTATTGTTAAAATAAATGTTTAGTTAATAAATAATGTGTTTAGACTTTATGAAATACTTGTAAGTTGCTGCAGGTATTGATCTCACTGATAATATCTGTATCCTATGTTATAAGGTAATATTTAAGTGTTTGCTCTGTAAATTTAAAGATGTTTTCTCAGAAACGGTAAACCACGAGAGAGGAGAGAAGCATTACCAAGTGTGAAATACTAGTTTGCCACACGTGGTTTTATCTCCTGACCAACAAAAAAAACAAGGCCTGTAGACACAAGACAAACCACTGTGGAACATCAGAGGATGAAAGACATTGTTGATTGCTTCCCCTCTCTACACAGGAAGACAAGATGTGCATGTGAACTTGACCCCTCATGTGAACTTGTCCCACAGCTTGAACTTTGGAGGAAGAGAATAAAAATTCCTGACAAGAAGAAACTGTGTCTCTATGCAGCTTGGACTATGGCAGGGAGGGGGGAAGATTTCTAAGCATAAGCAAGAGATCCCCAGCAGCGAAGTCTGGGTTAGTCCTAGAGGACATATGGAGCTTGTATATTACAGCAACTTCTATTGCTTTTTGAACCTGAGACTGTAATTCATTTATGTTTGTACATTTATCTGCTTTAACCTTGTAAATAACTCATTTCTTTTCCTTAGTTAAAGCATTTTTAGATAGTTTATTATAAAATTGGCTACAAGATTTGTCTTTGGTGTGAGATCTAAGGTGTAATTAACCTGAATATTGTGATTTTTGGTGTAAGGGACCATCCATCACAAAGGCAAGTTTGCTTAGATGGCAAGATAGACCACAGTACACAATGGGACTATCTGTGACTCCATGATCAGTTATAGTGCCTGAGGAGTTTACGCGTGATACTTGGTTGGTGAAATCTAAGTGTAGAACTCACAACCAGCTTGGGGTTTGTGGCCTGCTTCTTAACAGTCTGCCCTGAGGTTGGTACTCATGTTCTGGAGCCACTCCGGACATTTTTTCATAAATTTATAGTTAATTTTCAGTCCTGCATGTAATACTGGAAGTAGAATCAATTTATTTGCCACTACATTCTACAAAACATTGTTTTGTTTTTTTTTGGTTTGATTTGTTTGTTTTTTGCTATAAGTTACATTTAACTAACTGGATCAGACCTAACCTCAAGTTCCTTTTAAACTGAATATTCCTGAACAGTTAGTGTTTGTAAAATTCAGATCTTCTTAATCCTTACTTAATCCATCAATATGCATAATTACACAGCAAATACAATTGACAATAGCTGTTTGATTTGGTGTTTACGACATGCCAACTTGCTATTTACATCTGTGTCTCTTCCCAACACATATAATGGAAAGGAGGTTTGGAGTTAGTTCAATTCGCAGCAGAAGAACGGGAGATACAAACATTCAAGTGTTTAAGGCCTTGTCTGCAATGGGATTTAACTGCATATGTTAGCTGCTTCAGTGCAAACCACTGCTGTAGGCTGGATTTATACTGGAGCAGCATGAATTACAGCAGTGCAGCTTACTTTGGTTTCAAACAAGGGTAGGCTTAGCTAATAAAACTTGGCTGCACAGGTGTAAATCGTGTTTGCACTAGGGGCCCAACATCAGTGGCTAAGTGCCCCAGGTAGACAAAGCCTAAGTATTTGGATTGGGCAAATCCACTTTTAATAAATATCAAGCATCTGAACCTGAGGCCAATCTTCACATCTTTAGGGGAAGATTTTCAATGGCAAAAGGGCTTCTATGTACCCAACTGTCGTTGAAAATCCCAGCCTTAAGATTTAGTTAAGGAGCTCCACCTATCCACTCTTCCTGTCTCCAGATGAGACCACAAGATACCACTAACTGTCTTCCTTGAGCATTTAAGTACACTGCCAGCTCTTTCTTCTATGGCAAGATATTCTGACTGTGCATATTAGCTTCCTTCCCCTGCATCTTTGGAGTTTGCTACATCCTTACCTTTTAAAGGAGATTTGGATGAAAGTCAGATGTATAACAGAAGGTATGGTGATTGAAAGAAGGAAGCATGGCAAATAACTGATAGAGCAAATGACTATTCTCTTGACTGAGGTGTTCTGGGAACCAATGCAGAAGACCCTGCCACCTTGGTCAATCCTCTGGGCATCATGGATCTTCAGTTTCCACAACACTAGTTCCCAGAGGCTACTCTGGCTCTGTGGCTGCAGTCACCCTATCAAAGCAAACAGAAGGTAGTAGAAAGGCCACTACAACAGCGCCCAGGCATCTAGGGCTTAGTCACAGCTCCCCAGAAGACTGGCAGGGTGACACAATCTTCAGCTTCACCATCACTGTTATCTGTTGATAGTTTCAAAATGACAGCCCTTCTACCTGGCTGACACTCAGCTGGGAAGACCCTTCCCTAGTGACACTGGGGAAGAAATCAGTTTCCCCTACCCAAACATCGTTCCATGGATGCCTCTCTTCCCCTTCCATGTACTGAAGATGGAGGCAAAGTAATTGACCCTGCTGCTGGGAGAAGCAGCAGAGACAAGCACAGCACCCACTGAAGAAAGAAGTCTACCTCTTCATGATTTGGTAAGATTGCAACAATCCAAGGCTGCTGGTTCATGTAGCTGTGGCCATACTGGGCAAGACCAATGGTCCATCTAGCCATCTTCTGACAGTGGCCAACGCCAGATGCTTAGGAAGGAATGAACAGAACAGGTAATCATCAAATGATCCATAACATCACCCATTTCCAGCTTCTGGCAAATAGAGGCTAAGGACACCATGCTTGTCCATCTTGGTTAATAGCCATTGATGGACCTATCCTCCACGAACTTATCTAGTTCTTTTCTGAATCCTGTTATAGTCTTGGCGTTCAAAACATCTTCTGGCAAAGAGTTCCACAGGTTGACTATGTGTTGTGTGAAGAAATACTTCCTTTTGTTTGTTTTAAACCTGCTGCCTATTAATTTCATTTGTTGACCCCAAGTTCTTGTGTTATGAGAAGGAGTAAATAACACTTCCTTATCTACTTTCTCCACACCAATCATGATATTATAGACTTCTCTCATATCTCCTCTTAATGGTCTCTTTTCCAAGCTAAAAAGTCCCAGTCTTATGAATCTCTCCTCATATGGAAGCTGTTCCATGTCCCTAATCATTTTTGTTGCCCTTTTCTGTACTTTTTCCAATGCCAATATATCTTTTTTGAGATGGGATGACCAGATCTGCACACAGTATTCGAGATGTGCACATACCATGGATTTATGTAGAGGCAATATATTTTCTGTTTTATTATCTATCCCTTTCCTAATTATTCCCAGCATTCTGTTCGCTTTTTTGACTGCCACTGCATATTGAGTGGATGTTTTCAGAGAACTATTCACAATGACACCAAGATCTCTTTCTTGAGTTGTAACAGTTAATTTAGACCCTATCATTTTATATGTATAGTTAGGATTATGTTTTCCAATGTGTATTACTTTGCATTTATCAACATTGAATTTCATCTGCCATTTTGTTGCCCAGATACCCAGTTTTGTGAGATTCCTTTGTAACTCTTCGCAGTTTGCATTGGACTAAACTGTTTTGTATCATCTGTAAATTTTTGCCACTTCACTCTTTGCCCCCTTTTCCAGATCATCTGTGAATATGTTGAATAGCACTGATCCCAGTACAGACCCCTGGAAAACACCACTAATTACCTCTCTCCATTCTGAAATCTGACCACTTATTCCTACTCTTTGTTTTCTATCTTTTAACCAGTTACTGAGCCATAAGAGGACCTTCCCTCTTATCCCATGACAGCTTACTTATCTTAAGAGCCTTTGGTGAGGGACTTCTTCAAATTGGGCTTTCTTTAAAACCTGAGTGTACTGTATCCACTGGATCACTCTTGTCCACATGCTTGTTGACCCCCCTCAAAGAATTCTAGTAGATTGGTGACGCATGATCTCTTTACAAAAAACATGTTGACTCATCCCCAACAAATTGTGTTAATCTAGGTGTCCGATAATTCTGTTCTTTACTTTAGTTTCAACCAATTTGCCTGGTACTGAAGTTAAGCTTACCTGTAATTGACGGAATTGCCTCTGGAGCCTTTTTAAAAAGTTGGCGTCACATTAGCTGTCCTCCAGTCATCTGGTATAGAAGCTGATTTAAATGATAGGTTACATAACACAGTTAGTAGTTCTGCAATTTCACATTGAATTCCTTCAAAACTCTTGGGTGAATACCATCTGGTCCTGGTGACTTATTACTGTTTAATTTATCTGTTTGTTGCAAAATCTCCTCTAATGACACCTCAATCTGGGGCAATTCAAATTCTATCTAACAGTAAAGTCAAACATTTTGAGGGGGTAAAAAAATAGAAAAATAGGTAATTTTTTTATTTTGCTTGGCTCGAGTCTTTCTAGATGGAAGCATTCTGTTCTTCTGGAAGTATATTTTTCATGTAAACATCTGCTTATGCCTTTAACTACAATACATTACTATGAGGCATTAGCAACAGGAGAGAGGGAGAGAGAGGGGCAGTATTGCCAACCTCAAGTGTTGGAAAGTCACAAATCAAGCTTCAAAAATCATGAGTGGCTTAAAAATTACAATATTAAAAAAATGAACTTTAAAAATTTGCTTTCTGAGTTTTGAACCTGACTCCAGGAGCTGGGTCTTAAAAAATGCCCTTCCCCACCCCCCGATGAGGAGAATCGTGATAAGATGATGAGAGTTAGCAACACAGGAAGTGGGATGATGCAAAATGCTCTGAAACCCCAAAAGGGAAATGACACAAAACCAAGACATGTAGCAAACAGTGCCTATACATAACAACAAACCTAACCTAACATAACAAACCTGCTGGTTTGAGACCCGGAGCTGTAGCGCCCCCGCTGAATAGACCTTGCGGCCCAGGAGGTCCATTCGTCTCGCCTCCTTCGACTTGGGCACTGGGGCCTCTTCTCCGTGGCGCTCCCTGTCATTCACCGACTGGACCATCAACGAGCAGGGTGTCGGGTGAACATATAGGTATTCATAGCCCTTCGAGGGGGCCATGTACTTTCGTTCCACCCCTCGAGCGGTCGAAGGGATGGAGGCCGGTGACTGCCAGATGTTAGTGGCGTTGGCCTGGATTGTCTTTATAAAGGGCAGGGCCACTCTGGTGGGCGCATCGGCGGAAAGGATGCTCACCACCGGGTCCTCAATTTCAGACACCTCCTCTGCTTGCAAGTCCAGGTTCTGTGCCACCCGGCGGAGGAGGTCTTGGTGTGCCCTAAGATCCAGTGGGGGAGGACTGGAGGACGAGGTACCTGCCACTGCCTCATCTGGAGAAGAGGACGAGGAAACCTCCGGCAACAAAGTGTCCACGGGGGGTTCCATGTGGGGCTGCACCTCCGTTTCTGGAGGGAGTTCTGGGTCCCGGTGACTGGACCTGCCGTCTGCTTCCGGGGAGTGAGGGGGTCTAGATACCGTCGCCTCCGGTGGTCTGCGTTCCCCCATAGGGTGAGGGGTAATGTGTTGTGGACCCTGGGCTTGGGAATATGCCCATAGGGTCCAAAACCCCCACTGTTGAGGCCCTCGCTCTTGTGGTGGAGGGTCCTGGAACAGGGTCGAGTGTCTGTCCTGTCCCATGGCATAGGCGCTGTCAGTCTGGGAAGAGACCGATGGCTCCCTAGAAGGCCACGGAGGCGTTGAGCTTGGTTGGTATGCAGCTCTGTGCGCCGAGACCAACACTCCCCTCGGTGCCGAGGCCCGGTGCCACGACCCACATCGGTGCCGGGATCGGGATCGGGAATGACATGATGACTGGTGCCGAGATCCGGATCGGGATCTGGAGCGATGTCGGTGCCGGAAGCGTGACCGTGACTTTCGATGAGCGTGGTGCCGGGACAGCAGCGGAGACCGGGACCTGCCACCGGCACGGTGCTGGAAGGTCGACCGGGATCGGGACCTACCACCGGTTCGGTGCCGGGAGGTCGACCGGGGAGCCGAACGCCGAGGTGAACGGCTCCTGGAGTCTTGGTGCCAGTGGTGAGACGAGCCCGAGTGGGACCGTGCAGATGGTGATCGGTGCCGCGAGTACGACCGGTACCTCCTGGGAGAACGGTGCCGGGACTCCAAGCAGCGCCCCGAGCGCGAGTGTTCACGCCTCCGGGGTGATCGGTGCCGGGACTCGGGAGACAGCTCTCGAAGCATCGGCTTACCCCTGGAGGTTACCCGTCCCGGGGGTGCCGGCTGAGGCTGAGATGGCTCCGTCAATGCGATCAAGTCCCGAGCCGAGGCAAAGGTCTCCGGTGTAGACGGTACCCGTAGCTCGACCCCTGATCTTAAGGGGGAGCTAGGAGGGGCTGGACTCGACGGACCTTCCGGGCCCGGAGTTGACAGCAGTCCTGCAGGCGGTGCCGCGGCCAGGGTAGGTGCCGGGCGCTCCACTCGGGCCTGCCTGGATGGTGTTGCAGACGCCGAGGGACGTGAGTCTGCTCCCGGTGCCGGAGATGGTCGGTGCCGGGGAGTCTTGCCGGTGCCGGCGCGGTCCAGTGCCGGAGTAGAACTGGCTGACTGTGCCGCCGGTGCCGGAGACAGAGCCACTTCCATAAGGAGAGCGCGAAGCCTTTGGTCTCTCTCCTTCTTAGTGCGAGGCTTAAAAGTCTTGCAAATGCGGCACTTGTCGCTAATGTGCGATTCCCCCAGGCACTTAAGGCACGCGTCGTGGGGATCGCTCGTAGGCATCGGCTTCTTGCATGCCGAGCACTGCTTGAAACCCGGCGAGCCAGGCATGGGCCCGGTGCCGGGTGCCGGGGAGGGCAACGGCCCACCTGCAAGCGATGTTAGATAACTATTTATAAGATTCTAACTAACTACTATGCTAACAGTCTATCTACTACTTAACTAAGAACTATTTACAACTAAAAACGACGAACAAGAACAGGAGAACTAGGGACGTGGAGGTCAGCAAGCCGCACTCCACAGTTCCAGCAACCGACACGGCGATAAGAAGGAACTGAGGAGCGGGCGGGCCGGCAGGGGTATATATCTGGTGCCATACTGGCGCCACTCTAGGGGGAGACCTGCCGGCCCACTGGGGTTGCTAGGGTAAAAAAAGTTTCTGGCAGACATGCACGCGCAGCGCGTACACCTAACTGGAATGGATATGAGCAAGCACTCGAAGAAGAATGACACAAAACCAAGACATGTAGCAAACAGTGCCTATACATAACAACATGATGCCATACTACACTGCATGATACATGTTCTTGAACATTTTCAAAATGAGTATTTCAAATTATCCAGAAGTACTGTCGGGGGAAAAGGATGTGCAGGTAATTTTAAGGCTAAACATTCATACTATTGTCTGTTACTTGACCACACAACTACCAACTTCATTAGTGCAATGATCTCCTGGTTATTTTCTCCTGGATTAATCAATACTACATGTTATTTTCTACTTTATTTTGCCCTTTTATATCATCAGTGTCCCTTTGTTCTGCCAATTGCTTTCAAAGCTCTTTAAAAAGAGGCAGAATCCTTGTTTAACACATTGGAAAAAAATAAGTACTTCAAAAGCTCTTTTTTCAAATGGCTTATCCATTTGTGAAAAGGACTCCCATGAGAACTATTAGGAAACCCAGAAGAAAATGTATCATCCCTTTTATCACCCCCCTCTCATTTCCACTGGCATCTAACTGAGTGAACAGAGACCTACGGGAATAATCTGAGCCATCAAAGGTAAAAACTCAGACAGAAAAGGCACCTTAACAGCTTAATATTCAGCCACTGTAACTCTACAACATTAGATTTTACTAATTTGTGGCTTTCAAAAACTGGAAAGAGATTGCCTTATAGGGAAAAGGCACCATCACAGACTAAAATTAAGTTTAAAAGAACATTCACAGAGAGGCCGACGTGTGGTGTCAAGAGCCCAATTTAAATTGACGGAAGCCGAGAAATCCAAATATTAAGCTAAACTCTGTCTGTAACTCACGTTGTTTTAGTACGTTTTTTTGTTTGTTTATGTGACTTAGGGTTCAAGATACTGAGTGCTCTGAATTTCCATGGAAGTCAGTCAGAGTTAAGGGTGCTCAGTCCCTTGCTGGATCACTCAGCCTCATACAGGACTGAGCTCTTAAAGACATAATTTCAATGTTAACCTTTAAGGCTTGGTTTAACTCAGGCCTTAGATTTTTTTTTAAAAATTGAAATGTGTCTATGCATTTCTTCCCCCATCCCTTCAATTGCTTCCATTGCTCTTATGGAGCTGCATTTTAACAGACTGCTTCTTGGGCCTACCTCTGTATCAACCTTTTAAAATGTGTGCACCATTGACAAGATAAACCAGAACAGCGTACCATGTGAGTGAACTTTGATATAGCATCATGGTTCATTTTCAACCAACATTAGACCCTCTGCTGCACTCTGACTGGCTGTCTGTGATGATAAGTAAACTGTAACTCAGTCATTCTCTTGCCACCCTTAATGGGGCAACATTTCTAATGTGCCTAAAGCCCCAGTAGATTTAACTTCTGTCAGAAGAGTTTTAATCTATAATGCTTGAGTGAATTTGTAAGTGTCTAGAATTTGTTCTTCCGGTTTCCATTTGGGCTATGAAAACAGTTCAGCTGACCTATTTCTTCTGCTATCAAGCTGTTTTGTCTGTGCTGATTTAAGGGCAGGTTCTCAGGTTGAATAAATTGCCATATCTCCATTGACTTCAGTTATGCTTCCATCAATTTAAACCAGCTGATGATCTGCCCCGAGGTATGGAAAGAATGGCCTACGAATTTTTGCATATCAGATTGTGTCCTTTAACTTTTAAAACACTGATGACAGTTGGATGTCAGAGGTTCCAAATTATTCTAGAAATGTCCATAAGAATGTTTCCCTTTATTGTGGGGAGGAAAAAAAGAGAAGCAAAACAATGCTGCTGTATTCATTTAAGCCTTCACAGAAGCACATATAGTGAAAGAGGAGTAACAAATAATGAAATAAAGGACTAACCAAAGCAAATGCAAAGAATTTTAGAGACAGATTTTAAAAGTTATTGCAAGGAGTCACTGGAAGAAATTTCCTTAGCTATAGGATTCGGTTCATATATAGTACAATGCTGTTCGAGCAACACATTGAAATGGGATTTTGTCACACAGTTATCCAGAGACAAAAATGCAGCTAAGAGGTAGGATGAACAATCCCCTATGTTTTGGTGGTGTGTGTGTGTGTGTATGTGTTGGTGGAGTTAAAGAGGGGGTTGTGCATTAGCCTTATGTTCTGCATTAGCCCTATGTTTCATAATGAAGGCACATTTTAAGTATATTTTATTCTTGATCAAGTACAGCAGAAATCTGTTCTGCCCTGGCAGCACATGTAACTGCTACTGCTGTTCACAGAAGATATATTTGCAGGTTTGTCTTCTTTATTTTCAGTGTTAGTGGATTAAAAGCTAATTCTTTACAATGAGTATAGGGCATTCTTTAAAACAATGAAACTAAACATACAGGATACTGTTTTCAAATCAGGATGCTCAACCTTAGGTCAGCTAACCAAGTGGCCCAATTTTCAGAGATAGAGAAGAAACCACCAGGGCTGAGGGAAACGGAGTAGTCAGACAGTCTTATGTCCAGGCAGCCTTTTTATCTGGCTACTATGGATTTCAGGGCATAGCTTTAGGCATCCAAGTCTAAAAATAGCAGCACAGCCAAGAGGTGAATGTGAATGTATGGATTTGGGAAAAGCAAGCTGAAAGAGAAAGTCTGGCTTAATTACTCTTTGTGACAGGGCTGTAATCTCAGCATGGTCACTGATACTCTGTACTGTTAGCTATCTTACTTCAATTAGCTCTTCAAAACCAGTAAAGAAACTATTGTACATGTTTTAATTGTCAAATAAATGTGGTGCCTGTGAAAGGTATTAACTGGTATTTGGAAACAGTGAGTGGAGCCTACCAGGACGAATGGCCCATTGCCTCCAGTTGCACGAGTGCAAGGTGCTTGGATGACAAGCCTGGGGCCTGAAGTTCCTGGAAAAGGAAAAGTGCAAGATGGGCAGCAGCAGTTGCAGTTCCTGCAAACCCCCTCTGTCATTGTTCCTTCACTGTCATTTGGAATGACGATCTGTGAGAGGCAAGTAGTTCAGTCTCCATGCCCCTTCATTCCTTGTCCTCTCTGCTGAGACCTCCACTAGTGCCAATTAACAACTACTATAATGGTACTTTTTGTGACAGGAGCACCTTGTCATGTCCTTAGCAGACTCATAATGGATCTGGTCAGGTGAAACTCCATGAAATACAGTTAGCTTATGTAATAGTATAATTTATGTTGCTGTATATTACATTGTATTACCCACTTCATAATAGCTTGAATTAAAGCTGAGAGAATCCCCAGTGAACAGCTCTCTGTAGCATGAGCCTGAGTATCTTGCCTTTATACTTCATTGCTTTGTACTGCATTGCCAGAAAACTATTTTTAGACATGGTTCTGCATTTGCACAGTTATTGCTTATGTCTTGTCTAAAGGAAGTAAGGTTGCTTTTCTGAGACTTTGCCTTTCTCTCAAGGGTAAACTAAAATCCATTAAATTTAAACACATACTGTAAACCCTAATACATTAGTGGCTGCAATGGAAATATTATGTATTATTTATAACAAGATACCCATTTGGGAAAGTGAAACAAATAGGTGTACCTGCAAATTGCTGCCTTCTTGTACTCTCTTTAAAGTCATTATTTTTGCTACTTCAGTCTGAAAGTTTACTTAACTGGCAATAAGAAAAAGCAAAGCAAATATATCTGCATAGAACAGATCATAGTTTCCCACAATAAATATTTTATAAAAAGTAACATCAGTTCCATTGGGCCAAATTCTACTGTGCTACTCCAGCATAAATCCAGAGCAGTACCATTGTCATCAGAGAAGTTGCTCTGGATTTAGGTGCTCAGATATCATGGTTAGGGGGACCATAAAAGTATCTGGTTAGATACTGGTGCCAACAGAGCAGAATTGCTAGCCATGGTCAAGGTTTCTCTACCTTATTTTGAGCTTTAAAAGTAACATTAAATGTCAGCTAAAATATTACTTATAATACTCCTAATATGATTTTATCAGCACTTGTAATTTACTCAGAGAGAGAAGAGATTACAAATAAGGCATATGGGAGTGGTGGTAGTTTGTGCAATGGCGAGAGAGAGTGGCAGGTGTCCTTGAGACAATAAAGTGTGGTCCATGCTATGAAAAATTATCAGAACTCCTGCACTAAGATGAGAAACTAAAAAAATCCAATTTGACCGTCATGTCTGGATGTATGTTATGTGTTTGAATGCATTCAAATTAGAAGACAAGTACTGTGCCTAGAAACAAGGACTGATGATATGCAATGAATACCTAGCTGAAGTCTGTGGCTTTTCCTGTGATTCTTTGGAGAAATCCTGCAGCAATCACATATATCCTACTTTAATGAGATTTACACACACATCTGAATGCAGAAGTTGACCCAATTAATCCCTCTCTTTTTCAAGTGAACCTTAATCACCCCAGGAGTGAGCGCTTTACAACTTGAAGGAGAATAGCAGAAAATGTGCCAGATAATTGATCTGGTCAGATTCAAAGAGCTTCACAATCAAATAAACATACTATAAGAATGGTAGGAAAGTTACCATTGTTAAAGGCTTAGCAGAAATAAGTAAAGACATTTGCTTATGTTAAACTTATATTGTAATTATTCTGGCTTTAGATTCTTTACAAGAGGTTCCTTTCAGAGAAGTCACAGAAGAAATAAGAGACTCCACTAGATCTCTCTTTTACATCCTAAGTCCTAGGTTTTTGATAGTGAGCAAGTGTTCTAACTTGAATACATTCAAATCTTTGACATATTCTGAGAGGAGAGGTCAAACTGGGGTCTTTTGCTTAGTTCCTTAGTATAAAGCAGAGCAGACACTGTGAAGATAAATATCTCTGATCCATGTCCATGTATATGGTTACTCAAGTATGTAGTCATCCTCCTTTCTGGAATAATTTATTGATATTCCTCAGTCTTAATTACTTTCATTCATTAATTGCATTATATTCATAAGCATTTACATTTGCAATACAATTTAAGGCAACAAGTAACACCAAGAGGGTGATTGTTGGCTAGCAGTGAGATGGCTTTGTTCTATGGTAGGAGAACAAATGCATGGAAGAGATGCCACTTGCTTTGTTCTACAGTCTGCCTCTAACAACCCATCTTTGGTTGGCAGCTATATTCTTTGGCATGGGACCATTTGAGTGGGTATGCTGCCACTTGAGCAGATGGGCAAGTGTGTAGGTATGCAAATTAGCTAGTGTGCACATTCATTTGGAGAATTGTGGGCATAAATCAGTCAGTCCATGCAGAATCTCCACACTCGAGATTATGGCAATGATAAATTACATAAAACATAGGAAAAAGAATGAGGAGTACTTGTGACATCTTAGACGTGCCACAAGTACTCCTTGTTCTTTTTGCTGATACAGATTAACACGGCTACGGCTCTGAAACATAGGGTCGTCCTGAACCAGGATAATTATTGACACACAGACTTTATTGTTCATGTTATCCAAGAGCAATATTAAAGGGAAACACATTTGTGTCAATTTGGAAAATAGAAAGGACCATTTCTTACATACAATAAAATCCTATTTGCTTCTGGCCTACAGTGCTCAGTGGCCAGGTTAAAAGACAAAGAGAGGTGCTGTTAAATTCTTCAACTAGTTGCCATTTAACAAACTTATCAGGATGATGAAGTGTACACAGCAGATAGAAATACCTGGGAGATGATTTGCTTGAAATTCAATGCACAACTCTGTCACGTTTCCATGACCACTACAGTGGCTGGAAAGTTCCAAGTTTATACATAAACAAAATCTTCAAGATTGTCTCATTTCACTGTGTCTGACAGGTAAGCAGGGACCAAAAGGACAGCAAGCGTTTAAGAGATGCACAGAGAAAACATCCCAAGAGGTAGAAAAAGTTAGATAGTGTCAACGCTTGTCCTACTTCACAAAGCATCCTGAATTCAAATAAGTTACAGTATAAAAGTCACATAAATTCACCAGAACAAACAAACAAAATTGCTTAGTTTGTTTGTCCTTTTATGTAGTTAGTTTATTTACTATAGAGGAGCAAACTGTATCCTTTTCTTCTTGGTTAGATGGAGCCACGCAATATTTCCCTTAATGTAAAGATCCATTTGTCTGATGCTGACTCCTATGCTTCCTCACACAGTGCACAATAAGTTTTGTGTGTCCTGGAAAACCTGAGAACTATCCTACACATTCATTGCCAGCAACTGACATCAAAAAGGTGGAATCATGAAACTGAGGTCACTGAAACTGTTATTCACACTAATGTAAGGGATCCCACAGAACTGAATTTTCTACATAAATATTTTTGTGCCTCTTGTTTTGGGCATTTGTGAGACATCACATCTCACACTTGGGCTGTGACAGATGGAGAAATACATGGGAGTGTAGTGGGTGGGCCAGAGGAGGAAGAAAAAGGTTCTGACAGATGTCACAAGGCAAATCTACGGTTATTTCATTTGATCTACGAATCATCTAGGGTAGGATATTTTAACAAATTAAAAAGCATGCAAGGCAATATGAACTAGTGTGTACCAAAGGCTGATCTAAACAGTTGTATGGAGGAAGCCATTTACAGTGCACAATAAGTTTTGTTGATCCTACAAAACTAAAGAACTGCATGACACATTCTTGAGAGCCATCTACTGACACTCTCATAATACCTTGAACCCATGGGACTAGCTTTGCCTCTGGGGCAGGAAAATGGGTGTACTAGGGGAAGGCAGCTGTATGCTCCAGTTGTAGTACCATAGTAGCCCAACCTGTGGTGATGTCAAATGGGATGCAATGAATAAGTTCATTTCCCAGCTTACCTAGCCGTGCCACATCCTTGCTGGCCACGTTCACAAAGAGAGATAATTACTGTTAAAAAGAGACACAGGGAGCCAGGGCTAGAACCTTATTCAATTAAAAATAGATGATAGGCGTAGTAATCTCTCATTCTTTTTGTCAGTTAACTATATGCTAGCAATATGATACAAACACACAAAATCCGTACATTACAGATTGACAAGACATAGAATCAGACATATCAACCCTTGAGGAGGAGGCATAACATCATGAAAATTGTCATGAACCATAAGTGGTGCTCCAGGGCTGAAGCAGACCTTTTCCCACCAAAAAAAAAAAAATGAAAAAATTCAGATTAAATGAATCCACATTTTTCAACCACAACAAAAAAAAGGCTTGTGGAAAAATTCCCAAACAGCTGTACTTTAAACCTCACTACTGAAGGCTTCACATTTTAATGTAACGTACAACTTCTGACTACAACACTAGGTCTCTTTCTGGCCAGCTGAACCCAGCAAAGGCATTGAGAGCAGGCAGCAAACAACTGTTTATGCAGTCGAACATACCACGACCACTAAGTGGAGTTTCATGGAAAAATTCCAGAAGATTCCTCACCCAAAGTGTCAGGTTTCAGTGGTAGCCGCATTGGTCTGTATCAGTAAAAAAAACGAGGAGTCCTTGTGGCACCTTAGAGATTAACAAATTTATTTGGGCATAAGCTTTCATGAGTTAGAACCTACTTCATCAGATGTATGAAGCAAAAAATACAGGAGTAGGTATAACTACATGAAAGGATGGGAGATTCCAACGTGAAGCTGCAGAACTGGAATTAATTGGCAAACTACATACCATCAGATTAGGCCTGAATAAAGACTGGGAGTGGTTGGGTCACTACAAAACCTAAACTTAGTTTCCCCATTACTAATTTCTCCCTACTGTTACTCATACCATCTTGTCAACTGTCTGTAATGGGCCACTCTCTTACCACTTCGTTATTTTTCCTCCCTTGGTATCCTGTTGTTAATTGATTTATCTCATTAGACTGACCTAACACTTGGTAAAGCACCCCCCATCCTTTCATGTATTTATACCTGCTCCTGTATTTTTTACTTCATACATCTGATGAGGTGGGTTCTAGACCACGAAAGCTTATGCCCAAATAAATTTGTTAGTCTCTAAGGTGCCACAAGGACTCCTCAGCTTTTTTCACCCAAAGTGTGACATCGGGGCCTTTTGTCTGAATACTGTGAAGCTATTGTCTTTGCAAAAGCTTCCTTATATAAAGGATTATTATATAGTTTGAGTCTAAATGTCTTATGTTAGAATAAGGAAAATAATAAAACAAAGAATAAACAAAGTGAACCCTCCTTGAGAGAGCTCAGTGTGTGTCTCCTCTGTAACAGAGTGCAGAGAGTCTGAGAACCAATTGACTTCTGTACACAGCAGCCCCCACTAGAAATGTAAAAATTCAGTAAATAGAAAACAAAATCATACCAGTTATGAGCAACATCCATCACATTAAACATCTCCATCCAAGATATTCTTCATCACCACATTTCTCTCTGAACTGTCACCAGGAGTACAGTTGTTCTTGTTATGCCTGTGGTGGGTTCTGCTTCCCTATCTCCTCTCCATATCACTGTTGGTCCTCTACAGCAGCTTCTTTGTCTGTCCTTTGTCCTATACAATGTTGCTGTAGCTGTGTTGGTCCCAGGATATTAGAGAGATAAGGTGGGTGAGGCAATATTTTTTATTGGACCAACTTCTGTTGGTGAGAAAGACAAGCTTTCAAGCCACACAGAGCTCTTCTTAGGTCTGGAAAAGGTACTTGGAGTGTCACAGCTAAATACAAGAGGCCAACTGACATCTCTTCAACACGACCTACTATAGAGAACTCAAAGAAGACCCTGCACCAGTTTATCCAGGAATTTAAGGATATCATCAAATCCTTCCTTGTACAACTCCAAGAGAAATTTTGCAAACTCATCCCCCACGCACACACCCTAGAGACCTTCTACATGCTTCTCAAGATACTTAAAACAAGGGAACTCAGACTGCCCCATCATATCTGGCCATGGCACTCTTATTAAGGGAATATCAGGACTCACACAAAGGGCCAGCTTCCTCCAGGACATAACCAACTTCCTCCACAAACTCTGCAACATTAACCTCCTTCCCACCGTGGATGCCACTTCCCTAGACCAGTGTCCCTCACAATGACAAGATAGCTGCCTGCCTCAAATATTCACAAGACAATGGACAACCCTCAGATATCCACCCTAAATACATCACCAACTCATCCATTCAGTCCTCACTCTCAACAATTTTACATTCAACAACAAAACACTTTGTCCAAACCATGGGAACAGCCATGGATACTAGGCTGGCACCCCAATATACCAACCTCTTTATGGACTCCCTGGAAGAAGAATTTCTGGACAAATCAATGATACCCCTGAGATAGATCTATGATATTTTCATCTTCTGGACAGACAACATAAACTCCCTCATAGATTTCCACCACAACTTCAACAACTACCACCCATCCATTAAACTCTCTCTGGAACACTTCCATACTAGCATCGACTTCCTGGACACTACAATCAGCTTCAACAATCTGTGACTGCTAGCCTCAAATATCTCCAATGGCCTGTGATGGGACACCATTGTAGGCAATGCCACATGCCATAGTAGGCAATTTCATCATACTATGCCCTCAATAAGCTTATCAAAGTCAGTCTTGACAGAAGTTAGTTTTTTTCACCCCACTGCTCCCCTTAAAAGGCTGTTTCAGAACTTTACTCCTCTGCTTGTTAGAAACATTCATCTAATTTCAAGCCTAAACATTTTGATGGCTAGTTTATCAATTGCTTCTTGTGTCCACACTAGGATTTAACTTAAGTTTATCCTCTCCCTCCCAGGTATTTATCCCACTGATGCATTTATAGAGGGAAATCATATCTCCATTCAGGCTTCATTTGGTTAGGCTAAACAAGCCAAGCTCTTTGAGTCCCCTTTCATAAGGTAGGTTTTCCGGTTCTTGTATTATCCTAGTAGCTCTTCTCTGCACCTGTTGCAGTTTGAATTAATCTTTCTTAAACAGGAGAAACCAGAACTGCACACAGTATTCCAGATGAGGTCTCTCCAGTGCCATATATAATGGTACTAACACATCTCTGTCTCTATTGGAAATACCTCACCTGATGCATCCTTACGATGTAAGCAGAGTCAGGATAAGCTCTACCCTGACATCTGGTGGAAAGAATGTCAGAGAGTGTATTTGCATAGGCACGCCTACCCTATCCCAGACTGCTGAGCTGTGGGACTGCTTGGTGACAAATGACTCATCCTCAGTTGGGTGGTACTTGCTAGACAAGGGACATGGGTTCCAAAACCCAGTGAATTGAGAGAGGCTGGGGACAGGTATCTGTGCCTGGTGGTGTAGTCTCCTTGTGGAGCCAGAAGCACCAGTTCCACCCCCTCCTCTCTCCACTGTGGAATGTCAGAGTTGATTTTTTTTATTCCCTCAAGAATCTAAATACAGGTTACTGAGCTGAACTCACTTTGGGCTAATGGTGCACTAGCACTGGGGCTCCCCTACTAAGAGCTGAGATCACTAAGAGTTGAAATCACTAAAGAGCTGAAATAACTGAGCTGAGAGCACTGAGTACTGTGCTAACTAGTGGGGGAGCCTGAAGTTATACTGTGGAACACAGCAGCTGGTGGAGTGGAGCAGTTGCGGGGATGGCTGGAGCAGATCACTGGACAGCTGGTGGCAGCGGACCGGCTGGCAGAGCGGAGTAGCTGTGGGACGGGTGGAGCGGCCCACAGTGCGAGCGGAGCCGAGCAGTTTGCAGAGCAGCTCATGGAGCAGAGCAGCTGGTGGAGCGGAGCAGTTTCTGAGGACGGCTGGAGGAGCAGAGTGGAGCAGCTGGTAAAGCAGAGCAGTTCGTGGAGAAGGCAGAAGCAGAACCCACAGAGAGGCAGGGCAGTTGGCCCCGGACCACGTAAGGTGCCCCTTTCTACCCAGGCTGGGGGGAGGGACCTCTACAGATAAACTCTCGAACTCTGGGGTGGCATTGACCAGAGACTTTTGGGTTGTTGGACTTTGGGGTGATTGGACTTAAAACCCTAAGGGGAAAAAGGACAGTGTCAAACGTACTTGGAGGTGGGTTTTTGTTTATGGTTTGTGTTATAACCCTGTTTGTGGTGTTTCTCCAATGGGATGCCGCATTGATTCCTTCCTTTATTAAAAAGATTTTGCTACACTCAGACTCTGTACTTGCAAGAGGGGAAGTATTGCCTCCTAGAGGCGCCCAGGGGGGTGTGGTATGTGAGTGTCCCAGGTCACTGGGTGGGGGCTCGAGCTGGTTATGCATTGTGTTACTGAAACGGAACCCCTGGATACTGAACCCGGCCCTTGTTGCTGCCAACTCAGAGGGGCAGAAGGGTTACACTAATACTGTATTAGCCTTTTTCATAGCTGCATCACACTAGTGGCTCATAATTATACTGTGATCAAACAATACACCCAGGTCTTTCTCCTTTTCTGTCACTTCCAACTGATAAGTTCCCAGCTTATAGTAAAAATTCTACTGGACAATCACTAAGCTCTCAAAAGAACTCACACAGGAAAATGGTAACAGATAAAAACAGCACATCACCTGTGGGTGAACACTTTTCACAAAGCGATCAGTCTATAGCTGACCTATCAGTCCTCATCCTCAGGAAACCTGCACTACACTTTCAAAAGACAAGCCTGGGAGCTTAAGTTCATAACTTTGCTAGATGCTAAAAATCATGGTCTTTATAAAGAGACTGGATTTATGGCTTATTACAACAATCTTTAACCCACTAACTCCCATTTTAGTCCTAGGATTACAGGGATGTTAATGGACCACTTCATCTTGAATGGTCCCTTAGAATACATTCTAAATACTTATGCTAAACAGTCTGTTCCATCTTATATTTAGCTGTGACTCTCCTTTTCCAGACCTGAGGAAGAGCTCCCTGTAGCTTGAAAGCTTGTCTCTCTCATCAGTTGAAGTTGGTCACCCACCTTGCTCTTTGTCCTGGCAGAAGTGTGGTTCCTTTGGAGAAGGAAGGAAGGGCATGTCTACACTTGCCATTTAAAGTGCAAAAAGTCCCTTTTTTTGCACAAAAACCACAGGAGTGTCTACAGTCACCAATGACTTTTTGTGGTGAAACTCAGAAGTTTCACTGCAAACAGAAAACCACCTCCACGAAGGGGTACAGTTCTTACCAGTGATACTTTTGTGGTGATGTACAAGTGAAGACACGTTCTTCCTGTTTACACAGCTTTTAGCCTCCACAGGATATCCCACAGTGCCTAAGTGACCACTCTTGCCAGCGGGTCTGCTGCTGTGATACCAGGTAAACAGACGTCTGCCCCTCCCTCTGTAAAGCCCCAGGAACTTTGGAACTCCCCTTCCTGTTTTCTTGTCACCTGGCCAGATGATATGTGAGCATTTGCCAATACCTGCTCCATGGAGCAAATGATCCCCTGCTTGGAGCAATGCTAAGCTACTGGAGCTGATCAGTGTTTGGGGAGAGGAGGCTGTGTGGGAACCCAGGATGCCCCGCAATCACCTCCCCCACCCCTTCCCATGAGACCTATCCTCAAAATGGAGAGAGCTGCACTGCAGGATAGCTGCCCTCAGTGTGCTGCTCTCATCCTTGATGGAAGTGCTGCAAATCTGAACACACTCTGATTCCTGTGGAAGTAAGTGAGAACACAAACCAGCACTTCTCTTTTACCAGTTTCCTATCACTAGTGAAAACGACAGCGCAAAAACTCTGCAAGTGTAGACAAAGCCGAAGATACACCCAACACCCCAATGCCTCATTCCAGTCCAGTCCCTTGAGCACTATAACTGGGTTTCTGGAGGACACTGGGAGGATATATAGCTTGAGCTATTGGCCCTCTTGGCATCATGGGTAGCACAGCTTAGCTTTATTGCAGGCTTCACTGATAGCATGGTGGCATGGGGGGGAGGACCTCTCAGCACATACCCAAATGACTATCCAGTAGTCCAGAAAGTGTTCAGGGGTGGGGTCAGCTGGCTAGGTAGGGGCACAGTGGAGATTGCAGCCACAGCGGCAGTAGCCCAGTGCACCCCCCCAGCAGCCTGCCATGCTGAAGCGTAAAAGACTGCTGTAGTGATGGCTAAGCAGGTGGCAGGATCGTGGTGGAGGAGGCCTCAGAAGTCACTCACACAGGGAAGGCTTGTTGGCTATCGAACAGCATAATGAAGGTGTGGAGAATGGAGTGCTGGTCCTTCCGCTCCAGGACCTGCCACCAAAGTGCCCCGAAGACCTGCAGCGGGGGGTCCTTCTGGCCTGAGACTTGCTGCCAAAGTGACGGATCTTTGGCGGCAATTCAGCAGCGGGGATCCCCACCGCTGAAGACCCCAGGACCTCTGAATCTTCTGGGCGGCCCTGCTTGAGAGTGTCTCTAGGTTTGCCATCACAAGTAAACCTGTCTCTTGCAAGCCCTGTGTTTCAGGACCAGATATTACTGGGCCTTCTATTTCTAATGCCATTTATTATTTAAAGCTCTCCATATGCCTCCCATTACATTCAAGTTTCATTCAAAGCCTATCAGTTAGTAATAAAACAGCAGCAGTTGGCAAGAGAGGCGTTATTAGCACTTAAAGAGGTTACAAATCCTTTAGTTTCTGCCTGTGACAAAGAACAATATGCATGAATTTATTGCACTAAAACCAACTCTGCTCTTCATTAATGAGTATTATTATAGCTGCTCACTCTGACATGAGACTATCACACACTTACCATATACATAAAAAGCACCAGTCACAAATAAAACGATTAAATACAACAACAAAACTAACATGGCACTATATGTATTAAACAAAATGCTTAATTGCAGCTGGGGGAGTTCCATTACTTTGCATGACTGTTTCAGTATTAGTGATACAATGTGAAAAATATTTTTACTACAGCTTCGTAGAAATACAAGGCATGCATTGTTGTGTATGGTGTTACAGCAGGGGGAATAGGAGTCAGCATGTCTGGGATGTGATTCTGCCCTTGCGACTGATTTACTGTGTGACTTTAAGCAAGAAAATGTGGCTAGTATTTTCAAGAGTGCCTATCTTGACATACCTAATCCCTTCCATGCCTAATGTTTCCTTATCTTAATTTAGGTGTAATATGTCTTTTGGGCTCTGCAAACATTCATTCATTTACACATGAGTGGTAAACTGCTCCCATGCAATATGTGTTTGCAGGATCAGGGTCTTAGATGGATTGTAAAATCTCTATAGTAGGGGCTATGCCTTCTGTTAGGTTTGGAAAGCATCTACCACACAAATATGTATGCGTGAAAAGATCTAATTAACAATAATAATGTTTGTATAATAACTCAGAAGTGGCGTGAAACTTGACTAATTAGTATTGCAAAGAACTTTGAAAACCCTAGATAAAATGCTGAAAGGCATCAAATACTGTACATTCAGAGTGGTATTGTTTTTACTGCAGAGACTAGATAACAATAACTTGCAGCATAGCTAATAAGCATATTATAGTATTGTACCCTTTTCCCAAGGCTATACTTAGGGAAATTATGAGCCAGCTTGAAAGGTTATTTGATTCATGAGCAATACTAATGGTTATTGGGAGGTAATGTGGTGTGGTGGAGCCATGCTGGATAACTGAACTCCATACACCTCTTTACAAAAGGCAACTGATCAAAGTACACATCAGTCAGTCTTGGCCAAGAGTGCTTATTGTGGAGAATGCCCTCTTATTGTATGAAGTCCCTGTGCTATATTTAAAAGGAATAAAACAGAAATGGTGATTCTTTAGTCAATAACAAGCTATAATTGAATTTGGAGAAAACAAAATTTAAAAATATTTATCTTATCAAGTCAAAAACAATCACATTCTTCGTAAGTATAAAAAATGTACTTAGTATCTTATAGAAATATGTAACAGCTGTCAAATGTAGCAAAATCCCCATACTACCGGAGGGTTGGAAAGTACCCATATGCTTTTGTTACCTGTAATAATAATTGGTATTTTGGCAGCATTTGCGAACAGTTGTTGTTTTGTTTCTTTGGTAATGAAGCTTTACATTGGAAGATCTCTTTGTGAGCTGCTCTAGGAGAGATTAAACAGGAAAAAATGTCCATCCTCATGGCATTTGATGGAAAAAAAACCTCTAGACTGTATTGTTGTTAGATGTTTTGTTCAGATGGTAGTAAGAATAAATTGTGTTTCTACCTTTTCTTCCCTCATTAGAGCTTTTATCACAAGAATGGACAAGGCAGGTTGGAGATTGTGTTCTCATTACAATCTTGGTCATAAAAATACGTTCTATAATTAGAAATACCATGAAGTATCCCCAAAACAATTGTTTTTGGATCCTCTGAAGATGTGATAACATCCTTACAAAACATGCTGATGGGATACATTTTTAATTAAGTTTATTTAATAAGTTAAGAGGGTAGAGGACTGAACTGTGAGTCAGGAGATCTGGGTTCTGTACTTGGCTCTGCCACTGACCTGCGGAGTGATCTTGGACAAATCGTTTCCTCTCTATATATCTCAGTTTCCTCATCTGTAAAAATGGGAATAATGATCCTGACCTTCTTCGCAAAGCTTGTTGAAATGTTCAGATAAAAAGTGGTATATGGGCATAAGCCAATGTCCATTAAAACTAATGAGCTTACAAATAAGATCTTGGCAATGTGGCCTACTGGATAGATTATCAGACTTGGTTTCAGGAGACTTAAGTTTTATTTCCAGATCTGCCAATGGCATGCTGGGTGACCTTGAGCAAGTGCTCTGCACTTAGTTTTCCACCCTGTAAAATGGGAAGAATGATACTGACCTAATTTGTAAAGTGTTTTGAGATCTAGGGATGAAGAGAGCTAGGTATTACTACCATTTTGTTATTATTAATCAGACTGTGTTGAGCATTGGATTAGGTCCTATCACAATTAAATCTTATTTAGGTGACAAAGATTACCAATCCCAAGCATTCAAAAATCATGAGTCAGCCCTCGCCTCAAAATTATGAGATTTAGGTTGTTGTTGTTGTTGTTTTTTGGTAAAGATTACCTTCTTTTTATTTACCTTTTGCTTTTGGAGCCTCTATGGAGCACTCAGGTCACATATTGAAGCTTTTCCCCATTACTATAAGGGCTTCAAATGTAATCAAAATTTCACAAGACTCAGGACAGAGTTACTACAATTTGCAACACTAAGAAAGGGGCAGTTAGTGATAAGCACCTTATAAGTAACACACACAGTTCAAAACTGTAATCTTGTGGCTCCTCATGACTTACTTGAGAGCTGATCAAGAGCAGGCTGCAGTCTCATTTGAAGAAAAACTTCTCTCACTTTAACTCAGAACAAATAGAGTTCTAGATAATGGACATCTTTCTCCCATGGAAACGAATGAAAAGACAAATTACCTGCACTCAGGAAATGTGCTGTACCTTAGGTATGACATCATCACTCAGTTTGGTAGAGCATGTGCTGGAGTCTCCTCTAGTGCAGAATCTCACCTTGACCTCTCCATGGATGATGTGGGTGACTGTGAATGTAAAAATAAACCCTACATTCTTTCTTTCCTTCTAGAACTAGTATTGTCTTTTGAGCCATTTGTTTTCTACTTCATAGCGAACGTTAAAGGAAATTCACCAGTTTTGAAAAAAAATGCTCTATGAACGTAATAGGAGGATTCCTGCAATTCTATCACTTCTTAATTGGATAACATAGAAATATTTATTTGGAGCAAACTTCTCTTTAATCATTTCCTGTAGAAAGTGTAGGCAGAACAATCTATTTCAAGAAGCATTTTTAATAAGAACTACTATCTTGTCAAAAGGTATATTTGCTAAAGACATAGGGGTCCTTAGAAGAGCAAGGACAATGCTGCTATTCCTTTTCCCCAATAAATGTTTGCAACACATTTTTATAATAAATTTGTTGTGGCCACGGTCCCGTCCTATTACATGCACTTTCTGTGAACTTTTATGTGATGACTGCGGTATCAGTAGGATAAATATTTCTATAATGAAATTTTTAAAATAATTAAAATTAATAACATTAATTGATAACAATAATAGTTTAGTGGGGGGTGCAGCTTATACCAGCAGAGAATTTTGGCCCATGTTATGGTAGCATGTAAATGGCCCACTCAGGATCAGTCCCCACCATCTTCTGAGTGAATCATTTTCATCAGGGATTGTCTTTTTTCTATGTTTGTGCAGTGCCCAACACATTGGGGCCAGAATCCCAACCAAATAAATATTTACAACTACTTATAAATATTGTGGTGGGTGCTATTCAAACACAGATGAAGAGAAAGACCCAGGATCTATGTGAGCAAATAGTTACAGAAACAATATTTTAGATTAATGGAGGTCAGAAGAGCTTGCTCGTCAGTCACCCAATCAAATCTATATCAACTCTATATCTAAACTATAGCAAACTTTCTTCCCCTTACATGGAATAAGGCTCCCTTCTAACTCTCTCCTGCTGCCCTCTGGCCATGCTGTATCACAATACTCAAGGTGTGAGAACTGAAATAGGCCAAGTACAGCACTCACCTCAAAATTGCTACAAAAGGAAAAAAACATTTTTCACACATTTTTCACTTTCCTTATCAACGTACCTATTTTCCAACCTGCATTGTATAAAGGGTCAGATCCTCAGCTGGTGTAAATAAGCATAACTCCATGGATTTCCACAGAGCAGTGATTTACAGAAACTGAGCATCAGGCTCAAAATATTTTTGTAGACATTTTTTGATTACACATATTGCTTGTGCTTTTTTTCTGTGCTTTTGAATTACTTTAATTATTTTCTGTACTGAAAGTGAAAAGGAAAAGCAATAGTAAATAAGTATGTCTATTAACAAGACCACATTAATTCTGAAACCCTACATTTTATATTATTATCTTTGTTATATTTCTTTTTCTACCCAGAATATAAAACCAGAACATACTGCTGCCATAAACAATTACAGCCAGCATCTTGCTGTCTTCATCATATTTATTATTTTATAGTATTCTGTTGTGTATTATCATGTTTATCCTCATCTATTTTTTGCCAGCTAGACTACTGAGGCAATTTTCTTCTCATTACCACAGTATGATTTTTATTACTCAGGATTACACCACACAAATTATTGCTATTTATTTTTAAGGGAAGGTAATTTCTCTTTCCAGGATTCATTTATAATGATGCATAATAATTTTTTAAAAAAAAAACCTCTCCAAATTTAAAACTAAATCCAGCACTAACAATGATACTTGTATTGACACTATATTGGTGAAAATATAGAAATGCAGAAATGATTATATTTTCTACATAAATTTATCTTACAGCAAGAAACTGGCCATTTATTGTTGAAGTTCATATGTGATTTTTCAAAAATCAGCAGCACCTTGCAGTTAAATTTATTTGGATAGGTGACTGAGGGAGCTGATTTAAACTTAAGAAATGGCCACATCTATGCCTGTCACACTATTTCCCCCTTAGTGTGTCAAGTGACAGATACACAATACTTTACGTTCAGCAGCTATAACTCTGAAAGAGAGATGGGCATCGATTCACCCAGCCTTTTCCCTGTAATCTGTCAGCAAAGAACAGAGAGGAAAGAAGGGAGGCAATGTATATTTAATAATGTTTAAAATATTGAGGTAGCATTGCAGAAATAATGTTTTTGCATTGTGTCATTATCTGATGCCTGCCACAGCTACATTTCAAACTGTTAACACAAGTCATTTCCCAGGAGAGAGAATAATGAAGAGGAGAATCAAAAACCCAACATACAAAAAGTATTCAATAGGACAGTTGGGACTGTACCTGATGGGCCACATTCTTCTCTGACTAATCCTCTCTCACCATGTGACCCCACTGAAGGCTCTGGGCAAATTCGACTCTCAGTTAATAACATTTAGCACTTACGTAGCACTTTTTATCTGAAGATCTCATATGCACTTTAAACAGGGGGGTGAGCATTATTATTTTTACTTTGCAGCTAGGAAACCGAAGCACAAAAAAGGTAAGTGACTTGTCCAAGAGTAAACAAGTTATTGACAGACCTAGCATTAGAAACCTAGAGTGAAATCTGGGTTCCACTGAAGTCAGTGGGAGTTTTGTCATTGCCTTCAATGGAGCCAGGTTTACAGCACAAGCTCCCGGCGTCTGCCCCCATCATATCATAGGCAGGACTGATAGCAGCACGTATTATTAACATTGTCCAACATTTCTCATTTTAAGACCCTCTTTTCAGCGACTAATAACTTTGTTACATTTTAACCATTTTGGCTGAAATATTCTATGCCTGGTGTCTGCTTCGGGCTGAATATATTTTTGGAAAATTTCAGCCAATATCGTTCAGTTGTTTCCAAAAAGAAGACTACTGAAAATAATGTTGTACTGTCCATGTTAGAGGTCTGGTGATCTTTGCTTTGAAATGCTCTGGTGCCCTATGTTTTGGAGCATGGACTTGAAAGTTAGCAGGGGACTGGTCTTGTGTTGGTGATGTACTTTGATGTTCCCTTAAAAAATCCAGGAATCTTGAATTCCTTCGCAGGCTCTGGATGGGAGTGTGTTTTAGTAGGGACAGACTTCCACCCAAAGCTTCATCCCTTCTGCTCCGTCCCCTCCAACCTGTTCCTGTACCTCTCCTGTCTTCTTATCCACCTGTGGCTCCTTGTCCAGTTCCATTTTCCTTGCCCAGCCAGTACTAGTTTCCCCCTCTGGCCTGTCAGAGTCCCAATCTCTTCCTCCACTCACTCTCTCTCTCTCTCTCTCTTTACCCACATCTAGCCCAGTTCTCTTGCCCAGCCAGTCTCAGTTACCTCCTCCTGACACTCCCTTTGATCTGTCTCTTTCCTCTCCCCACACTGATTCCCAGTCATGGTTTCCCTCCCCATCCTTCATCTAACTTCAGTCTTCACCCCACTCTCTTCCTTGCTTTTTGTCCGAGTCTTGCCCAGCCAATCGCAGTCTTTCCCCTCTCCCCTCCTCCTCTGTTCACAGTGTCCTCCACCAGCCAACTGTCTCCCAGTTACAGCCCCCTCATTTCCCTCATCAGCATTTCCACAGGTTTCTCCCCGTCATTGCTCCCAGTCCTAGTCTCCTTGCTGAACCAATCCCAGTTCCTGTCTCTCCTCCCCACTGGCTCCCTGTCTCTCCTCCCCACTGGCTCCTTGCCCAGCCAGCCACTGTTTCTCTGCCCCTCCATCCAGTCTCACCAGACTCCTTGTCCCATTCCACTCCTTTCCCTTCCCCCATCTGCCTTGTGTCTCCCCTGCATTTGAACCAGATGGCTTCCTCCTCCTTCCTGGGTGCTAGCAGGGGCCCATTAAAAACACAGAAGAGACAAGTTCCCTGCTCTCAGTTACAGTGTCCAGCTGCATCCCAGCCCAAAGCAGCCATTACGGGAAAAGTCCATCTTGGTCCTGTAGCCCTGACTGAAGCATGCTCACTTGCTTTGTGGGAATGGTTTATGTATAGTCTGATCAGTACTAGGAGCTGTGAGGGGCTTGAGGATGATCAGTGAGGATGGAATATTCAGAGATTTTCATTGTTTAGCTCTGGTAAATCTCTACTTTCCCCTATCTCTGTACCAGATCTTTTGAATGTGGGGTGAACCTTTGGGAGAAAGTCTGTCTCCCCTGGAGCATAATCCCATCCAGACCCTAGAAAGGAACCCAAGATTCCTGAGATTTAGGTTGGACATTAGGAAAAACTTCCTGTCAGGGTGATTAAGCACTGGAATAAATTGCCCAAGAAGGTTGTGGAATCTCCATGACTGGAGATTTTTAAGAACAGGTTCTACAAACACTTGTGAGGAATGGTCTAGAAAATACATAGTCCTGCCACAAGTGCAGGTGACTGGACTAGATGAGCTCTCGAGGTTCATGTGTCAGCAAATATCTCTGAAACCCACTAGCAGAGTGGATGGGTCATTCCCACAAGTGTTAGTCCACACAGAGGATGAAACCTATTACTGCTATCAGTTAGTTCATCAGCTCTAGTGGCAGAGGCCTGAGCAGTGGATCTAAAGACTTCAACCCTGGAGATGAATCTCATACATGTCAAGAGGATGCTACATTATGGGATTTCTGTTTTCTTTCAGTTTGCTTTTTTAACAACCTAGGGAATTACACACAAAAATGTTAAAAGAACATTATTCAGGTTGCAAAGTCAAGCACTCAAAAGTTAGAAAATGTTATGATTAAAGTTGCCTGTGCAACCTTCATTCAACCCTCTGTGCATATCAATTATAATATAGTCTCTAATGACATGACTGGACTTTATTTTAAAATCATCTTAGAAAAATTTGAGTTTTTTGTGCCAAGAATCTTGGTTCAGTCCTTATAAATTGTATTATTTATTATTTGTATTACAGTAGCATCTATAGGCCAGGGATCCAGTGTGCTGGGTGCTATATAAATAGAAGAAAGAGACAGTGGCTGCCCCAAAGAGCTTAGAATCTAAGTGGAAGAGCTGACAAGCTAAGTGAGTCCATTAACTCTCCCTTGGTTTTGGTTGTTTTGATGAAGACGGACAAAGTATATAAAATTAGAAATGTGAAGTGATAATCATATGATTATGCTTTAAATGTCACATTTCAAAAATATATTTGATTGCAGAAGCCTGGCAAACTTGCCATGAGAGTGTAGCAGGAGGGGCAAAAATCTATTCCTCTACAATTTGCGATGACGATAAGGCGCGGGGGCGGGAGGAAATAATATTTTACTTGTCTATTAAAAACAAAAACAAAAAAACTCACTCATCTTGGGTAAGTAGATGAGTAGAATTTGACAAGGTTGAATTACAGGGCATGTTCAGCATGATATGAAAATGGGAGATTTACAAATCATATTGACAAGGAGAGGATAATTTTCAGGGTACTATAAATAACAAAGCTACATTCAGATCCAGATCCAGTGAGAAGCAAACCTCAAAGGATTTGAGAGGTCAGTTTGTAACTTTCCCTTGTCATTGAGGGTCTGATCCAGCTCTACCGAAGTCAGTAGGAGTCTTTCCAATGGGCTGTGGAGCAGAACTTTATATAGCATCTTTTGCCTGAGTATTTCAGTGTGTTCTACTAACACTGATTAACTGAAGCTAATTCTAGGGCTGATGTAAGGGAAGATGAGCCTTTGAAAATAAGGATTTACAAAAATAAATCTGGGATTTTGAATGCCTGCATTTTTTTAGTGCCCAATTTGAGAAACTTTGAGGCTGATTTTCAGAAGCACTGAGCACCCAACAACTCCAAATGAGACCTGCAGGTACTCAGCCTATTTAGATCACATACTTAGGTGTCTAAATATGGAGTTAGGAATGACATTTTAGGCCCTCAGGCTTTAAAATGCTGGCCTGTAGATGCAAACACGGAAGCTGGGTTAAGGCTGTGCTGAAAATCAGACACTTGCTATGAACTTCAGCCGAACTTTTGGAACTACTGGACTACAAGTATACTTTACAATTCCTTTACAAAAGCTGCAGGCAATATGTAGTACATTGTCAATAGTTATATGATTCCTCTCTTGGGAATAATAAAAATCCAGCCTTGGGCAATGCAATTAAATTGCATTTTTTTTAAATGACTGAGGGGCTCACTGATGTGGTTCAATAGTAGTACTGCCACAGGCAGGAGGAAATGGTTTTATCAGTATGAACGGGAATTGGGGAATAAGTGTAAACAAACACTGGGCTCTTTAAAAAGTTGCATATGATACTGCTTTAAAGCATAATACAGAGGCAAAAGGTATCATGAATCTTGACAAATGCTAGGATGGGTTTCTGATGGAGGGTTTTCCTGTCCATAGGCTTGATCCAGTGCCCAGTAAGATCTGTGGGAGTATTTTCATTGACTTCAGTGGTTTTTGAATCAGGCCTGAGTGCAAAGGGCACACAATTCAGCAAATGTAGCTTGCTCCCCACAACCTTTATTCTAACCACAGACTAAATCTTTTCTGGGGTATGAAAATGTGCAGTTTCTAGCTATTAATTGGAGCAAAGAGTCCTGTGGCACCTTATAGGCTAACACACATATTGGAGCATGAGCTTTCGTGGGTGAATACCCACAACGAAGTGAGTATTCACCCACGAAAGCTCATGCTCCTATACGTCTGTTAGTCTATAAGGTGCCACAGGACTCTTTACTGCTTTTATAGATCCAGACTAACAAGGCTACCCCTCTGAAACTAGCTATTAATTGTTTCCATTATTCAACCATTCCAGGTTCTGGCCATGGCAGAGATGAAATACCATGAAAATGACACATCATACTCTATGTCCAGACTAAGTGAATGCAAGAGGTAGTACTGTTCCAAGTTTCATCCCACTTTTGTGAAGCCAAGAGGCTTCTGCTAGCTGCAAGGTATAACACACAATTAAAGTCTGTAAACCCACGTTTGAGAAACACTACTTTCCACTCTTGTAATCTTGAGTTTATTACCAGGCAAACTAGTTACTAAAAAGCAGTGGCTGGGTTCATTAAAATTCAATTAACCTGAGTCACTAGGGGATTCAGTTGTCCTATTTCACAGAGACCTGAGTAGCTAAAATTGCATTTTAAACACTACTCACAAGCTCCCATAAACGATCTCTTTCAGGTCAGATCCTGACTTGGGAAGCAAATATATCCCTTGATTTTAGCTTAGCTTTGATTTATAGTTTACACTATTCGGAAGCCTAATTTCTTAGTATCAGATTACTGTTTCCAATTTATCACAATGCAAAATCAAAGGCAAAACTTTTCCATGCTACACAATCTACTTTCTTATACTGACACCTTGCCTATCCTCTGCAAAGGGAATCGCTATTACAGGCTCAAGCAGGCAAAAGGGACCTGAGCAGAAATTAAAACAAACAAAAAACAACTAGTAAATACAAAACTTGACAGCCTGCTGTAATCTTTTGTGACAAAATTGAAACTGAGGCTGCATGGCTAATTAATTTTAGGAAAGCATCCCTAGCCAACAACGCTTAGCCCTGGTCTACACTACAAGTTTGGGTTGATTTTAGCAGCATTAGATCAATTTCTGTACTTCTCCCTGATTAGGGGATTAGCACTGAAATCAACCCTGATGGGTCGAATTTGGGGTAGTGTGGAGGCAATTTGACAGTATTGGCCTCCGGGAGCTATCACAGAGTGCTACATTGTGACTGCTCTGGACAGCACTCTCAGCTCAGATGCACAGGCCAGGTAGACAGGAAAAGCCTCATAAACTTTTCGAAATCCATTTCCGGTTTGGCCAGCATAGCAAGCTGATCAGCACAGGTGACCATGCAGAGCTCATCAGCACAAGTGGCCATGGAATCCCAGAATCGCAAAAGAGCTCCAGCAGGGACCGAACAGGAGGTACTGCATCTGATTACTATCCCAACTCCGTTCCACAGACACAATACTGGAATATTTGAAAAAAATCTGCCAACGGCAGAGACTGCAGTTTTTACTTCTTATTAATCAGTGTGGTGAGACAGAAGTTAACTTTTGTTACTGGCTTGGTATATTAATTATAGAATAACCACCAGTCTGGGGGTGAGTCTGCCCTATTTCTCAGCAGTTTGTCTTGAATCTGGCATCCTCAGCTGTTACCCACTGAGGCACGGAGATAGGTAGCCGGAGCTGTAGATTCAAATCTTCTCTCTTCCTGATTCAAAGAACAGATTTGAGTTCCACAACCCCAGTAAGTCCCCTCCCTACTGAGCTACAGTTTATAAAAGGGGGGCCAAGCGCACGTGTACACACACTTTGTTGATCCTGAAATCTTTTCCCCAGCTGAAACTAATTAGTTAAAATTCGCAAATAATTTTGGGCTGGCCAAAACTGCATTTTTTTATGAATAAACTGTTTATGCCTCCAAAAAATGTTGTCCAGCTCTAGTCCAGATAGATAATATTCATATTCGAGGGACACTAGCAGCAGCACTGGTGCAGTGTGCCCACTCTTCTAACTCTCTTTGACCAGCAAAACCTGTATAAATGGGACCCCACAAGGGTGGCTGTCTCATTAGTGATTTTCCCTTTTTTTCATTTTGCTTGACATTTTTGAGATTGAGATTTGTTATTGCCTAAAATCCTATGACAGAGGGCTGAGAGATGAGTTTTCAGTGATAGAGAATGTAAAGCAAAGAAAGAAAAACTAGAAATTGAAATGACAGCTGTGTTAATAGCGTGCTGTTGATGTTGCTTATTGTGCAGTGATGCAGTCAAGTGAACTATGTTCCCAATGTACCTGGAAAGAAATTTCAAACTGCAGCAACAAATTGCTATCTCTTTTTTACTATTATTAAGAACATGTGTCTTTGGTGTTATTGCAACTTGTATAAATGAAATTGGTATTGAATGCTCACAATAATACAGCTAGTCATCGCCAAACATTTTTTGAAAAAATATGCAACTTGTACAAAACCGCAAAGCGCTTTCCAATAGAAGTTTATTTGGGTAGCTGCTGTCCTCTCTGGATCTAATCCCTTATTCAGTCACCTGTCTAACTAGATTAATACTCCATGAAGTTAGAGATCCTCATTTCAAATACCCAAACTCAGGGGAATATAGGAGGTGTCATAGACATGGAAGTTTGTTTCAAGCCATTAGAAATAGGGACCAGTTATTACATTCATATCTGAATTTAGATGATCCCCCTACTCCAAATTTCAAGAGATGTTACATTCCGAGTTTGCTTTAGGTCCATAATTAAATACAACAGAAATAAAACACCACGGGTTCCCAGTTGCCATATGTAGCTTTTTATAAGAAGATTCAGCTTAGAAGATGGAAAGTGGGGAGGTAGGTTGCAAGCTGGAATAAAACTGGAAAATCAAGACGGGGAAGAACAGATAGCATACAGAAAGCACAGCTACTAAAATAACAGCAGAGACTACAGGCAATCACTCTGTCGTAATGGCACAGAAATGAAACAAATGATGGAGTAATACACTAATAAAAATGGGCCAAATGAGAAATGGGACAGCACAGATATAAAAGAAATCTCTTAAATCAGTTCTCTGTAAAATATTAAATAAGGATAGTTATAAAATGTTTTACTTAATACTGTGATTTTCATCCTAAGGCTGTTTAAAGCTGGGAGTATGGTAGTAAGTATTCAATTTTGCTTCCATCAGACCTCAGGATGCTGCGTTATTGGAGTGATGGTGTCATAAACAGATAGCTAAGGGTTAATGTCTCTTTCACCTAAAGCACCTGACCAGAGGACCAATCAGAAAACAGGATTTTTTCAACTTTGGGTGGAGGAAATTGAGTGTCTAAGTCTTTTGTCTGTCTGCCTGCTTTCTCTGAGCTTTGGAGAAGTAGTTTCTACTTTCTAGTCTTCTGTTTCTAAGTGTAAGGACAAAGAGATCAGATAGTAAGTTATATGGTTTCTTTTCTTTGGTATTTGCATGAATATAAGTGCTGGAGTGCTTTAATTTGTATTCTTTTTAAATAAGACTGTTTATTCAATATTCTTTTAAGCAATTGACCCTGTATTGTATCATCTTAATACAAAAAAACCATTGGTATGTATTTTTCTTTCTTTTTTTATATAAAGCTTTCTTTTAAGACCTGTTGGAGTTTTTCTTTACTTCAGGGAAATTGAGTCTGTACTCACCAGGGAATTGGTGGGAGGAAGAAATCAAGGGGAGATCTGTGTGTTGGATTGTTAGCCTGATTTTGCATTCCCTCTGGGGGAATAGGAAAGTACTTTTTGTTTCCAGGACTGGAAACAGAGAGGGGGAGTCCCTCTGTGTAGTTTCACAGAGCTTGTGTCTGTGTATCTCTTCAGGAGCACCTGGAGGGGGGAAGGGAAAAAGGATTATTTCCCTTTGTTGTGAGACTCAAGGGATTTGGGTCTTGGGGTCCCAGGGAAGGTTTTTCAGGGGGACCAGAGTGCCCCAAAACACTCTAATTTTTTGGGTGGTGGCAGCAGGTATCAGGTCCAAGCTGGTAACTAAGCTTGGAGGTTTTTCATGCTAACCCCCATATTTTGGACGCTAAGGTCCAAATCTGGGACTAAGGTTATGACAGATGGGGGCCGTATAATCATCTAGTCAGATTGGTGTTCATGTGTGGGAGTTCTAATACTGCCCCACATCAACGGTGATGGGGAACTGCCCTAACACAGGAGGTATTGTCCCTTAGGACACATTCCCTTTGGTTATCCTCTTTTCACAAGTGCACCGACAGCTATTCTAGACAGTGTGGAGATGACAGTCTGAATCGTCATCTTGGACTGGCTTTTGCCTCACAGATTGCTAGGAAAGAAAAGTTTGTGGACTCAGGGGAGCACTGGGACTGTTGTTCCTAGCTATTTTTGCCTGCTTAGAGAGGCACAATCTAGCCCTTACCTTCCTAATCCTACATCTGATAAGGCTGATTAAATATAAACTGTTCCATACATCATAATCTACTGTACAGAATAGCACATTGCCAGCATGTCATTTTGTATTAGCATGTAGTAGAGTTGATGGCCCAGCTCCCAGATATGTAAATCGCTGCACACTGTGCATACATGTGAAATCTGAATGAGGTATTTGCCCAATGATACTGAATGTCATATTGCCTAGCATGTGAGACACGTTGGAAGAAGTTATAAAGCCCTCCTCCTTTAATTGTTATTTACATAAATCTGAGCTCTGGTACATTCTGTAACTTCAGTAGAGAGCTACATCAAAAACACACACATTGTTTTTTAATGTATAAAGTCAAACCCTAATACAATTCATGCACAAACATTTCACTGAACATACAGTACCTTGTGAGAGCTGCACATTGTGATAAGCAAAAAAAAAAAATCAATCAACATAGTAACTCAAAAGAAACTTGGAGCCAAATTCACGTCTGATGTTAGTGGATATAATTCCATTGAAGGCAGTCATTTCTCACTCATCAATGTGTTCTCTTAATCCAATAATGCTTAGTTTTATATATCACTTATTGTTTACAGATCTCAAAACACTTTACATAGAAGGTCAGTATCATTATACCCCCTTCACAAATGAGGAAACTGAGGCATAGAGAAGTGAAATGACTTGTTCACGGTCACCCAGCATGGCAGTGGCAGAGCCAGAACTTGAAACTAGAACTCCAGTGTCCCAGTCTAGGGCCCTGTCACCTGGACCACACTCTTATAATGTTATATCCAATGACATGCAAGAGATTGGCCTCTTAGAGAAGGACTTGAGATTCCAAGATGTATATTGCTTTATGTCCTGTGAATTTTTTTTTCCAGAATGCCAACTTTGTTTCTTTTTTAAACCTTACCTAAACTACTCTATTGTTGCTTAGTGCTATAGTATTTCAGGACCAGATTTTTGTGCAACAGTCAAAGTAAACATGCTCTGGAAAGTTTAATTATGAATGTATTGAGATCTGTTAATTTAATTTATACCTCTGAATATTATTTGAATAAGAACTTTTATTCTGAATGAATAATGTTAATGATTTACTGTAAACGAATCATGTAAACTAATTTCAGACCTGCCATTAAATCTTGCATGGAAGTGTCATACTCTGAACTAATATAGTTCGGTAGAAAAAAGGACTAAAGGTCTTGGGATCAAGTATTCCAATATTTTATACGTTACAATACAGACGCACATACATGTGCATGCAGTGTGATTACTGCTTAAAATGGAACCCTGCACTTCTCCTGCAGTGGGCGAAATTAGGAAGAGTTGCAAAACAAGACAGATGCTGGCAGTTTGGCTGAACCGTTCTATTTTGCCACTACCCTCAAGGTGAGGAAGCTGCCATTCTGTCCATCTTCCACCCCCATAGCTTTTCTCTGCACCCCCCCCCCCAACAATTTCTTCTTGCACTATTTCAGTCTCCCTCCTGCTCCCATTACTGCTCTCCCTTTAGTATCCTCCTTCCAGCCACCCTCCATTCCCCATGCAAGTGCTAGTTCTGGGCTCCTGTTCCACCAGTTCCATGCTCATCCCCTCAGTCTTTGCTTCTCCTCACAGTCCATTTCCTAAGAGTGTCCTGCCCAGGCCTGTGATGTGGCACAGCCGCGGTTTGTCCCGCAGCGGGGCTGTGGGATATCCTGCCGCCTCGCTGTTAGTAGCCTTAAGCCTGGGCCCTGGTCAGGGCAGGGCAACAACTAACATGAGTCACTGAGCTCAAGCCCTTAGGCAGGGATGAGCAGTAACAGTTCTAGGCCCAGCCCTTAGGTCAGGGCAGGACAGCAAACACTGAATCCAAATGCTCAGGCCCTCAGGCAGGGCTGAGCAGCAGTAGTAGGCTTCGGCCTCCTCAGGCCAGGGAAAGGGGGAGTCTGCCACCTCTAGAGCGGTGGCTGGGGGGACGCAGGCCCTCCCACTCCACTGCATCCCAGCCCGGGGCCCTAGCAGCGGCGTGGAGTCACCGCTGTCAGTGGGGATCCTGGCCACAACACACTGACATTGGTTCTGGCAGTGCTGCAGCCACACTGGGGTCGGCTACCCCCGAGCCACTTCCACTCTCCCCCTTATCGAGTATCTGAGTCGTCGCAGTGTCAGCAGAGGGGTCAACCACCATCGGCTCCTAGGGATGAGTGTTCACGGGCGGGCTTAGCAGGTCCTCGGGGTAGCTGGCGAAAGGTAGGCTCGGCTCCTCCTCAGGGTAGCAAGCGCAGGGCAGGCTCAGCCGGTCCTCCTCAGGGTAGCAAGCGCTGGGCAGGCTTAGATGGCTGGGCATGAGCGTTGGCGAGCAGGGGCCGCAGGCCTCTGGCCGCTGCCGGAGCTGGGGCCCCACTGGGTTCTGTGGGTCAGCTTTTGTACTTCCGGGTCTGCGCCGTGACCTCTGAGGGGCGGGCGCAGGCCCCGATGGCCCCACCCACAGCGGGGTTGGGAAAGGTTGGGAAAGGTTTGTCCCGCAGCGGGGCTGTGGGATGTCCCACCGCCTCGCTATAAGCCCCATAAACCATACAGTGGCAGCCATTTTGTCTGTGGACATGGCTTCAGTCTCATTGAATATATTGGGAGGTGGTGGTCATCTTTATTAGCAGCAGCTTCACTTAGGGTGACCAGATATCTCCATTTTATAGGGACAGTCACGATTTTTGGGTCTTTTTCTTATGTAGGCTCCTATTACCCCCCACCCCTTGTCCCGATTTTTCACATTTGCTGTCCGGTCACCCTAGCTTCCATGTGCAGATAAACTTCAGGGAAGCAATGTCCATCTTGTTGGCTTCCTCTCCATGGACATGGGTGATGGAGGCCATTTTGAATAAGGGAAAATTTGTGAGCTGGAATCCTTTCATCACATTTTCATGACACCAATTAAAAGAAAAGGAAAAGATCACCCCAAAATCACTAGACTCATGACAAAATCATGAAATTTGTCAACATTGTATGTCTAATTTGGAATATCACCAGACACATCACCTCTCAGGCACTATTGGCACATTCTTCTCTCAGTGATGAGAATGCAGCTCTCCACTGGTTTCCATGCAGTGATTCTCAATTTACATCAATGTGAATAACAGTAGACTCTGGTCCTGCAATTTTTCACCAGGTTTGTAATGAGTTAGTGACATGGTTTGCTCTGAATATTGTTTGTACCCAAACACAACACTCTCAGTTATTAACTGTGGCAGCTAACCATTTGTTCCCCTGGCAATACCTAGGCTAGCACATGGTTGACATGTTGCAGTGAGTTTGGCCCCCTAATTCTTTGACACAAAAAAGGCAAATTGAGAAGAAATCTATTTATTTTCTCAATTCAATTAGTAAACGTTCCATGCCATTTTATTTGTTTTATACATGTTGGGAGGGTGCAAGTCATATTTTTCCTTTTAAAGATAAATATCTTCTGCATTGACTGGGGGCTGACTACAGCAAATAGTGGAAAAAACTGCCACTTATTTCCATGAAGTGAACATCTGACCAAACCTTCAGACTTTGTTCTTCTCAGAAACACAACTTTGTGAACTCAGCCTTGCATTTTGTGCTTTCTAATTCAACTTCTGTGCTTTTCAAAGCTGTAATGGTATAGTGGAGAACACTACATTACAGAAAAATGCAGATGACACTTGTGAGACCTGACACAGATTTACAGACGAAGGTTCCTATTAAGTTAAAGTGGGAAATCTCATGAGATTTGTCATGGTTGAACTTTAATTTAAAGCTTTTAATGCAGCTCAACTCAGGAGTAGAAAAAATACAAATCTATGGTGGCTGATTGCTAAGTTACCATTCATTTCAACTTATAGAAAACAGTATAAGTTCTAAAAGGCAAACATAACTTTTGTACTAATTTTCACAGTGTGGAAGCCTTTATTAAGATATTAGAGATACCAGGACCAACTCTGACCAACCCAGTTTCTGTTTTGGCAGCCTGCTAACCTTCTTTCTCAATAGGACAGGCTCCTAATGGGCCACTGAACAGCTGCTAGACTATGTAAAACATGGTTTTGAACACCAGTATAACAGAGAAGCAATTTTTAAGGACAGAGGACAACATAAATGTTAATTCTGTTCTATTCAGCTTCTTATGCCATGGCTATTACTATGATTACCTGAAGTTTGATCAAATTAGCACTCACTGTGGGGAAATATAATACATTTGAAGCAAATCTTTAATAATATCCTACATTATTTAGTCTTTCATCTTGAAAGATCACAAAGGACTTTACAAATTATGTACATTCACAAATGACTTCATCTCTTCTGGGCTGTAAAAAAGCAGCTATTCTCCAATACAAAGAAAAACTTTACAAAAATTTAGGAAAGCAAGGGAAGAATTGTGTATTCAGTGAAAATTAAAGGTGTAATTTAGGTATGTGGAATATAATTATCAAATTGTCTAGGACATTGAGTCTAACATCCACATTGTTAAAAAAATGGCCAAAAAGACCTTGATTTTGATGAACTCCCCATAGAGCACCCCAAGTTCACTCTCAGATCAAAGAATTCCAGAGCTTCTCCTCATGCTGTAGAACTTGAATCTAACTATAACTGGTTGGAGAATTTGTGACAGAACCATATCTCATCAGACTATATGGTTCCGTCAAGATGGAACGTTTTGATCAATTCAAAACATTTTTTTCAGAATTTTCCTTCATGAAGAATGTCAAAATGTTTGCGTTTCTTCCAATTCAGAATGAAGCCAAAATTCTAAATCTCCAAATTGTTTGTGTTGACACTTACAGAGAGGCAAAGAAAGATTGCGAAACTCCCATGATGCTTCATAGTTAAGATAAAGCTAACTTTAAAGAATGGCATTTTGCCAAGCAGTAACCCTTAGCTTATTTTTAAAACCATTTAAGATATATTTTAAAATGTACCAACCACAAGATGTATAATGGATGAAATTATCCAAAAAAGGGCATAAACACTGACTAACAACTAAATGTTGAGACAGTTGGACAATTGCAATGGAACAGAGATCCTTGGAAATACCCTAAGATAAGCAGAAGTCTGTACCAAAAAAGAGAAAATAGGTAAGGGTTGGAATGATAAACAATGAAGGGTAACAAGGGTATAATTACCCTAAGAAGTCATGGGGAAGTAAAACCATCTGAACACAGGCTGTCAGAAACTACAGAGAAGGTCTTCCACAGACGTTGGTAATTGTATGCCTTTCTGTGTATGTGCTGTCTGTACTAACTGTTTGATTAATAAATCCAATCAAAGCTGACTTACCAAGATTTATCAAAGCTAATTTATCTGAGGTTTATTATTAAACTAATCCAGATTCAACAGAACACCCGTCACTAAACATAATCACAATTAAAATTTCTATCAATTATTGGCTATTGATAAATTATTGATCATCAGTTACTGATTATTAGCATTTGTGAAAAGGGACTTCTGTCCTCCTCACAGGTCTAGATCTAAACCTGGCCATCTACAACTCCGTCACCCTCCATTCTCCCATTGCAACATCTATAGATGCTTTCTCCCCCCTCCAGCCAAAACTGGATCTTTGTTCTCTGTAATACAGCCCCAAAAGGCTCTCTCACTGCTTTCCCTAGCCAATCGCTCCCTGATACTTCCATTCCATTTTCTCTAACCTTCTGGAACACCCAACCCTTGGTCTGAGTTCTTTTATACTTCTCACTCCTTCCAATTCTTCCTCACATTTCCCAACTTCCATTCTACTTGTCCCACCACCACTGCTCCTAGTGTACTTGACACATCTCCACCTTCCTGATGTCATTTCCCTCCATTTTGATTTTCCATCCCTCCTCTTCCCCATGCCCTTTCCTTCTGCTGCTCCAGTCAACAACTGGTTGAATCTCATGTAAGATTCCATTTCATCCTATGAAATTCAAGAACAAAGGGGTTCAAGACCCAGAGTGAAAAGTTGGCCCCACTGAAGTCCATGGAAGTTTTGCCATTGATTTCAATAAAGCTAGGATTTTTCCCATAGTCTTTATGTTAAATCCAAAACACAGAGGGCCTAATACATCAGGGACAAAAGTGGGGCACATTCCCATCAGAGTCAATGGGAACTGTGCCAGGCTGTATTTGATCCAACATCTCTAACACCAATGCTAGGGCAATGGTTCAGTACTGACTGAGAGGAGAAAGTTCCACATAATGTGTCATGAACATTTTCATGGAGCACCCTACATTTTCTTTGGGGTTTCTTCTTCAGTTAATGACCAGGCTCTACCCAGCCTAACTTGGGAGATCTGATAAAATTACCAGAACTGGTATTTTTCTTACCTAAGTGGCACATAGCTTCAGACTAATTTCTCCAGATTGAAATAATGTTCCATTTGTTTTTTTCTTTACTTTAGCAAAATGCCTTTGCTGCTGCATAGCTATGTTAAATTATAACTTCTCACCCATGTGTGTCTTTCCTCTCCTTTAATGCTCTCCACAACCTGCCATTGCCTTCTTGTCACTTATTTCATCATTCATCACTTTCCCTCCTCAACAGTGCCAACCTTTTCCACATGCATGTCAGCTTTTCATAAAAATAATTGTGCCTTCTTCCATGATAGCTTTATGCATGAAAGACCCTTGCTGATCTGATCTTTAAGGCCACACATTACTTTGTCCTTCAAATCCCTTCTCAAGACCCCAGGTAGAATTTTCAAAAGTGACTTTAGGCCTTTAGGAGCCCAAGTCTCATTTAAAGTCAAATTTACAGGAAATGAGGCATTCCATATCCAACAAAAGACAGAGAACTCTGGAAGGATATTGGAGAAGGTTTATCTATTAGAAATAATATAAATTTGTACTAAGATATCACAATAATGGATGCCCTGTAAAACATGTAATAATACATATTAATATCCTATATTATCTTGCAAATGTTATGTACTATTAATTATACATTATCAGAGTACTATCATCCTTCTTGGGGAAAATGGTACAAAGGATCTTTATATAGGTTAGGAACAAGGAAATAACCAATGGCAGCGTTTGGAGGATACTGATGTTTCAAGTTGATGGTACTTAGAAACTCCAAAGCATTTAAATTGCTGAAACAGAACAAAATTACTTTCTATGTTTCCCATACTAGCCTGGATGAAAGACATTCCTGGAAATATGTGCATTTTGAACTGGCACAGTGTGAATGGCTGGCCCAGAACTGAGCCATATTTGTGGTAAGGCTTTGGCATGTCAAAACTTCTGCTTCCAGCTCTTTGCCAAAAAACAGTGCTCTACACTTTCAGATACAGTCTTTGTTACTAACACCACTTATCCTTCAAAATACTATAGGAAATCATTGCTAAGGTCAGGCTTCACTAAGTCAAAAAATACCTTTTTCTGGAGAAACGGAAGCACTTCACATACCAGCTTATAGTTTTTGGCTATAAATAGTATTTGCTCTTGCTCATATGCCAGTCTACAGCTGGCTAAAAATATTCATGAAGCCCAGAGCAGACAATAGATACTATATAGCAAAACAGTATATGGCTAATCATTTTTTAAAGACTCAGATCCATTACCAGATCTGCAGCTGGTGCAAATCAGCATAGGTCCTTTGTCTTCAGTGCAGCTGTACTGATTTACACCTGCTCAGAATCTGGTGGCAGTGTTTTGACAAGTGAAAAAAGGCAACATATTATTTTTAAATCAAAATGTCTGAATTGCTGAAAATAAAATCTGAACATGTTCTTAGTTATTGATTAAACTCATAAGGTTTAAAGTTGGAATCTAGTTCAAAAAGTCAAATCTCCTGTGTCTGAAAAAAAAATGTGACTGGAAATGTGTTAAGAAGAGGCTTTCTTGTAAAATTTCCAATACTTCCTACTTCCAGTCAAGCAGAACACATTACAAGAACAGCCTCCCTGGTGGGATTCAGGTATTCAGGTTCTGGTCCCAACCGGAATTTAGACATGCAGAAATGCCCCAAAATGATACATAGTGAACAAAGGAGGAAAGGAACATCCAAATATTAGTATTTCAGAACTGTCCAAATTTGAGGTAGTGTGAGTGCTAATTTCAAACTAGTTTGCCAATCCCTTTTCCTTGTACTTGAAATATTTGTTTCCTTAGGGGTATATTTCCATGGGTATGTATTTCCAAAGTCTTTAGCTGTGTGGGCTACTGGGAAAGGGAGTGATATGGTTACAACCTCACATATCAAGTTGAGAACAATAAGCCCATTAATTGAATTAAATAGTATACAAGAGGATCAATTTCTGAGCTTGAGTGTTAATGAAAAGGCCAATTAATCTTTGTGAAGCATCTCACTGAGATTTAGCAGTGTGGTTGATGCACAGGGCATAGGATTTGGGAGAGTCAGGAGACCTGGATGCTATTCCTGGCTCCACTACTGACTCACTGTGTGTCCTTGGTCTAGTTACTTAACTACTGTGCAGTCCAATTTCTCCATCTGTGAAGTGTAGATGATAGTTATTCACCTATGTGGAACAACTGAAATCTATGGATATATCTGTGACTATCGTTACTGATTTTGGTAGCTTTCATAAGAGAACCCAATGGCTTCTAACAATCTGCTTTGCATCATTGGCAGACATAGGTATCTATATAGGCATACCCTATATCTCAGGCCTTTTCTATAGAATGGCATGTAGGTTATGTGTAGCTATCCGCCGCAGTGAAAACCAGGCTATGTTATACTACACTGTGTAGCTACACACAGCGGTGAAAGGCTCTGGTAGGGGGAGGTAGCAGGGCAAAGTTCCAGCAATGGGGAGGTAGCAGGACACCACACTACTAAAAACAGCAGTGGGAGGCACGGCTGGGGTGAGTAGAGAGCCATGTAGGGTATATACCCTATGTTTGTGGTGTGTCTTTACTCTTTTCACCTAGGGAGTTGCCTCACCGTCTATAATGCTGTTTATACCTGTACACCTGTATGTACTCTACACACCACTGTTCGTGTAGTCATAGCTTTAGTAGGGCTACAGTTATACTAACATTTGGGTTTATTTACTGTGCAGTACAAGAGAATAATAAAAGTTCTGGAGCTCCCTTGCATGATTATTCCTGCTAAACTTGTATTGCTTCCTACACCCCTGCAGAGTGATGAGACGGGTGTTGGTACATCTCCAAATAACTACCCACATATGTGTATTTTTAGGAGCTTCACAAGGCCTATCTTTCATGGCCATATTGTTCCTCCAACCCTGTGTCACTCATTTGTTATATCTTGTCTTAAACTAAATAGTAAGCTTGCTGGGGCAGGGGCTTATTTCATTATATAACTGTACAGTTTCTAGCACTATGGTATGCCAATCTGGCTGGAGTCTCTCGGGACTACTGCAATACAAACAATAATAAGAAGAAAGTTATCCAGTTCCTTGGTACAAAGATTTGGTAATTGAAGCCATTACCTTTAGCAGGGATTCTTCAGTATAGAAGATTTTGTTCAACAGAAATCTTTTCAGCGGAAAACACTAGCAATCACATTACCACTTTCATGTCTTTTCATAAAGATATGTGATTCATTGACAGTTTGCTGTTATTTCTGTCTTTTTAAGTAACTGTTGATCGATATCATCCCATGAGATATCATAATCATAGCTCACATGAAAATGGTGATCTAGACAAAAGGTTTTTTTGAGACCTGGATATCCCAGCTTTTGACAGTACATTTCAGAGCACAGGCACCCCTACAACGGAAAGCATAAACAGAGGGAGATTGTGGTGGCTCAAGACATCTGCAATCTTTGCTCCTCCTGGTGGAAGAGTGTAGCCAAGGCAGTCTTTGAAGTGGGTGGACCTGGTTAGGCTAGAGTAGAGGTTCTCAAACTGTGGTCGATGGACCACCAGTGGTCCATGAGCTCCATTCAGGTGGTTCACGGATAGTTCCTTCTAAGGTGCACACCTGGGTGGCCGCACATGAGAGAATGAAGGGCTGCCCACCTAATTAGTGGAGCCATGCAGGGGAAATAGGAGGTAGGTGGTGGGGGAGCAGTGGGGTGAGAAGTGGAGGGGGCGGGAATTTGGGACGTGCAGGGTTGTGGCAGCCAGAGAAAGAGGTAACTTGCTCCAGTTCCAGGGCTGCGGCTGCTGGGGAGAGAACCCCCTACTTCCCCACCCCAGCTCAGGGGCTGCCAAGATGGGGGAGAGAAGGAGAGACCTCGCCTCCTTGCCAGCCCAGCTCAGTGGCTGCCACAGGAGGGGAGAGGCTACTGATATTAAAATATGAGTTGTGTGCATTTTTTTGTAGAACAAAAAATATATGTTAATTATTATTTAGGTTTTTTTAATATAGCTGTCATGGTACAATTCCCCACTCTGAACCTTAGCGTCCAAAAGATTGGGTACCAGCATGAATTCCTCTAAGCTCAATTACCAGCTTAGTACCTGTAGCACTGCCACCAACCAGGAACTCCAGTGCCTGGTACACTCTGGTCCCCACAAAACCTTTCCCGGGGACCCCCAAGACCCAGACCCTCTGGATCTTAACACAAGGAAAGTAAACCCTTTCCCTCACCGTTGCCTCTCCCAGGCTTCCCCTCCCTGGGTTACCCTGGAAGATCACTGTGATTCAAACTCCTTGAATCACAAAACAGAGAGGAAAATTCACCTTCCTCCCTCCTTCTCTTTCCCTCTCCCAGACTCTTCCTGAGAGAAAGTAATCCTGGCACAGAGAGAAATCAGCCTCTCTCTCCCTCTTCCCTCCATTCGCCCCACCAATTCCCTGGTGAATCCAGACCCAGTCCCCTGGGGTCTCACCAGAATAAAAAAACAATCAGGTTCTTAAACAAGAAAAGCTTTTAATTAAAGAAAGAAAAAACAGTAAAAATTATCTTTGTAAATTTAAGATGGAATAGGTACAGGGTATTTTAGCTATAGACACTGGGAACACCCTCCCAGCCTAAGTATACAAGTACAAATTAAAATCCTTTCAGCCAAATACACATTTGAACTCCTTCCAACCAAATACACATTTGCAAATAAAGAAAACAAACATAAGCCTTACTCGCTTTATCTACCTAGTACTCACTATTTTGAATCTATAAGAACCGGTATCAGGGAGATTGGAGAGAAACCTGGTTGCACGTCTGATCCCTCTGAGCCCCCAGAGTGAACAACAACCAAATTCTAACAGCACACACAGAAACTTCCCTCCCTCAAGATTTGAAAGTATCCTGTCCTCTGATTGGTCCTCTGGCCAGGTGACAGCCAGGCTCACTGTTCTTGTTAACCCTTTCCAGGCAAAGACATATGAAGCACTTCTGTTCTATTAACTCTTACTTATCTGTTTATGACAATAGCATTTTTATCCAAAGCACTTTACAGTAGTTAGCTAATGGTACAAACAACTTTTGGGAAGATCATTAAGTGGTCCACCAAGATCCTCAGCAATTTTCAAGTGGTCCATGAAAAAACGTTTGAGAACTTCTGGGCTAGAGGATAATCATAGTGTCACAGTTATAAAGGCAGCAGCACTTCTGATCCCTCATTGCCTCTGAGTGTACAACCTCAAAGTCTCCGGTTTCGCTTCCTTCACCTTTCCTGGGCTGGAATCATAAGATTCTCCCACTCTTAGACTCAGTCTTGGTCTAAAGTACCCTCTGGATCAACCAGCTTATTCCAATAGGTTTGATTGTAGTTATCTCCTAATTTCCAGCCAGATTTCTCACACCAAAGTATTGCTTAATCTTAACAGTAGGAACAAAGCATAACACGAGAGAGAGGGGATTTTAAAACAGGTGTCTATCTTACCTGAAGTCCTAACACCCTATGACAGAGGACTTCCCATAAATAAATGCTTGACCTCTGGACACTACAGACAGCGTCTTTTTAACTGACACTGAATCATTCTGATCTGTGGGTTTCTAACATTGGCAAAACAACCTGGGTAACTTGGCTGAAGCCAAAGAACAAGGTTCTTCCCAGTTAACAGCACAGATATTGTCTCTTAAAAGCTGAAGTGTTTACTAAGGCGGTATTTTTATCTGGAGCCACTGTCTGGCCTTCTTGCTTATTTCCCAACCACCTGCTATTAAACTAAACAAACATGCATATAGTAAACATCCTAATGACTGAAATAGCCATACAGTAGCTATCCCAATAATCAGGTGATATAGAGCATTCATAAATTATTACAGAGCAGCTCTACATTGATGGCACCCAGGAAATGCACTGATTCACCTAACTAATTGTACAGGGTCATAGTAATACAATTAGCTCTTTCTATAACCTAAGCACTTGACAAACACTAACTAAACCTCCAAATACCACTGTAATGCATGTAAGTAAATATTATCACCATAGCACAATGCACCAAACTCAAAGTCAAATTGACTTCAATGAGGAAAGGATTTCACCCTGAAGCATTCAAGGTTCCCCTAACACTACTATCTATCTACTCTGATATTCCTGACTTTGTCAATTTAAGCCAGAGCCAACGTCAGTTAGAACTCATAGCCTATTAAATCAATATTGCCTCCATTGCAAAATCATATTATAAAAGACAGCATAAGTTACTTAAGGTAGGATTCAAAGTTTGCAGTTGTTTCAACAAAAGAACTGTAGTTATGGTGTGTTATAAAAGGCTATTAGGCTAAATTGCAATTTTGCATTGCTTGTAAGATGAAGGAGGTTTCTTAATTCAAGGCAGATAAGAAATGTAATGGTAACAAAGACAACATTATCTGTAGTCAGGTATGCAGAGCAAGCATTTGAATTAGGTACCATGCTATTTACTTTCAGGGATGGTTGACAATGAAAGTTGTTTTGTGGAATGGTGTCCCTTTGGTAGAATCTATACTGCTCTTGTAGCAGTAACTCCAGATAATGCAAAATAAACATCCTTGGAAGTGACATTACTTGAAAACTTGTTTAGATAAAGGAGATGCTATTCCAGGTTGGTTTCATGAGCCTATTATCTTCAGACAGTATAAAGCAGAGCATTTTAGCCAGTTCTTCAGTTTGTGAGTTATCCCCAGGCAATAAAGAAATAAATAAATTCAATTTGATTAAGGCCCAGTCTCTACTTTAAACTTATGCTGACATAGCTACAACTGTTAGAGGTGCGATTTATTTATTTATTGACATAACTATGCTGATATAAGTCCTAGACGCACTTATACCAGCATAAAAGTGCTTTTGCCAGTATAGCTTGTGTCTCGCAGGGAACTGATATAAACTATGCCAGCAGAACACTTTTATGTCAGTAAAACCGGTGTCTGCACTAGGAGGATTTGTCAATACAGTGAAACCATTATTGCTGTGACAGGAAACTTTTCTAATGCAGACAAGGCTTAAGAAGGAATTCATGTTGAACAGACATAGGACCAATCTTTTCTGTAACAAAACGAATACCTTTCCCACATGGAGCAGCACACACTCCACATTGAGGACTATTCATGTACCATTTTCTAAGTTCAGTCATTTCCCCTATAAACATGTCAATTTTCTTGCAACAGAAAATGAGGGGTCTGTGGCTTGAGGGAAATGATATTCATTTTTAAAAGTAAAAGATGGTTGAACAAGTTTCACATTTAAAGAAGGTTTAAGAAGAAACTTCCTGTGGGGGTTATGTAATAATTGAAAGATTTTTTTATTATAGTTAGCAAAATAAATCTGACTGATGTACATTCATCAATTCTCTGTCAACAAGTCACTAGCCAAAAGGTTTATTCCAGTCAACAGGGCTTGTGAGCAGTGTAAGCGAAATATTGGCTCAATTCCCCTTTACCTGCCACTGTCAGACGCCTTCCCTTTTTATAAGACAGAACTTCTGTGGTGTTTACAGCCATAAGAGCTGATACTGAGCTCCTGCCATGCTGGCAAACATCTCTGCACAGCATGAGCCACCTATGAATTTTAACTCGCAAAATACAAGCAGTCAAGTGGGCGTGAAGTATGAATGAAAGTTTAACTTACTGAGAGCTTCTGTTGCTTCTTTAGCTGCTTATAAGTGTGTCATTAACTGGATTAAGAGGCCTGTGACCTGACCCTATTACTGCCATTGCAACTGATGGTTAGATTGGTGAGGCCTGTTACATGAAGTTTGCTGCCAAAGTCAAAATCAAAGGTAAAGAGTAGCCCGGCCAGTCATATAGGTAAGTGTAATCACTGACCAAAAGGCAAGACACACTCTGAAAAACACAAGGAATGTATTTCCTAGACTGTGAAGCAGGATACATATTTTTAAAATATCAGAGAACAAATTTTTTGCATGACAATGCACTGTGCCAACAATCATTTTGAGAATGAGAAATTGGTATATTTTTAGTCTCAAGGATACTGAGCGCAAGAATGGCATCTTGATAACAGAAAGTACACCAACAATCTCATACTGGTTCTTAATCTCATAGATGGTATTTTTTAAAATACCCGTCTCTCAAATACTATATAAGTGTCTAATCAAAATTACGATTATATAGAGGTTGGCAACCTTTCAGAAGTGGTGTGCTAAGGTCTTCATTTATTCACTTAAATTTAAGGTTTAGAGTGTTTCTCTAAGTCTGTAATATATAACTAAACTATTGTTGTATGTAAAGTAAAAAAAGTTTTTAAAATGTTTAAGAAGCTTAATTTAAAATTAAATTAAAATGCAGAGCCCCCCAGACCGGTGGCCAGTACCTGGGCAATGTGAGTGCCACTGAAAATCAGGTCACGTGCCGCTTTCAGCACACGTGCCATAGGTTGCCTACCCCTAATATAGAACTATATGTCACTTGGACTCATTAGATAAGGAAACAGTTAATGCCACTACTACTTGTCAATCTCAGAAAGATGGAAGGTTGGTGCAGGTAGAGTTTGTTAATTAACTCTTTAATCACTAGCATCTCAGAACAGTCACACTGAAAAGTCCATCAGCTTTAATGGTGTTTACAGACAAATGAGAAACTAAACCCTACTGATCATAAGGAACCTATAGACAGTGCAAAAAATAAGACAAAGGAAGAAGAAATTAAATGTTTAATACAATATTATCAATATTTTCCTTTTCCTAAGAAGGACCTATTTCCCTCCAGAAGCTGAGCATGAGTAAAGCCTTCATCCTCATTGTCTATTTCTGTAGATGTGACTTAACTTTCTCTCATCCTGGCAGCTATCATGGTACTTTCCTTCTTCAGGTTCAGTTAACAGTGGCACTATCTGCAAAGTTACTACTCAAGAGAGTGATAACCCAATTAGGTCCTTTGGGAGTGTAAAGGAGTATTTTTAAGATTAGATGGGAGAAGCAGGCTGCATGCTAAAGCTAAAGGCTGCAAAGTGCTGTTCCACTGCAGTAGTCCACGGAGAGGCTGGTCAAAGTAGAACACAGAAGGAAAGTATCTACATATGATGCGATGTTTCTTGTTTGAGGAAAGACGGTACAGACAAAAGCAAGCAGTCAAACTCAGGACAAAATGGAAGGAAATATGAGAGATTTTTTTTCCAGCCTGAAATGTGCACCACATCATTTCCCATTGCATATAACCCTATGCACCACATTTGTGTGGTGTTAACATTTCAAATATAATTGCATCTTGAAACAAAATTAAAATATTCCAAAATGGGGACAATAAAGGCTGTGCTTCCTACCTATAAATTGGCAAACTCTGCTTCATATATTGGTTTATCATCCCTTTTACCAGTGTTCAACCCTCATCTTCTGACCCATCTCAGAGCTCTCCCTTTTCTTTTGGCTAGGATGGGTGGTGGTCCTAGATAACTTGGATATCAGCCAAGAAATGACTTTCCAACACCTTTAGCAAAACCATTGACCACCAAGAGGAACCTGAGTGCTTCTACTATTCTAACTGACTCCAGCAGGCCTACCAGTGCCCACACCCAAGCCAGGCAGCTTCAGTTATCAACTGACCCCAAACATTGTTGATCAACTCAACACTTATCACCTGGTCATTTGGGTTGGCCAAAACCCATAACAAATCATTATCTACCATTAGACTGCCCAGTGTATCCTCTTTTCTGTGGACCACCCAGGGGCCTATAAGCTCACTGTTCAACTGTCAGCCATCAAGGAATATTTAGAACTTATACAATTTTAACTTTTAAGGGACTATCAATAATTTCCTTCAGTGTGGCTTAAGAGGACCTCTTGGTGACCATAGACCGAGTCAACAGTGCACAAGTCATCACTAGCTCCTAAGAGCATGTATACACTGTACCACCAGCAATTAAGTGACTCAGTAGGAGCTTCATCCCCATCTACCACCAAAGGCGTTACCACTCCCACCAAAACCTACTGGTATCAGGAATTCCCTTCAGCACCCGCATTACAAACAATACTTAGGTAAGAGATCCTTCAAAATTCTGAATGCAATTGGAGCCACTGGATGGGCTTGCCAATGCCCCCCAGCAAAGAGAGGCCACAAAGCAGCCCATCAGAATCACCATTGTTTCAAGTAATGCTCCTTTAGAATCTGCTTCAAAGACATAATAGTGGCAAAATTTAAAAGATTTCTTCTTCTAGTCAAAGTTAAGAAAAATTGACTGAAACAGAGAGAGAGAGAGACAGCTTGTGATTCTGCATCCTTAGTTTTGCATGAAAACTTATTGTGCTTTGCAAAACTGGGCACACATTGTTTTTCATGCACAAGTGGGGATAACCATCCCTCTTCAGCCCAATTTGCTTGGTAAAAGTACTTTTTTTTACATGTTTAAGTTTGCAGCAAATTTTAAAGACACAATTATTTGCATACACAAGATTAGCCATGAAAATGCAAAGACTTATTGTGACTGCCAGAATTTTAGATCTTTGAACTTTAAATCCTTATGATTTCTGCTGTGACACGTCTCTAGCTTTTATTATGTCATTTGTATTTATCTATTCCCTGCTTTCAGGTAGAATTTGAGTCAGGTGCTCACACCCCAGTTTTTTTTAGTAATCTTCACCATCAATTTCCACAGCACAAGCACAACATGCACTATAGATTTTTGTCTTTTTTTTAAGCGAGGAAAGCTTCTGAAAATGATACTTCATCAAAATAACCCAGGTAAGTGAACCACGAAGCTAAGTCTGGTTTAAAAGCAGAATCATAGCTTGGGAATGGTGAACTTCATGGAGGTTTAAGTCCTGCAGCAAATTATTAATGACTTCTTGACTTTCAAAAGTTTATGAATGTTTTTCCCCACTGCAGTTTCATCCCATATTCTACATTTTTCAGACCTTGGTGCATGAAGGAGAGGAGACGGAAAGGGCTTCTTTTATAATTATAACTACATTAAAAACTTGGGCTAAATTTGTCATCTTTATTTCATTTTCATTTCCTAGAAACATTAAATACTGAGAACTCATGGAGTAGGGTTTTCCTTCCAATATAATCAGACTTGCTACCATTTTGTTTTGAAATGAAGGACAAGTATATTGAGTGATTAATGCCTGGTTGCCAGTTGCCCTTTCTACATCCCTGTTTCTGTTAAGTGGTTTCTCCAATAAGCAGGCAAATTGAGCCATCTTATTTTACAAAATATCTATACTTATTACCTGTATATCATCTTCTGTCAGTTAGAACTTAAACAGATTCATACAGTTTACAAAGAAAGATAAATATAATTTTCCCATTATCTCAGAGAGGATAAATGGTTGGCCAAATGCCACATAGAAAGCCAGGAAAATAATGTTGGTCCACATGTTGATTCTATGCCCTATCCATGGGGCTATCTGAAGCTCAGTTCTGTCACCAGCTTTGAAACACCCCTGTCCTCACTTTTTTTGGATTTGCTTGATCTCATGTGAGCAGTGGCACATGGAAAATTGCTAGTGTTGGTATACAGTAGCTGCAGAAATTTTACAATACTTGAAGGTCAATGTCAAAGGAGCTCCAACTATTAAAGCATCTAATTCTAATTAAGATTACTCAAGAATGACACTCGTGGGCAGGGGTGTTAATACATCCACTAACAATGTTTCTGGTACCACACTCAAAACTTAGTTACTGAACCTTCACAATATGAAAGATGGGAGGATGTGCAATAACAATTTTGGAATGAAGAGGCAGTTACAGTATGTGCGTTTCCAGTTCATAGCCCTATTGTGTCGCTCCATACAGTGTTCCCCACAAATGCACACTCAGGGTATGTCTACTCCTTAAGCTGGAAGGTGTAATTTTCAGCTTGAGACATATCTGAGCTAGCTCAGATCTAGTTAGAGTGCTAAAAATGGAAGTGTAGTCATGGTGGCTTGAACAGCAAGACGGGCTAGCCACCCAAGTACGTACCCATCTGAGATGCTAGATATGTACCTGAGCAAAACCTCTTTTGTCTGAGCAAACCCTTTCCTCCATGGGTCCCTCTAGCTCACCTGAGCCCATCCCTGGCTCTTTGACTCCCCCGGTCCCCTCCAAAAAACCCCAAAGGTTCACATAAGCATGCCTAACTCAATCAAACCTTATCTTTCTCCATTTGGATTTCAGGCACCCCCTGAATATTTTTCCCATTCTCATATAGGGACCTAATGTTGCTTCCTTCCTTCTGCTGGAAATCAGGCCACTGGTCTCAAGTGTCCCACCTCCATAAACTCATGATGAATGTAAGGCAACAGTCTCAGGCTATCCTGGATTCTGACTGACTGGTTCCAAAGGAACTCAACAATCCATCAAAACTTGCTTTGTTCCTGCTATTGAAAGGACAGTAATAATAGTCCTTTAGGGACCATTACACACAGGATCAGAATGGTTCAGTAAGTACAGTCCTTTTCATCCAAGAGCAGAACCACACTTTAATATGCAGCTATCTGATGAAGTACCTTTGCTATATTTTATATAGTAACTGTAATTTTTACCTCTTCTGATACCATTTGGTCTTTTCGCTTTTCAGAGCCAAGGACAGTGTGCATCAGGCATAAACTTCAAGGTAATGAACACTAAAACTGATCACATGTTTTTGTCACTTTTGTACAGACTTCTCTACACATATTATTAAACTACTATGATGTGTGCAAGGTATTAACATTGTAACCTTCATACTTCCTCTTCCCTTCCCACCATGTTGCTTTCCCCCTCACTTCATGTGTCCTATATTTACTTTTATCTCTTTGGACCAGGGAATGTTATTCTTATGTGCATGCAAAGTGCCCAGAACACTTCTGGGAATCAGAACTATATACTACTACTACTAAATACAGGGCTTTGCCTTAATGCTTTGCCTTACTATGGTTTGAAAGGCATTGACTTCCTAAAATGAGTACTCTCCTGAAGTGTGTGCCTTATAACCTAACAGAAGATGCTACTGCACAAGTGCAGTATGCAATTTTCAAATCCTCTTAACTCTGTTAAGTAAAGCCTAATTTCTTTACAACATAAGCAAGCATGCTGGAGGCTTTTCTGTGCTGATTTCTAAGTTCAACCATTGTTTGCAGTAGTCTGGGCAAGAGAAGAATGGTGAGAATTTTCTAAAAATGATGTCATAGGTGTTGGAGTTTTGTGTTTGTTTCTTTTTCTTAGAAAAATCTCTTAACTCAAAAATGGCAAAGGAGTTTTTCTTGAAATTTCCCAATAAAAATAATTTCATTTTTGAATAAGGGTCCAAACTTAGAAATTTACATCTACCCCGAGTGAATTTCAGAAAATTGTGAGTGACTGAAAGCAAAAGGCATAGTGTTTTGCAACCTTTACTAAGTATTAGTGTTTGTAGGTGAAGGATATCATCTGATGTAGCAGAGAATGAGAATAGAGTTTTATGCAGTAATGTCTGAAGGAGGCATTTATTAAGGAGACATTTGGAGCTTTCATAGAGGAATGTTTATTTCATTAACAGACAGAACAGCAAGCAAGGAGGAACAGGTCAAACGCATAAGAGCCTTCCTGAAGGAAAAGTTATGAACTTAAGGTGGTAAGTGTCTGCGTATTGAATAATACTTATATTTCCCCAATTTGGGAATGTTCTGAGTAGAAAGAGGCCAACAACAGCCCCCAGTTTCCAACCACCTCCAGTCAATGGGGAAAGGGAATTTGGGTTGGAGGGCATAAACCCAAATTTTTGGATAGATGACTTCATCTGAATAGTTTGGCAAAATCACTGGTGCTGAATAAACTTACTGCATGTCACCAGAATTATATGCTGGGAAAAGGGAAAGAAATTTCTCCCCAGACTTGAGTTGACCTCCCTATTTCAAATGTTAAAGCCATGAAACACCATACATGAGGTGTCAAGGCAGAGGAAAATAAAAAAGATTCAGGACTTCTAGAGACACAAGCAGGAGATCCCGATTCTGTGGGAATGGAGTTGGGAAACAATTATTTTAGAAAAGGATGAGTGCACTGCAGGACTTGATCTCTGGAGTGGCAGGGGAGAGCAACATTATGGAAGGGTGAAGTGGAATAATCATTCTAGGCGACATCGCATTCTCACAAACTGTTTACAGAGAGTTAGACAATTACCCCTTTTGCTTACTGTGTATTTTAGATTAGCCCTGGAGGGGGCTCTGGATGCTATAGGTCACACTCAAAAGACATTGCCAGATTCCTGATGTTGCTCTCCTGGTATCCTTTCTCTCTCTTTACATTTCACTTCCATAATGCACCACTTTAAAAAAAAATCACACTGAGCTCCTTTTACTTACTCTTAAACTGCCATGGAAGATGGATTGAAATGAACGTTCTGTCACTGAAGAAGACAGAAGGAAAAGTTGAAATAATTTAGGAACACAAGGCAGCTCTAGGAATCAGGCAATCATTATTTCCATCCCTGTGCAATGTTTTCTTTCAAAGCTCCCCAATAATGCATAAGCAGACAGTAAGACATTTCTGCCTGCATGAGAAAATCTCCACAGGACAGAAAAATCCAAGAGCCTGAAAATATATTTCAGTGTCTCAGTCAAAGCCATCCTATATATTATGGAAAAAAAAACAATTAGATCTATAGGGTCAGAATCTCCATTGGTTGAAATCAGAAGAGTTCCATTTAAGTTCCTATTTCTGTTTCTGTCTTTATGTATACGCTAAGCAAAAGGCCAGTGTTAATGCAAAGTTAAAATGCAGAAATAAACCACTGATGAGTCAAGAATTGCAAAGGTGGAAGCTCTACTTCTTTGTGTGTGGTCTATGTTTATACTATCTATACCATTATAAATTATTTGTCAATTAATACATTTAATTGAATAGAAATCAGAGTCTCCTGCAAAACCTTACATACAGCAAGTTACTGCGAAGCACACAGAATCTTCAGACTCAACTTTATTTTGAAATCTCGTTTGATTTACAAAATAAACCACGTTGGTAGTAAATTGATTAAAATATATCTGAGATGGCCCAGACAAGAACATCAAATCCATATCGCATTGCTCAGAACCTGAGGATCTGAATTTTGTGGTTCAGATCCACATCTAATTTATAGATCAGTTTATGGGCTGATCTATAGCCCAATTCAAGTCAATGGGAATCTCTCAATTAATTTCACTGGGCTTTGAATCAGGCCTTTAGGAAGATTGCAGAACAACACATTAATCACCACAGTAAAACTTAGGGTGATCTCTTGCTGCTTCTATTGCTGACACAGGAAGAAGAATGCTGAGAATGGAGTGGAATTAATTTTTAAAACAGAAGACAAATCAATTGAACAAAAGAGTGATATTTCTAGATAGTGAGATGAGGTGCAGATAATGTTCACCATTTAAGGGGTAGATTCTCTTTCTGAGAAAAACTATTTCAATAGATTTAATTTAAGGTAAAACTTTCAGAGATCAGCTGGGTATCCTTTGTGCTTCATAGGCTCACCTAGAGTTAGGGACAACCCAGGGTTGCCCAGTCTAGAATTAGCATTGCTGCAATGGGAGCACAAGGAGACATTCAGCATTACTCAAACAGAATGCCTCCCAGAGCTCCTGGCGCATAGAAACTGCATGTCCACTGCTATTCCCCTTTAAACAAACACAAAGCATGACTGCCTGGGGAGCCAGCCACCTCTGCTGGTCAATTTGGGGCCTTCATTCTGCTGCACAACCTCAAGAGAGTTGTGTGAAGAATCCCTTTGCCAGCAGGTATTGGGGGTGAAAAAACAAACAGCTTGAATAGAATGTAGTAATTTGAGGAAGGTAGAATAGAAACACACTAATTCAAAAAGTTATCTTCTGGGACCAAAAAACCAAAAACATCCAGTATTTTTCTAAGAAACTTGTGTGAGAAGAAGTCTGATTTTCCTGAGGAAGCTGCCAGGGATGAACTGCTGGTGTTTTCCACAAGCAGAAGTTCAGGTTGGTAGAGTATCATGTGAACAGCTAAAGGTCTTGTTTGGCAAGCTGACCTGTAGGTTTGTTTCACTGTAAATGCTGTTTTAGAGTTTCTAAGATAATTTTTTTTCCTATCTGGATTTTATTTTGAAACTCCAATTTGCTGAAGTGCTCTACCTTCTTGCAAGACACTTTAAAAATCAGAGTATCTTAATTATCTGCATTGACTGCATATTGGCTTCCACCTGGAAGTAACAGGGGTTATTTTTAACTTATAAAACCAGAAACTGCTTGAGATGTGCCAAACCAAAATCCGGCCTCTCCCACTGTGCTTAACTGCCACAGTTACCATCTTCAGAGGCTCTTGAGCTTTTGTCCTTCATTACAGAAGTAGGGGAATGGCTGGTAAAATGTTCTGAAAACTTTCAATTCTCCCCACTTCAACATCTCAAATAGCCCAAACGTGTTGACTGTCTTTTTAAATCATAGATTCATAGAATCATAGCATATCAGGATTAGAAGGGACCTCAGGAGGTCATCTAGTCCAACCCCCTGCTCAAGGTAGGACCAATCCCCAACTAAATCATCCCAGTCAGGGCTTTGTCAAACTTGATTTTAAAAACTTCTAAGGAAAGAGATTCCATCACCTTCCTAGGTAACCCATTCCAGTGCTTCACCACCCTCCTAGTGAAAAAGTTTTTCCTAATGTCCAACCAAAACCTCCCCCACTGCAACTTGAGACCATTACTCCTTGTTCTGTCATCTGGTACCACTGAGAACAGCCTAGATCCATCCTCTTTGGCGCCCTCTTTCAGGTAGTTGAAAGCAGCTATCAAATCCTCCCTCATTCTTTTCTTCTGCAGACTAAATAATCCCAGTTCCCTCAGTGTCTCCCCATAAGTCATGTGCTTCAGCCCCCTAATCATTTTTGTTGCCATTGGTGGAAGGCTAAAGCAGTTAAGAAAGTGGGAGGAGAGTGGCTTAAACTGTATTGGTCATGGGGTAGCTGATTAAATGATGGTGAGGCTAGGAAGGAAGTGGTGAGACTGTTTTGGATACTTTAGATGTATGTCATGGGCTCCCAGAGCTTTGGATGGGCATGCTTATGGAATATAGATAAAAAAAGACAATTATGGCATGGGGTGGGTCATCATCTGTGGGCTTGCATTTGGTACAATCTTTTACACTTCTACAAACAATTAATGTCGAGGTATAAATATAAACGTAGGACATGGAAAAGAGAGAAAACAGAATAGATGTGGGACATGCTACTGCTCAATATTCCACAAAGTCAGCATTCTCAGAGATGGGTTTTAGGACTTCATGTCATCAGGATTTTATAGTATAAATGAAATAATAGCTCACCGTCGTCCTCTTCCTCCACCCAGTGGATCCTGAGGCAGGACACTAGGAACACTGAATCCAAGCGGCATTCTCCCACCACTGCATAGCACCTTATATAACACTTTCCTGCATGCGCCTCAAATCGCTGGCACCATACGAGAGCATTAGCAGTCTACACCCTCCTAATATCTTTTAAACTCTGTCTGCTTTTCTCCACTGCCATCAGAATCATTCCTCTGGAGAGGCATAGACTCTAGTCTCTAGTTGAAATGGTCAATAACTTACTCTTTCCTCACCAGCGCACCATGATAAATCATGCCTCTTATTAGTATCCTCCTGATACTTAACCTCCATCTCCATTCTGTTTCTGATGTCTCTCTACTCAGAGCTCCCTCTCTACATCCCATTGCCCTCCACATCTCACCATCCTTTCTTTCACCTGCCCTCTCCTTCACTCCAGTCAGTTTCACTTCCCATCAACAAGAAAAGATCCCGTTTAAAATTAATTTAATTGGAGTGAAAAAGTACCTTAAACATATCTTAATTTTGAGAGGCACCCACAAAATTCCTAAGCAACCTTGGTGCTCCCTCCTCCCTCTCTACAGCTCCTCCCACTGTTTCTTGCTCTCACATGTTTTGTCTTATATTTATCATAGATGGTAATCTCCTTGGAGAAGGGAATATTTTTATTTATTTGTGAGGTGCCTAGCACACTTTTGGGATACTGACAAATAATAATAATCCTGCAAAGCGGTCCAGGTAGCAATAGATCGGTCCATATCTTGTCTCTTGATAAAAACCGATTCAGAAATGGCAGTATCCATTTACTAGTGGAAGCAAGTGGACTCCCTGCTGGGGTGCCCCCTTGTGGCTGGTGTGGTATGGTAAGTTGTTCTTCTTCTCTAGCACTCCCGGCACCAGCTGCTCTAGCCCTGCAAGTGGTCCGCCACTTCTCATGTCCCAGGCCTCCAGCCAGGCCATGTTTAGTCACACCCCTTTCAGGATAAATAATAAATGCCATAAACTAAGCCAGAATAAACATAGTTCTTCACCCTTACCTGGGCTCACACCACAGACCCTTCACCAGCTTTCTGCAGGGTCACTTTCCCGCCCTTGTACAGAGTTATGCCTCCCAGGACTTTTCCCCTGGAGTCCAGGTCCATACTCCTTCTCCCCCTGGTGTCAGAGAGTTTCAGCATTACCTTTTCTGGGGGAGTGGTAGGTAGGGTGACCAGATGTCCCAATTTTATAGGGACAATCTGGATATTTGGGGCTTTTTCCTATATAGGCTCCTATTACCCCTCACCCCCTGTCCCAATTTTTCACACTTGCTACCTGATCACCCTAGTGTAGGGAACCCCAGGCCCTCCCTCTCCTCTGGATTCCAGTCCATGGACTCCATGGCAAGCAACTAAGGTCTGCGCCCTCATACACCTCCCTGCCTTCTTGGACTTCCTCCTAACTTGGCCTTTCCTCAGGCCCTTTCCCACAGCCCCTCCTTGGGCTTACTGTACAGCTGCCTCTCGCTAGGTCTTTCCTCCACACTCTAGCAACCGCAGAGGGACAGCAGAGTTCTTTCCCTCTCTCCATGCAGCCTCCTTCTCATCTGGGATTCCTCCCTTTATGGTCATCATTCATCTCCTCTCTCACCTGGTCTTCAGTTTCATTTGGACCTGGCCAACCCTCGAGGTATATTAATTACTCTTTCTCCAGTTAACTCTTCCATTACCTGTGTAGGGTACATACCTCATCACATTAATAAAAATATATTGAACAATAATAAACAGGAAGTGTATTTTCTTTAATGCTGATGTGTTTTTTGAGAGTGTAAGAAATCTCAGAACTCAAGACATGAAATGCCACTGAGCTCATGCAGGAGCTGTGGAGTAGCCCAATGGGATTCCTAAACTCTAAAGCCACAGATTTTATTGCGTTTAGCATTTTGGATTCAAAATGTGGTGGTGGTAGGATATTGTCCATTCTGAAGCTGGTGTGTCTGAATGAAGTACATGCTGCAATTTGTGCATCACGTGCACCCCTTTCCTGGGGTACTTTCCCTCCTGTTGTAGTACCCCTTCTACAGCATTACCATACAATGGTCCAAACTGTAGGTGATCTCAAAGTGCAGGTAATAATCTGATTTATGTAGTTTAACTGAAAGAGCCACATTACCCAGCCCATGGCTTTAAATCACATAAAGCAGAGATAAAGTAAGTGATAAAGAAATAAGGCCCTTAACATCTGGCATAAAGCTTTATAACAATGGCTATTATTCTCTCTGCAAACAGCCGACTTGATACTGTAGAGATGAAAACTGGGTCAATGAGTGTTCTGAAGTCAGGCAGAACTTTATTCCTTATAGTTAACAAAGAAACATTATTGACCTACTACAAGGTCAATTGCATCCTTTCTTCCTTTCTGGCTGACAGCTGAAGATGCCAGAGGCATCCTGTTTGCCAGCTCCACACTCCTCTAACATACCAGTAAAGCAGGTTAATCTACTGCTCTGTTCCAGATGATACCCGGTATGATAATGTAGCAACCCCCGCCTCCACTATCTCAAGGCTACAGGTTGGAATATCCAGACTCTGAGACAGAGAAGAGAGGATGTGAGTAATTTTATTTATCTTCAGCTACATTGGCAAAGCACAAGGATAACCTGAATATTCTAGCAGACTTGAGGTCCTGCAAATTGGTGAGTTGTATAAAAAAGAACATAAAATTCACCAGTATGCACACACAGCCAAACGGTGGCCATGGACTGCTAGCACTTCATTTTATATGAGATTTCCATTGTATGAGTTTTCCAATGTGACCAGTTAGTAGGGAGACATTCACTTGTGCTGTAGAGGCAGCAGTTGTGCCATGCATTCCTAGGAAAACAACGCAGCTAGCAAAAGACAGAGTAGCCTTGGTATTTGGGGAGAAAAAAGTGCTATTTTGCTGCCTCTATAATAATGTGTAGGTCATTTAAATGACTCCCAGCTCAGCTTTGCATAAGGGGCCCCAAGCAGTGACTTTTTTAGTTAAAGTGCAAGTGATATTAATTGGATCCATTAAGTTCTCTTCCCAACAGGGAAACAGCATACAGAGAAAGCCTGGCAGGCAGCGGGGAAATATCTATCTGAGGAGGTCCAACATACAGATGACTGAATTTTCCCAACTTCCAGTCTGTAGAAAAGTAATCTTGAAATAGGAAAGTTCTTCTACTGACAGAATTCACCCTCCCCATTTCTGTCTATCTTTGCTATTCTCGTCTTTTAACATTTGAAATACTCCATTTAACCTTCCATTGGATTTAGCTTTCACATAACTTTCTCCCCGCTATTAAAAAGTGTGGTTATATGCTGTAGCATCAAATGAAAAGCCATCATTAAAGCCATCTCAGCTCAGATTCTATTAGTTAGTTAGCAGGCGGGCAAAATGGCCACTCAGAGGCTTACACAAATTAGACAGAATACTTCAAAGACTCTGAAAATCTTGGTAAAGCTTTATATATTTGTACTGAAGCTGTGATCTCTACGCTTTGCCTCCAGCTAACATCCACTCAAAGTGAAATGGGTCTAAAAAAAACCCCTCACAATAAATAGACACCTCATGAGGTATTATAGCCTACATCTCTTCTCCTTTGTGCTTGGAACAAAGACAGTAGGAAAACTTTAAAAATCTTCCATAGAAAGAAAAAAAAGAGAGGGGGAAAAAAGAAATAGAGGAATTGCTTTCTATTTTTTCCCACGTTTGGTAAGTGGCTTCCTTTCTGCATACATGTCACAAAAGATCTATTTTAAAACATAACATGAGGGGAATGTGACCGCTGTACCAGCAGCAAAGTCTGAAGTACTGTTTCTCCATCTATTTCATATTAGTCCCCCAAGAGTTGGCTTTTACTTTCCTAAATCAATTGCTAGATTATATGCTACTTACAGTAGGCTGTGTGCTTTTCAGAAACCATTGTTTTTGGCAAAGTATTCTACAGGCCTGCATAGCCTTGTGTGAAAAATCCAGGTTTATTTTGCTGCCGACCCTCATGATATTGGGTAGAAAGGATAACGGAGTAGAAAGCTTTAAGGATTCCATGGAAGATGCATGTTGGGTATCGCACAGTTGAAACTGAGAATGTTCTGGGACACAAAAGTTCAACAGACTTTTCACTCATTATCAGTTCCTTTTTGTTGATATGTTTGGTGCAAGATCCTTTCTAATTCTAACAAGTTGCATGCAGATTTTTAAGATCATGCTTGGCACTTATACAACACCCACCAAAACTTCAAAACATTTTACAAACAATAGATTTTCCCCCAGATACCCCCCTCATAGAGAGACTTTTTGGTATCTTCATTCCACACATAGGGAAACGAAGTCTCAGAGAGGTTTACAGTCACATATGCCAAAGCCAGATAGAAAGAATGGGACAGGGCTGGTAATAAAAAAAGACAGCTCCTGACATCCCCAAGAGGGACTATTGAGAAACCAATCTCCTGTTTAACCATAAGATCATTCTTCTTCTCTTTGGGAATATCTCATTTACCATGCTACTGTATTATGGGTTTGAGTCCCCTATAGCCTACACCTTGTAGTGATTTACCTCTGATCATGGGGTGGCTGTGATGTGCTACCATTCTGACCTGCTAGAGTTTTACACCTATTTTACATGCCTACCACTTGGATCTCAAAATACTATATTTTGTGGACCTCTAATTGTTATACCAATTATATTAGACCAGTAAAAAAACCCAGCAGGATTTTATTAAAGGGGACAAGACAAAGATGCCACATTTATTATGATAACAATTTATGACTAATAACTAATATCTTAATTCTTATACACACACATTATACCTAATACCTATACACACACACACACACATTCACACACACACAAACACACACATTCATCAGGTATTCTGCAGCTGCTGCATAGTTACCAGTCCTGAAGATAGCTTAAGTTCATGGCTTGATTTTGCAGCTTGGGTTCGTAGCTTGTGGCAGCTAACTGGCCAGGAAAGCTGGGCACAAGGCTGAGCTGGATCTCTGTTGGGCAGGTACCGATGTTCTTCCATGTTGGCAGCAGAAAGTTACCCAGAGTCTCTCATCTCACCCTTCTTTTTTTATAGGCTTTTAGTTTGGATTCAAAGTCTATAGGTCTTGCTGTGTCACGCTGCCTCTGGGTTTAGACTGATCACCCATCAATTGCAGGCGTGACTTTCGGCCTTGAACCTGGCTTTGATCTTCCTTCTGTTGTTCTGTTGTCCTTTTCTTTTTAGGGTGGATGCTTCTTACTTTGTTTAGGGCTGTTGTCTAGGTCTTCAGCCGCTGGTATTTGAACTTTATCTCATCAGGACAGGCTGGGGCTGGAGGTTGATTCCGTCATTCATACATACCTCATTCACACATCTAAACTAAACTAATAAGTTTACAGCAGGGTTTGCAGAAATGAAGGTTGGAGGAAGCTTTTACAAAATGGAGTGAGTGTTTTAAAATGGGGTTTGAATTACAATATGGAACAGAAGTTACAGTGTAGGCAAGTGTAGTGAATGGTGAACAGAAGTTACATTAATAAAGTGAACAATTAAAAACAGTTTCATTTATCAGTTCTACATTGTCCCCCTTTTGACCCTTCAATCAAGGGGCATTGAATGGTCACACTTTATGTAATTGTTTTAAGGCAGAACCAACATAACAGTTAGGATTACTAATAGGACAATGAGGGGATGAAAAATTATGTTTAGAACTGCTGACCAGGTGGGCTGCTTCTACAACACTTTGCCCCTTGATTTATGACCATTACAGTAGTTGTTGACATTGTAGGGCAAGGTGATCTGTTGCAAACAAACCAAATAATTATAACTAGGTGAATATAACTAAACCTATTACAATTGACTAAACACCAGATATAACCTACACATAAATGAAAACAATTATAGTTATAATAATTGGGAATACAATAAAACCATTACAATCACTGGGTACATTGACAAATAAAATGAGGACCAAGTTTGATGCTGCAATAGCCATTAAACAATAAAAGTTACTGAGTTCAGGACCTCCTTAAGCACACACAACAAATAAGATTTTGTAGGACCACAGTTGTTATGCAAGGTTAAGCTGATTTGGACTTAAACTAACATTTTGTTGCTAAAATGTTGCAGAATCCCCTATTTTTAACAGTTGTTTTCAAGAGGTTTCTGAGAACCTGAAAGATGGGGCCCTACAATTATGGGCCAAGGTTTTACAAGTTATGAGGGCCCAAGAACTACCTTTAGGGTTTGGCGGAGTAGAACCAGAGTGCATAGAGGAAAGTGTGGAATTAACAATATAAGCAAATGTAACTAACAATACAAATGTATCAATAACAAAAATTAACAACAAAATGACTATTAGATAACCTAACAAAAAATAAACCTGATGCACTGGGGACCAAAGTTTTTTGGACACAAGTGGTGATTGCTAAGTTGGATGGACTTGGGGGAAGTAGAGAGAGGAAAAGACATTTGTCCTGTCTAGTGTAGTATTTCTTTTTTTTTTTTTTTTCTGGACCCAATGCTAGCACAGGACACCACTAGAGACAGACACAGAACATGCAACACAGAACACTGAACACACACCACTAGAGACAGACACAGAACTTGCAACACAGAACACTGAACACAGACTTTGTCGCGACACTATAACCATGGTATTTTATAACTCTTCAGCTGGTACCAGCTCTTCTGATGTTCTGGTTCAGAGCCTGAAAAATAGAAGCTTAGAAACAAATTAGCACAGTGCTCCCACATGGCAGACCCTGCTCAGTCTTTGCCACAGTGTGTTTGGTACTTGGGGCTGCACAAATGCTAATTAGGTGGTTCATTTCTTTGTGACTTTAGATGTTTTTATTTTAAAATCTCCAGCCACTTTGCCATGGTCTGGAGGTCTGAGGCAGAAGCAGGTACTGTTGTTACTGTTGCAATGGCATTTTGGCCCTGGGAGGAGGAATCTACCCAAATATTCCCCTTTCCACTCTCCAGAGGGGTCCCAAAAATTTGCCCCTTCTGAGGTCTCAAATGTTCCTTTTTCTGACATTACTGCTGCTGTAAGATGTGAGAGTGCTGTTTTAACTCTCTGTACTCAACCTTAAGGGCATCTAACTAGGTTTGAGTATGACATACATTTTTATTTCTCTGCTTTTGCAGCAGGGGTTTGTAAATCTTGATGCAGTTTTTCATTTTTACTGGCTGTTAGGTGGAGGTAGCTGTCATTACAAGCCTCCCACAGCAGCCAGATCCTTGAAGCGTCTCTTTTTGTTGCATTTGGGGGTTTACAAATGACGATATATTGGGCCAATCTATCCTCTAGGTCCGAAATGGTGCAGGTATCTGCAAGGGCTTGTTCAGTCCAAGGACTGTGCCCATATCTTTGAAGGATTTGTTAAAAAGGCGTTATCTCTTTCATAAAAGGTGAGGTAGAAGCTACTTTTGACTTCATTTCTTCCTCTAGGGCTGTTTTCCCTTGCCTTTCCTTAAACATTTTTAATTTTGTTCAGCAAGCAGCACTGTCTGGTCCCTGAGACCCTCTTGTTGCCCCTGATTTGATTTTTTTTTCTTTCTTTCTGCTACCTCTTCGGAGGCCAGCAGGTTTTGTTAACAAAATATTTTTTTTTTTTTTATGTTTTCTGCTATCTATGCGGAGGCCAGCAGGTTTTGTTAACAATTTTATGTTTTCTGCTACCTACGCGGAGGCCAGCAGGTTTTGTTAACAATTTTAAGAGCTCTTTATTTTCCTGCTACCCACACGGGGGCCAGCAGGTTTTGGTTAACCAAGAATAGAACCGTGCTCTGTAGAGCCGGTTGTGTGCACACAGATTGGTTTACAATAAGTGAGGCAAAATACCAATAATCCCCCTTTCGCTATTCTCCACCAAAATGTTATACTAATTATATTAGACCAGTAAAAAAAACCAGCAGGATCTTATTAAAAGGGACAAGACAAAGATGCCACATTTATTATGATAACAATTTATGACTAATAACTAATATCTTAATTCTTATACACACACATTATACCTAATACCTATATACACACACACACACACACATTCATCAGGTGTTCTGCAGCTGCTGCATAGTTACCAGTCCTGAAGATAGCTTAAGTTCATGGCTTGATTTTGCAGCTTGGGTTCGTAGCTTGTGGCAGCTAACTGGCCAGGAAAGCTGGGCACAAGGCTGAGCTGGATCTCTGTTGGGCAGGCACCGATGTTCTTCCATGTTGGCAGCAGAATGTTACCCAGAGTCTCTCATCTCACCCTTCTTTTTTTATAGGCTTTTAGTTTGGATTCAAAGTCTATAGGTCTTGCTGTGTCACGCTGCCTCTGGGTTTAGACTGATCACCCATCAATTGCAGGCGTGACTTTCAGCCTTGAACCTGGCTTTGATCTTCCTTCTGTTGTTCTGTTGTCCTTTTCTTTTTAGGGTGGATGCTTCTTACTTTGTTTAGGGCTGTTGTCTAGGTCTTCAGCCGTTGGTATTTGAACTTTATCTCATCAGGACAGGCTGGGGCTGGAGGTTGATTCCGTCATTCATACATACCTCATTCACACATCTAAACTAAATAATAAGATTACAGCAGGATTTGCAGAAATGAAGGTTGGAGGAAGCTTTTACAAAATGGAGTGAGTGTTTTAAAATGGAGTTTGAATTACAATATGGAACAGAAGTTACAGTGTAGGCAAGTGTAGTGAATGGTGAACAGAAGTTACATTAATAAAGTGAACAATTAAAAACAGTTTCATTTATCAGTTCTACATAATGAGCCTCAGACCAGTTTGTGAACCAGTTTGAGAATCAATGTATAAGGTGATAAGATGAGAGGGAAAAGTCAGCATGAGATCACAAATGTGGAGGGCAGAGGAGAAAAGGAGAAAAAATATAGTAATGGTGTGATGACTCAAGAAATACCTTTAAGATAACTTCAAACACAGCCTATTTGCTAACTTTCAGATAGAACATACTAAGCTATCAGTTCTGCTTCTAGCATTTAGATATTTATAGGGCACTGAGTTCTCTGTTGCATGATGAAGCAATTTGTTTCTAAATGGCAATATACACACCCTATCAGAAACAGACATCTTGCAGCAGTATACTTAGGAACCTTCTTCTTTTCATACTCTCAATAGTAGTGATTAGCAGTAGGAATTCAAAGGGAGCTATTGGGCATTCAGCACCTTTGACAATCAGGCTACTTATTTAGGTGCTTTCTATATGGATTTAGGAGACAAACTTTAGCACGTATTCTTGAAAATCTCAGAGCTTCTCTACACAGTTCGTGGCAAGCTGGAATCCAAATCTATCCTGCACATGGACCCTGCTGACATGCATTCCAGTTTGTTAACGTACTTGGATCTAGTCTCCTTTGAAACATGACTAATCAAAGCACATCACCAATCTGTTAGAATCATAGAATATCAGGATTATAAGGGATCGCAGCAGGTCATCTAGTTCAACCACTTGCTCAAAGCAGGACCAATCCCCAACTAAATTATCCCAGTCAGGGCTTTGTCAAGCCTGACCTTAAAAACCTCTAAGGAAGGAAATTCCACCACCTCCCTAGGTAACCCATTCCAGTGCTTCACCACCCTCCTAGTGAAAAAGTTTTTCGTAAACCTCCCCCACTGCAACTTGAGACCATTACTCCTTGTTCTGTCATCTGGTACCACTGAGAACAGTCTAGATCCATCCTCTTTGGAACCCCCTTTTAGGTAGTTGAAAGCAGCTATCAAATCCCCCCTCATTCTTCTCTTCTGCTGACTAAATAATCCCAGTTCACTCAGCCTCTCCTCATAAATCATGTGCTCCAGCCCCCTAATCATTTTTGTTGCCCTTCACTGGACTCTTTCCAATTTTTCCACGTCCTTCCTGTAGCGTGGGGCCCAAAACTGAACACAGTACTCCAGATGAGGCCTCACTAGTGTCAAATAGAGGGGAATGATCATGCCCCTCAATCTGCTGGCAATGCCCCTGTTATTGTACGTTATCAGGGTCCACATGAACAGTTAATCCTCAGTAGAGGAGTATCAGCTTGATGCAAATTAAATGTCTCTGTAGACAAGCCCTTATATTTCATTTGTGCATGCCTATGAATTTCCTTGAACCACCCAGGAATGGAAAGTGACAAAATACCATGGGAAAGTCTGTGAGTGACATTTTCAAAACTAAGTCTGAAGACTCCAGAGAGGCCTACAGTTCTTCAAATATGAGGTGTCCAAAACAAAACTTCAAATCTTTCTAAGGTCCTCCTGGTATGAACATGAGTTTTGCACAGCTATCTCAGTTTCTGCCCATGATTCCATTTGCCAAAAATGAATGCTGGACTTACTGACTGCAGGCAAGGGAAAAACAAAAACAACACAACACATTGCTCCAAATTCAACCTTGAGGCAATTCCACTGAAGGCAGGGCAGAATTTGACTCTTTGTCTTGGTCTCACTTTGCAATTGTCTCAAGATTACACATAGCATACTGTTGTGGAAGTTACCTATGAACTCAGATTATTTTTCATTGTCTAAAAATGTACTTTTTGCTCCATCTGTCCTACAACATGGAAATAAAATATTAAATTGCCACTTAAAGAGAGAAATAACAACTAGCCTAGATAATGAGGAAAGACAAATGTAAAGGGGAAAAGGTAAGAGACAATGAAATTGTGTATGAAACAAAAAAAAAGTGATAAAAGGAGGAAACAGATTAGTGAAAAACGTATGATTAGCTCCCAGAAGCTGGATTAACAACAAGGCAGGGCATTGGGTAAGTGAGGTAAGTCTGAGATGGAATTGCTGATATTGCAATGAAAGAACTAAAGGTTTACTCTACAGGTATGTCTAAAAATTGGAAATGCACAAGCAAATGGATGTTCAGGCAGGCAAATGTAAAATTCATTCTGCATCAAATGTGCTGAACCATAAGTGGGTTGGCAGTTTACAAACCCCTTAAAACACAAGTTGAGAGTGGGTATACCTGCATTTTTGGAATATCCCATAAGAACATCAGCTGCAAACATATGAGCACAGTTCCTGATGAATTACAAGAATCACACTGACTAATAAATTACAAGGTTGATTTAATTTGTTGATTGTAGGGCATAAAAAAACAGAATATCTTGAGGCACAAAAACAGTTTTAACAGAATTTTTCTTACACTCTTTATTGAGTCTGTCTCTTTGGTCTCATCTCCTATTTCTCCTAATTATCCCTTTGTGCACCACACTACTGCTTTTCTATCCTTCTCACTCTCATCTCTGTCTTCTATGCTGCACCATGCACCTGGAGTGGCTTCTCTGGATATGTGACAATTAGAGACATGTGGCTGGTCTGTGCCATCTGACTTGGGCTCATGGGGCTCAGGCTGTGAGGCTGTTTAACTGCAGTGTAGAATTCTGGAATCAGGCCGCAGCCTCAACTCTGGGACCCACTCACCCTGCAGGGTCTCACAACCTCGGCTCCTGCCCATGCCTGGACATCTACACTGCAATTAAACAGCCCCGCAATCCAAGTCCCATGAGCCTTATTCAGCCATGTATGGGCCAGCTGCAAGTTTTAATTTCAGTTTAGACATATCCTTAATGTTAGCATATGTTCCAGAACAATCTTTGGAGTTGATCTTGCTGAAATGTATCTTGAAAGGGCTTTCAGTTCACCGCCTAAATCACTCACATCAATATTGTGCATATCATCATGTGTCAACACTGTCTCTAGTGATCTGCATTGCTGGTGTAGGTCTTCTTCAGGTATAGTGAGGAGTTTAGGAATATCCTACAACATCCAAAGATTCTGTGTTCCTTGAGCTGCACGAAACGTTCTTCAACTGACTGTATTGCACAATCTAGCACCTGGTTAAAGAATTCAACTTTGAATTTTTTTGGGGGTCTGTAGCAGGATAATCATCCACTCCTGCCCTGAAGGGCTTAAAACAACCCTGGGAGAGGGCTGTGGCAGGGAAAGCAGCTAATAGGCTGATTGGGGAAGCAGCTGCAGCTGGGCTACATCCCATTCAGGCCTCATCTGGCCCTGTATAAGAGGCAGGGAGCCAGGAGCTCAGCAGTTTTTTTCTCTCTAACTGTAGAGGGAGACAGACCTGGCTGCAGGGATCTGAGCAGAGTACCTGAGTGGAGCAGAGCTGGGGAAAGGCAGAGGAGCTGGGGAGGCTCCAGCCTGGAAAGCCCCAGGCTGTGGCCTAGCAGAAGGCCAGTTGGTATTGGGGATTGCAGAGAGCAGCCCATGGGTAGACAGAGGCAGCAGGTCCAAACTGTCCTTGCCAGTGATGAGTGGCTTATACTGAAGTCTGCTCCAGGGAATGGGGACTAGTTGGTGACTGGCTGTAGCCCATGACTGAGGCAAGGTGGAGATAGAGGGTTGGGGGTTCCCCTGGGTGGGGAGACCCTGAGACTGCTGGGGTATTGCCAGGACACAGCACCCAAAGATAATGGGGCACTGGAGTCCAGGGAGGCCAAGCAGCAGTGGGACACCAGCCTGCAGTGGGCGCTCCAAGGCTAGAGAGCTAATTCCCTGAGATGACCAGCAGGGGCGCCCCACTACAGGGTCACTTATGGGATTATCTTGTGCCTCATAATCAAAATGTCGTCTTCTTCAGTGACTCTTGTATTCTTGAATGGGTGGGAAAATAGCTTCAGTGTGAAGTTCCTCTGCCAACTTCTGTGCACTCTTCAGAACATTTTGAAATCCCTCATCTGACCGGTCAGACTGTAGGTATGACTTTGCTTTGTCCAGTTGTTCCATTGTTCCAGATATATCAAGGTCAACACCTTGGAGTCTCTTGCTTACAACATTTATTTCAAACAGTATGTCATGCCACAACACTAAGCCACACAGAAATTTGAAGTTATGTATGTTTCTGGTGATTCCATTTCTTCTGCCACTGTTCTCCCACAGACAGTTCCTGTCATAGCATTATCCTCCATAATGGCAACTATGGCATGATCTATCGTCCCAATTTTGCATTTGATAGGCTTTATCGCCTTCACTCGACTTTCCCATCGTGTGGCACTCAGTGGTTTCAGTGTCAGAGAGGATGTTCCCAGATGTTGCTTCAAAATTTGCCATTGATGAGTTGATGCAGAGAAAAATACATAAATGTTTTGAATGATATTAAAAAATTCAGCTTTACTAGAAGCTGATGCTGCATCACTGACCACCAAGTTCAATGAATATCTGCACGCCTCTGTTCTTTCCTGTCATGTTGGCACCATTATCGTAGCCCTGACCTCTCATGTCAACTATCGCAATTCCCATATCCTCCAGCTTTTTAAGAAGCACATTTGTCATACCAGCTCCTGTATGTCAAATGTCAAATGTCAATGTCAATACATTCTAGAAAATGCTCTCTGACAGTCATCATTGCAGGGACATTTTCACTAGGTTCTGTTTTTGTTACAAAATGCACCATTAAAGTCATTTGTTCCATATGGCTGATGTCAGGTGTGCAATCCAGAATAACAAAGTAATATCTTGCTGACTTCAGATCTACCACAATCTTCTGTTTGACTTTTGTTGCCAGTAACAATATGATCTAATTTTGAATTGTTTTTCCAAGTTAGTGGAGTGTGTACATTTGTTGGGTGGTGACTCTTAGATGCTTCTGGAGTACAGCATAAAACTCAGTCATCAGGTCCACAATTTTAATGAAGTTCCCGTTGTTTGGCAAATACAGCTGATCTAAAGTGCCATGCAGTGCTAGGTTTTGGGTAGCAAGCACTCTCACAATGGCAATGAGCCTTTTCAGAACATTTTGCTAGTAAAGAGATTCTGATGCAATCTTTTCATGATGCTGATCATCTATGGTGGCCTTTAACCTAAGTCTCATCTCAAGCTCTTTCTACCTATGGAATGCTCTCTGGTGATTTGCTGCCTTCTCATGGCATGACAGATTTCTAGCCAGATTTTTCCAGTCCTTTGTTCCTCTAGAACCCAATGTGGCTGGAACATCAGACAGGAAGAGTTTTCAACAAAAACAGTATGCATCATTCTGGGTTTTTGAGTACATAAGACATAGCCTCTCTATTTATCACCATTGGGGATTTCACACCAGTGATGTGTTGCATGGAACTTCTATTTTCATTGTCTTTGGGAACATGAAGTTTTTTACTTGCTGTGGCCCATGCAGTACAAGGAAGTCCCTCAGGCTCAAGTGGGTCCACAGTCCGACTCCTGGATCATCTAGATTTAAGGAACTAAACTCAGCAGCAGCTGTTTCTTGCACCTCCACCACACCTTTCTTCAGGAATGTGCATGGTTACATCCATTTGAGATGGAGATATGGATGCTGCAGGAGCTACCAGGTCACCTGCACTCTGATAACTGGAAGATCAGGCATCTCCTCACCACTCACATCCTCACTGGGGCTGGAAGGCTCACCGTGAACTTTGGGTCTATGTATGTCAGGAGAACTCCTTCCTGCTTAGATAGAAAAGCTTTCTTTCTTTTTCTGAATGCTGCCCCAGAGGGGCATTTTCTTACTTCACTCATGACTGCTGTTCTGTGCCAGCTATCATGGCTCTCAACACTCATTTGATGGGGACAAATAAGCAGGCTGGTAGCAGGGCCTGAGTGAGGGAAGATATCAGCATCTTAAGGGCCTAACTGGCTCCTGCTACTTCAGTTGATTGTCTGTTCTCCTCAGGCGGGTTCAGGGAAGCAGCAGGAAACAGGAAGCTCCCTGAGAAGCTGATGTTAATCAGTTCAGACTCCTGGGGGTGCTTGAGAGGTACATAAGAGGCTCCTCCTCCTCTCTTTCCCTGCAACTCCTGCCTGTTGTCTCTTGTGTCCTCCTTTCTCTAGCACAGCACTCCACCATCTCTGTGCATCTAGAACAGAAAGAATACATATGCACCCGTAGCAGACACAATTTTTTACCCTCTGGGTCCTAGTAGCACCTCCCCCCACAGTCTGGCACCTGAGGCAGCCACCTCAGTTCGCCTCATGGTGAGGCCAGCCCTGCATGTTCTCCTTCAATTCTCTCCTCAGTGAACAATTTCTGCAAGGCCCATCAATGCTAATTCCAATATTGAAAGCTCTAACTGTAGAACACAGCTTTCATGCTTATAGATTTGAACTTTATTTGACCCAAGTAAGCAATGTAAAGGGTATTTGGATCAATAAGTTCCTATAAAATAGTAACAGGCATAAACAGTCCTAGTCACAAATCAATCTGAGAACAGTCCGAAGATTCTAATATATATGGTTAAATTAACTTCTTTTGTCAGTCCATTCATTCTTCCCTTCCCCATTCTGATTTGCTTTTGAAATCCTGCTGTTCTCTGAAGAATCAGAGGAAGTTTGCCGTCAACCTCTTCTACTCCCCTCTTCTCGCTTTAGTATCATCCTCAGTTAAACAATAAATAAATTATAGGTACTAATCACAGCTAGGTAAATAATGCAACAAATAAATCACACATTTATTTGTATCCAAAATGCAATATAGTTCTGCCAAATTTGAGATGGGAGCTGTGTGTGAGGGAGGAGATGGGGGAATCATCAATCAGATATGTGAAAAACCTCACCAAATGCACTGAAGAAGTTGTGGGTAACATGTCTGTGAGCACTCTGCCCTGCTTTAGTGCTATCGATCCCATTTCAATACCACACATTACTCTGGTTTGAAGAATCTTAGTCTCAGTTCTGAAGTGGGTGTGGGATAAGCCACACACCTGTCAGTCTCAGACATCAGAACCAGCCAGAACTTAGAGCGTGCTGGAAACAGAGCAGGAGCAGCACACAACTTCTCTTCCACAAGCTGCGAAAGAGCACTGCACAGTCCCCTCCCCTCCCTAAATACAGTGGTATGAGAAGTTCTAACATTGTACATGGCTAATAAGAGTAAGAGTATTAGAGATAATTAGAGCGTACAGAAAATGACTGTGGCTTCCTCTGGTGGATTAGGCTTCTACCTGTTTCCTGTCGTAGCTGAAATGGCTCACTAAAAAGTAGGAAGCTACCTCTCCAGAAGTCATTATATAAAACATAATCCATTCCTATATTTTACTGTGTGGCTGATTAGGTATGAGGATCACTTTTTCCTCTCATGTCTTCTCAAGATGTCCCTATAGTCTCACTCCATTATTGATATTAGATGTTTTTGGATACTGAACTCCACAGAGAGCCAAAACTTTCCATGTTCTATATATCTATTTTTTTTTTGAGTAAAGTCCTCTATTCCAGACGTTTTCCTCCATCACAGCCACAGCAGTACTACTTCAAAGAGCATGTATTAATACATTCTCCAGTGGAAGTCCTTAACAGAATCGATTTGATCTAAAGGAGTACCCTCATGACAACACTTGCTTGCAGCATTTTTATTACGAGTTCTGAAGTTTCCCTTTGAATTGTGATGTTAGCAAACACACACAAATGCTGAGAAATCAAGAGTTCATAATGCATTAATTACTATTAACATTTATATTGCAGTTGTGTCTAAAGGTCAAAAACATATTTGGGCTATTTGTGCAAGGCAGTATACAAACCCTGAACATATGAGATCCCTGCTCCTAAAAGTATTACAAATTTAAGTATTGAACACCGTATATGCACAGGATTGAAACCATCAGCTGTCAGACTGATACTCATGAAACACTGAAGGTAGTGAAGGTGTGGCGGGGTAGATGGGGCCTTCAACATGACACTAATGGAGGACTTTTTTTCCCCATTACTGAGTAAACATCCCTAATCCAAAGGAGGTTCAGATCAAGTCTCAGTTCAGTAGACCTCTCTACAGAAAGGATAGTCCTCAAGGAAAAGGATAAGTGACTCTTGAGCTTTGCTGCAATATAATTCTGTTCAGCTTCCTAAGCAAGCATTCTCTGCCTCTCTATATTCCTCCCTAACCCCCACCTTCTCACCAACTTCCAACCAGGGTGCACCATTTTTTCAGATTTATAAAATGACAAATAGGTGCCCATTCAAAAGCTTTGGGTAGCCAGCCGTTACTTACATTACACAGCAATTAGACATGGTTACTGTTTATTAAACTGCTTGTAACATATTCAGCATATAGTTTACCACATGCTGTATGCCAACAAACTATGTCAAGTGACAAAAATCAGTGGGTTATGTCAGATTATGTAGCTGTAGAAACTATTGATTTTTTTTTGCTACTTGATATAATCTGCCGATCAAACTACAGTATATACTAAGCATAGGGACAAGCAAAACTTTCCTGATGAAGGAGCTGCTGCTACAGCAACGGAGCACAGAATTGAAACACTCCAACTTGATAAATTAAGATCTTGTTTAAGAAAGTAAGTAAATAAGGAGCTGAAATTAGACGATTATGTAGTTAAATTAATATATTACCAGGTGGAGCAACAATTTATAAACCAGATTCTACCTGGCCCTTCATGAGATCATAGAGCAGGCAAGATGTGCAGGGATCCTTCTCATCCCCTGTCAGCCTGTATTAAGAAACCAGTAGATTTGCAGCTTCCCTGCTCCTTCAGTGACACCTGGTGCTCCAAATGGGACAGGGAAGGGCAAGCAGGAGACAGAGGCCATGACTCCCCCTCCCTCCCTCCCACCTTGCACCTTTACCCCAAAACTCTGTCCAGCAATGCTAGCAGCCTGTACAGGGTGGGTGCAAATTGAAGCCCACCAACAGATAGAGTAGAAGGCATGTTGACTAATGCTTCCCAGTTTCCCCCCTCTTGACCACTGTAGATGTAAACAGTCCTCACAGAGTTAAGTCAAACAGGCACAAGCAAGCTCTGCATGAAAAAGGTCATTACTGAAAGATACAGCACTGACAGTATGCAAAAGGTAAAGTGTGCAATTTGATCACTTACAGTTGGCTCTGATCTCAGAATATACTTGTGTGAATGTGGATTGACTTTAATGGGTTTAAACTGGTGTAAATGAAATCACACTCTTGCCTCTTAAGAGTGATAATAAAGCCCATGGATGGAATGATGCTTATCCTAAAAGTAACAATACCATGGGGTAAGTCTGACAAGAAGAAATGATCAAGAAGAAATTCTTCAGAACAAATAAGCATGTAAAGGAATGAATGCTAGGTAGTGGGCAGGACAACTGCTTGGATTCATACAACCACTACTCCAACTAATCTAATCACTTCTTGGTTGTTTCCCCACATCATCCTTAGATATTTTTTAATGAATTTAGGACCCAATCTAGGAAAGCACTTAACATGTATCTAACTTTAAACACATGAGTAATCTCAAATATTTTGCAAGCCTAGGGCCTTAGTACTCATGGAAGGTGTTGTCTTGACAATCCTAGAGACTGAAGTCCATTCTTTGCACAAACCACGTGTAACACAAGGGTAGTACATGCATCCCCTCCAGCAACCTGTTACCTGTTTTGTACATGCATGTTTCTGTATGCAAAGCACACGTGTGCATATTTTATAGAAGTAACAGAAACCCATATTTGAAACTTTTAAAAGCAAGTTTACTCCAGTAATCCTTTTAAAGGATTTCATTGCATTTCTCTCTCCATTCTCAGGCACAGAAAGTGGTTTCTTTTTTGCACATTCTTTCAAGTTGGCTTCCTTGTGCATTTTCCTTCTTCAGTTTATACAAGTAGATCTGTAGTGACACGGTAAAAATATGTCAGCCATTGGCTATCCCATAGGTCAGAGACAGGCTTTATTTTGTAACATTCTTTTTCTTTAAGTTTCAGCAATTAATCTGAACTAGTGGGCCGGAGGGCTTGTCTACACTGCAAGTGGTGTGCACCAAAGTGCTGCGCTGTAACTCCCTCGTGTGGACTCTATGTGCATGAATTAAAAGATACCTAATTCACACCCACATAGGTTGCCAGGTGTCCAGTTTTCAACCAAGCACCTGGTCAAAAACAGATCCTACCCAGCCCGGTGAAAAGGAGCGAGTGAGGGTAGGGGAGAGTGAGCAACGGAGGGAGAGGGAGATGGAGTAAGAGGGGAGGGGCCTGGGAGAAGGGGCGGGGAAAGGGTGTTTGGTTTTGTTCGGTCACTATGTTGGCAACCCTAATCATAGTCCAAACTGTGGGGCAGCGCAGACATAATGTAATCGAGTTCTGTTGACTAGAGTCCTTCTCTTTTTAGCAGCTTATTTAATATGTATTTGTAAGAAGCAGCTGCCTCATTTTCTGTTTTTAATTCCAAAATAATTAAAACACTCCCCATTGTCTCAGAGTTCCCCATTGTCTACAATAAAGAAATAGGAGAACCTTCTTCTTTTTGTTTTAAATTTCATGTTGCCTTATAAACATAGATCTAATATATTAAACTGACTAAGCAGGCCTCTACAAAAGACATGTTTGAGGTTACCATCCCTGGTGTGGAACTATATTGTGAAAAGTGTATCTGACAGCAACCCTGTCCCACATCCACAAGACATGTAATGTTAGCTTATAAGGCACTTATTTATGTATAATACAAACAGCAAGATTCTCAGTAGGAAACAGTGATAGGTCCATTTCACAAAGGAATAGTTGAAGTTAATCTAATGACTAGTGAAACCTTAAATCCTAGCTCCTCCCATCCCCCTCCAAAATATAGAGAGGGAAAATATCTATTCCCAAGAATAACTAATTAGAAGTAGATACCATTGCAAATCTTTCAACCCTGTTAGGATAAATAAAGTGGTTACTGAGTCCATTATTACATTCTGTTCTATTTGTACTCCACAAATTTCTGTTACTCTGGGAACATCATTTAGATGCGTTGCTAAAAATTGATTGTGTAACGAAAATGGTCTTCTAATGAGATGAATGGAATGTTATAGGATACGGGTGTAGAAATGCATTGCACAAGATCTCTTAGGACAGGAGGGTCCCTCAGACAGATGGCATCTAGTATAGATTTCATTCTCTTTGGGAATGACAGTCAAATATGAAAAAAATTGCCTTTACTGTCTGTGAAGCTGTAAATGGAACAAATGCAGTCTTAATCACTGCTTACTGTTCAATTTTATGAAGAATGTAGAGATAGAATTTGTATGACATGTGTTAACCAAAGTACAGTTATATTCTATTGGGAGTGAAGCTGCAGTATTCCCGTGGCAGAAATTATTATGCTTACAGCATACAAAGAATAGCTAGATAAAAACATAAATTACTCTTTTAGGAATAACAATGAGTACTTGTGGCACCTTAGAGACTAACAAATTCATTTGGGCATAAGCTTTCGTGGGCTAAAACCCACTTCATCAGATGCATGGAGCGGAAAATGCATTAGGCAGGTATAAATACACAGTACATGAAAAGATGGGAGTTGCCTTACCAAGTGCGGGGGGGGTCAGTGCTAATGAGCCAATTCAGTTAAGGTGGAAGTAGGCTATTCTCAACAGTAGAATACCAAGGGAGGAAAAATCACTTTTGTAGTGGTAATGAGACCAATGTAATCAGGGTGGCCCATTTCAAACAGTTGACAAGAAAGTGTGAGTATCAGTAGGGGAAAATTAGTGTTTTGTAGTGACATATCCACTCCCAGTCTTTATTCAGGCCTAATTTGATGGTGTCCAGTTTGCAAATTAATTCTAGTTCTGCAATCTGTTATTGAGTGTCCATTGGCCAAACCGGACAGTCTACGCAAAAGAATAAATGGACACAAATCAGACGTCAAGAATTATAACATTCAAAAACCAGTCAGAGAACACTTCAGTCTCTTTGGACACTCCATAACAGACTTAAAGGTGGCAATTCTTCAACAACAAAAACTTCAAAAACAGACTGCAACAAGAAACTCATAGTAACAAAAACAGAGAGAGAAAGCAGGCTATTCCTTAAGGCAGAGAGGTACAACTCACCCTCCTTTACTCTAGGCTGGCTCTCTGTAGACTGTCTCTAATCCCACACTTCCCTACAGAGCACCCTAAAATGCAAGCAGGATGAGGAAAACCCTTGGTATTTAAAGTGACAGCTTATATTTTTGACACAGTTTTCAATACACGGGTGTCTTGTCTAAAGTTTATTAACATGAATAGAAGTATTCTATTGTTTTCAATGGTCTCTGAATCAGGCACTACTGTATCAGTTCAGAAGTCTTTCTGATTAAAATGGAGATTCACATTGTTTCAGTTATTACATGTTGATCCAGTTGACTAGATTTCTGGAGTTGTTTTAATAACCATGAAGGGCCACACTGCACTCTTTGATGTTCACATGTAACTCTTGTTTGACATTACTGGCTGCCATGCTCATCCCTTCCAGGGCAGAGTTTAAATCATAGATTAATAAGACAAAGTTGGAAAATATCAGAATGCAGAGTAGCAATTTAACTGCATCTGGAATTTCCTGTACCTGATTACATAGGGCTCCTTATACTTCATTGTAATAAATAATCATTACAATTGTTTTGGACTGATCATGAAGAAGAAACTAATTGTGAAGGGCTTCTCACAAGAGCAAGCCATTCTACTTAATTGAGGGAGCCCTAATACTTTAAAAACTCTGGTACTTTATCCCTCATTTACATTCAGCAGGCCTTTCGCTGTCTGGGGCCACGAGCCACACAACATTTTATCACTGGGCTTTACTAAAAAGTGACCACTTGGAAATAGTCAAAGAATTTTTTCCCTCATATTTTATTGGTGTAATGAAAACCCATATTTAGGTTATTTTCCCCCTTCTGCTTCTGCATTTCATTAACATGGAAGCTACTGTGATGTGACAAAAGCTGGACTATGGCATCACTGAATGACTGGAGCATCGGGAAAATGGCAATCAGGAGGTTGTTATTTCTATGGTTTCCAAATAGCTTTCTGATCAATGCAAGAATGGGAAAGGAAATATGGAAAATGTCTAACAAACACAACAGGCACAGATTCACCAGAGAACTTAAATGTAGGTATATGCTAAGTCCATCTCTATTCAACAAAGCATTTAAATTTATGTTTAGCTTCAAAGCAACATAAGCATATACTTAAAGTTAATCATGCTGCTTAATAGAGATGAACTTATGTATATGATTAAGTACTTTGCTGACTACTTAGTACCTGATCCTGCAAGATGTTGAGTGCCCTCATCTATTACTGCGTCAATGAAAATGGAATGGCTAAATCTCTCGCAAGGTCAAGATCTTAATTCATTCTGGTAAAATGTGTTTTTCAAATTTTCCCTCCGTGAATAAGTTTTTGTTGGTTTGTTTTTTAACCTGGATTGAGCCAGATCAAATTCATTCCTGTTGTAAATTGAGTGAAGTCAAATTTGGCCTGTAGGGGTCAAGCATTTTGTAAGCTCTCCCAATGCACATCAACTTGCAAGAGCCCTTTTGCTAGGTCCTCCTGGTTCCCTCTTGATAGCAACTGCTAAATTACCAAATTGTTCAGTGCAACATGGAGCAGGATGAAAAAACAATCATTCTCACTTAGAGTCAAATCAGAAACTAAACCTATCACTCTACAAATGAAAGACTACTATACTAGTCTAATGTACTACCCAGTCCCATCAGAAATAATCTCTTAAAGTAGATCTAGGGAGACTTGTCAAGCTGCCCTGAAGTCATACAATTTTTCATTCGGCAGTAAAATGTATGGACTCAGCCATATCTATTATTAAATTGGAAAAGTGCAAAAAATATTTGACACCTCTGGGGTGGAAGTCATACATATAAAAGACGGTTTAAGTTAATAAAATATCAGATTAAGTAACATTCCACCATTCTCCTGTAACTAATAATACTTAAAATAACTATACTAATTAAAACTTTCATAAGCCTATCCAGAATTGATGAATTTCCTAAAGGGATACTACTGATTCAGATTCATATTTATTCTCAGTTAATTGGACTGTGCAAATGTAATAATGTGTTTTTACCTGCAAGAAATATTACTAAATTGCACCATCCTTTATGAATTGCCAAACAGATGCAGACTGCTCAATCTCAAATTGAGATTAGAGGTGTGAGGGGACACAACACCTTGAGATGCCCACATCTTACACTGAAATGACAATTCTATTTTATTTAACTCCTAACAAAAACCTGCCTTTTTTGATTCAGTGAAGTCTTGGAGAGAGGGAAACAATGTACTTGGCTCTTCATGTTAAGAATGAATTGTAAAAATAAAGCCACATTCCCATCAAATAAACAATTAGATTTTCTGAAAATTAAAAGTGACCCATTTTTATTAATTGGAATGAATGTTACATGATTTTTACAGTTTGGAAGTATCACTGCCTCATACTTGACAGTCACACTTGCCAAGTTGTTCTCAACAACACCTGATGGTCTCCTGTGACATTTAACAAATCAGACCAGTTAGCTGCAGACGTTTGTGTAAATCTGTCACTTCACTCAAGAACACCTGCTGGGGCAGCTGCCCTCTAACTCAGTGGGCAGGATACTCAGACACTTATTCTTCATCACGGATTTTAGGCAGATCGTAGTAGTATTTATTGTGACTGGCCTGCAGGGGGGGATTGCTGTGGTTTCAAAAATATCTATCCCAATCATTCAATGTATTGTCTTACACCAGAAAGGATTCAAACTAGTTTCTGACGGTGACCCAGGGACTCCTTGATGCCAGCAGGCAGCGGACAAGGGGGGTGCATAGGGTTTTAGAGGGATCCCTTAAGTTGGATATATGTAGACTAGTCCACCAAAGAGTGGCAGAACTGGATCTCTACCAAAATCCAGTAGTTCACCAGTTGTCATAATCATTGCAAAATGTACACACATAATAATTAAGGAGTTATGTACTTACACAAAAAATTACATTCTTAAGGTCATTGAGTCAAGGCATGTCACAAGGTGCCTCAGAAACATTCCTTCTAGGCAGGAGGTTACAGATGCCTAGCTCCCTGCCTGGCCAGTTGTGTATTGTATGCCATCTATTCCTATTTGTATACTGAGTGAGCTGCAAACTGAGAGACTGTGAAATCTACAATTCTAAAGAAACAGTGGGGGGGGGGGGGTGTCCAGTTTATGAATAAAGACAAAGGATTGTTCTCCTTTGTGATAAATGAGGGGGTTAGTATCTCCCTTTTATGGACACTCAGCCAGCCAGTAGCTATAAAATCCCTCTTAGTAGCTGTTCTCTAATTGCTCTACTTGTAAAGGATTAAAAAGTCTCACTGCTATGCATATGTAAGCAGGGGGAATGGTCCTGCTATTGTGATCAACTTTCCTGGCTTCTGCACTACCCCAGTGAAGTGGGCTAGCGAAAGGATCTGAGTCCTCACTCCCACTTCCTTTACCCAGAGACCTCCCTGCCCTTGAGGACTCCCCTTCCACTCTCCTGTCTGGCAGGGTCCTTGTAACCCCAACAATTCTGGGCCCAGGATTCCTGAGGAGCTCGACCCCCAACCCTGCTGTGGTCACCTAGGACAGGGGCTAGGGTGTTCCCGCTCCGGGGTACTCTGCACTGGGCACCTCCCTGACCCACTGATCATTTCATACAATTTAAAGCAAATGCAAGTTGTTTAACAATTAATTTAAAAAAAAGAATAAGGAAAAATGGGAAAGGTTAAAGGAAAACATCACCCTGCTCTGTGGCAGAGAACATTACAGTCTCTGAAATATCAGGGCAGTTCACAGTCTGTTCCCTGCAGGTCCCAGGCCTCCTTCTCAGGCCCTGGCTGTGCTGCAGAGATGCTGTGGGTTGGACACTTGCTCTGGTGGTAGCCACACACCTTCTTCCCAGTGTCAGCCCCCCATTGGGTTAAGATCCCTCTCCCAGTCTGGCCTGCAAGGACCCTTGACTGGGGGTGTCTTTCTGCGCTGGGCCCTTTGCCCAGGGTCTCCCCTTAGCTGGACCCAGTTGCTCAATGCACCCAGCTCCAGACTGCTCCAGCTTCTGCCCCAGTTCCACTGTTCTAGCTCCAGCTCCACTCTGCTTTGGCACTGATGCTGCTGCTCTGCCTCAAGCCCCCGGGGCTGCTTCTCTGGCTCTGTGGCTGCAGCCCTGCTCTCAGCACAGGGTCTGCTCTGTGGGCTGCTTCCTTTACTCTGTTCCCAGCTCTGACCTGCTTTTCTGGCCCCTCTGGCTGGCACAGCTCAGCTCCCCAGCTCAGCTTGGGACCCTGCTCTCTCCTTAGCTCAGCCCCACTCTGTCTGTCCCAGGCAATTCCAGCTCACACAGAGGATGGGACCCACCCTGGCCCCCTGACTCCTTGATTAGCCTGCCCGTCCTATCAATCAGGCTGACCTGGAGCATTGACCTCTCCCCAATCTTTTAGTACTGGGAGCTAGCCAACCAAAACACCCCCATTGAATGTTAGTAAGGGGTCCCCTTACACATGGGTAAAAGGAAGTGAGTGGGCACCTGGCCAAAAGAGCCAATGGGAAGGCTAGAACTTTTAAAATTGAGAAAAGATTTCCCTTTTGTCTGTTTGTTGTTGTTCTCCCAGGGAAAGGGGACAGGGCAGAGCTATGCTGTAAGAAGCTTGGAGCTAGGTATGAAAAATTATCAGAATCATACCTAAAAACAACTCATTTGAAAACCCAGATATGTAAGTAGATCAGGAAATGTCTAGGAAGATGTGATTAGGTTTATCCCTTTTATTTCTTTATGGTTTGTGGATTCCTCTGTGCTAACCCCAGGTACTTTTGTTTTGCTTGTAACCTTTAAGCTGGACTTCAAGGAAGTTATTCTTGGTGCTTAATCCTTGTAGTACTCTTTTAACATTCAGCAATAGCCTGAATTCCCAGATATATTTTCTCTTTTTTTAAAAATAAAATGTATCTTTTTTAAGAACAGAATTGGATTTTTGTGTCTTAAGAGGTTTGTGCATGTGTTGTTTAATTAGTTGGTGGCAACAGCTAATTCCCACTCCCCTCCCCCCCTTTTTTCCCCCTTTCTCAGCTTTTCCCCAGAGGCAGGGTGAAAGGGCTTGAGGGTACCCCACAGGAAGGAATTCCCAAGTGCACCTTCCTGGGCTCTCAAAGGGGTTCTGCACTTGGATGGTGTCAGTATCTACTCATCCAAGGTCAGAGAAAAGCTGTAACCTTGGGAGTTTAATACCAGCCTGGAGCGGACAGTATTAATTTTTAGAATCCTTGCAGGCCCCACCTTCTGCACTTGGAGTGCCAGAGTGGGGAATCAGCCTTGACCTGGTATATCTTGGAGTAAAAGGGAAGGACACATTGAGCCATAAAAACACAGTGTAGATTTTAGGTGAGCAATACTCTACACCAGTGCTTCTCAAAGTCGAGCCGCCGCTTGTTCAGGGAAAGCCCCTGGCCGTTCAAGCTGGTTTGTTTACCTGCCACGTCCACAGGTTTGGCCAGTCGCGGCTCCCACTGGCTGTGGTTCGCCGTTCCAGGCCAATGAGGGCTGTGGGAAGCGGTGCAGGCCAAAGGATGTGCTGGCCATATAAACTGCATTACACATTTTGTTGGTTGCATGTATTTTAGACTGAAAATAGGACCTCAACTGTTTGTTCCTGTATTCCTGCGTTCTGCCAGCAAACATGGAATTATTTGGAAAATGTTTGTCACAAGATTGTCTCTCTGTACCCTCTGCATCTGGGTCATCATGTCCAGCTTCACTCTACCATTGGGAACTATTTTAAGAACCACAGGACTGGATGTAAAGTCAGAAGGAACTGAATCTCAGGAAATCTGTGCTATTAGTTGATAGCCATTCATCTTTTAATGAATCTCATCTTTACCATGTCTACTAAAATCAAAGGACAATATTCTAATTAATCTCTAAACACAACAGCTTCACATGTATGGGGATTCAAACATATTCAACAACAGTTAAGCTAGTAGGTTGTAGTCTGCTTCAACCAATCTCCATAAAGATTATCAGTGCAAGAGTTCAATGAAATCTCATTCTGAAATCAGGTTTAAATCAGTATCATTCCAACCCTGCCATTACTTCTCTTTTGACATCTACATCTACATATTTTCTGAGTTTTATTCTTATAAATGAATACTGGTTCCATGATTGCCTTTGTATATGTTAACCATAATTAAGATTACAAAGTTGTCATTTATGTGCTTTTGCTTCAGAATGGAGCAATAAACAATAGGCACAAGAAATGACAACTTGAGAATTTCATCTGCAGTCAGAGCTGCCCAGAGGAGAAGGGGGAGAAACGGGAAATTTGCCCTGAGTCCCCCATTTGAGTGGTCCCCAGATCAAATGGCATTGCAATGAGGTCACAGAACCACTCAGGCTTGGCCTGGCAGCCCCTGTCATAATAGAGGGATGACTGGGAGAAACCTGAGTGGCACTGCAACTCCACGTGCCAAATTACAGTGCCACTCACTGAAATTTGGCCCAGTCGCACCTCTGTCACAATGGAAGGGCAGCCAAGCCAAACCCAAGGGCATTGTTGTATACCCAGAGTTTGACAGTACTGCAGTCAGCCATCTTGTGTGTTCAGCCATTGCTAGCTGAAAACCAAACATCACATAGCTAGAAATGAAATTAGACCCTGCGAGGCCTAAATCTAGCTCTCTAGGAATAAGGAAAAGTTAATTACTTGTTTCCATAATATAAGAACTAGGGGCCACCAAATGAAATTAATGGGCAGCAGGTTTAAAACAAATAAAAGGAAGTTCTTCTTTACACCGCGCACAGTCAACCTGTGGAAATCCTTGCCTGAGGAGGTTCTGAAGGCTAGGACTATAACAGCATTTAAAAGAGAACTGGATAAATTCATGGAGGTTAAGTCCATTAATGGCTATTAGCCAGGATGGATAAGGAATGGTGTCCCTAGCCTCTGTTTGTCAGAGGATGGAGATGGATGGCAGGAGAGAGATCACTTGATCATTGCCTGTTAGGTTCACTCCCTCTGGGGCACCTGGTATTGGTCACTGTCAGTAGACAGGATACTGGGCTGGATGGACCTTTGGTCTGACCCAGTATGGGCATTCTTATGTTCTTATGAGGCAATGTTGTGTAGCTATATGTTTGCAGCTCTCCTAATCAGAATGAGAGTTTGGGACAAGGAGTTAATGTTCCATGAAAATAGAAGGAATGTTTGGACAGCCGACCTTGGTTTTAGGTGCCTCTGACATGTAAGTTTTAATGCTTTGCCGATAAGGAGAATAATGAATTGTTATTGGCTGTTGCTAGGGAAAATTGTTAGTTTATAAAGGGCTATTATGAGTTATGTGCTTAGTGAGGAGAAAATTTATAAAAAGTTTAGTTAGAAAATGTGCTTTGGAGCAGTCCAAGGAAGCTTTTCTTTGGACAAGGATTTGAGACTTAAGTTCCCCAGCAGTCAGATGGAAGGAGGGTCCCCAGAAGTTTGTCTGTCGATTCCTCGAAACCATTTCAGACTTTTTGGGCAACTAAACATGTTTGGAATTCTCTGAACCTACTGCTACAGCCTGTGTGCTTGAGACCTAATCAAAAAGTAGTTTTAGGTGAAAATACTCTGCTTTGTATCAATCATTTATCAGCCAGATGGGGCTGAGCCCCCTTTGATTTATTCCTGACACTGCCTGGAGAGAAACAGTTAAGTAACCACTGCTTTGGGTTCTGAAAACATGTATAACATTGCGACCCCATGTACCAGATTGCACTATTTGGAGTGAGGAGGTGGGCCCAGACCTGTAGGAAAGGAGCTGCTACTGTGGGATAAGAGTGGTGGAGATTCACTCTCCAGCACCTCCCTCCTGCTTCCCCTCAGTGATAATTTTGCTTGAAGGGTGGGGGGCGTCAGTTTTAGATTTTGAGCCCTCCAAAACCTCTGTGCAACCCTGGCTGAAGTAGTTCAGCAAAACGCCACTGACTCCAATGGAACCATGCCAGTTAACACCAGCTGAGAATCTGGCCCTTGATTTTATAATGGACATGGAAGATTGTGACAAGCCCATGGGACAAGGGCTTGAACCATAGAACTGCATGTGATTTTTCATTCTGTCTGAATAACTGGAAAATATTTATAGATTCTGAATGAAGTGTCACAGAGTTCTCTGCTCTGCTGCCTCGAATGGCAAAGAACAGCAAAACTGGAAACAGTGCTGTCATATGTATCTACCCAGTGAATGAATCTAGTCTTATCGGTGCTGATTCCAGTGTTGTTTCTTATTGTTTGTAAATATTGGAGTTCATTATTGGTATAGAACATTTTAGCATCTTGTAGGAGCTCACTCTTGCCTCTACAGTGCCTCCCTGTGTCCAGAAACAGTGTTGCAGGGGTCCTTTCAGTTTAAGGCTGCCTCTAACCCATCTGGTGTCAAGACAGTTGATTGTCGTATGTGGTCTAGCTCTCCAACAAAGTCACTGCTCAGTCTATCCCCTTTCATGGTTAACAGAAAAGTCCAACAATAAGGAACAAAGTCCAGCACTATTGGAATCTCTCCTCCAGCCGTTGTGTAACACTTTTTATTCTTAACCATTTTCCCTCTCCCTTCTTAGTCTGGGGAAGCAACAGAGGAAGCCAGGCTCACCAGTTCCACTGAATTCCAGCTCGGGGTCTTTATTCAGAAAAGCCAGAGTTAACCCTTCCCAAGTCCCTTGCTGTTCCCTGAGCTGCTTCCTACCTCTGTGGGTTTTCTAGCCCCTTGTTTGGTTTCTCACCCTCTTTCTGGAGTGTTGGCCTCTCTGGTGGCTTCTCACCAGTTTGTCTGCAGGACCTGCTCTCCACAGTCCCTTTGCATTTCTGACGGCCACCTTGCCCTCCTCCCTTACAAACACTTTGGTCACCCTCCAGCAACTGTGATGATAATCAGCTCTGGGTGAGCAGGCAGGCAGTTTCTGCATTAACACTTTGGTTGCCAAACCAGCATTGGGTGTATAGACCCCACGGCACACCTATGTTGGCATTATACAAGTGGTGTATACTATATTTGCACTGATTTCTCTACATATTTTATATAGGATATTAAAATATGTGAAAAATGTTTACCAAGTCAAGCACTCAAAAGTTAGGAGATGCTAGAAGTATGGTTGCCTTTGCAGATTTAATTTGGATTCCTTGCACACATACATGATGATAGAATCTTCTATGACATACCACAGACTATTTTCTGCCTCGTTCAGTGAAAGAGTAGTGCTTTAGTATTTCTTTTAATGATCTACATCCAATGTGCAGTCGCAAGCCTTATTTAAAGCACACTATCCAAATACTTTATTCAATACAATATTATTAATTATATATACTATTAATGCTCATAAGCATTTCTATTTCTATTTCCTTGCCTACAGTATCTGAGTGCTTCACAAATATTTATGATTTTAACTTTAAAACACCCGTGTCAGATGAGGTGGTTGTATCATTCCCATTTTAAACATGGGAAATTGAGCCACAGATATTAATGCCAAAATTAATTGCTAATTTTAGTTTTGGTTAGCATTTTTAAAAAATCCAAAAAATAATCAAAATATTTCATTTGGACATTTTTTAAAATTGTTTGAGGTTTCAGTTCACAATGATTTTTCATTTCATATTTCCTTTAATTTTATTGAAGCTTAAAAACAGGTCAAAATGTAAATAAACCTTTTTTTTTGAAACCTGAAATGACATTTTTGACTTTTCAATTTGCCAAAAATTTCAAAAAAATTCCTCTTTTGGTTTGATCCAAAACTAATTTTTATTTTTCAGAATCATCAGTGAACTGAAGAATCGGTTATTTGCACAGCTCTGCTCAGCGCTTTTGCAAGTCAGACTCCATGGGTCTCACATTGCGCACCCAGAAAAATAAGAACACATATTTTGTAAAAAGTTTGGTTTAAGCGACTTTCCAAGCATCACATAGGAACTCTATAGCAGAGGCAGGGATAGAACCCAGTTCTTCAAGTCCTCATTCAACTGTCTTAATAAAGAGACCATCCTTTCTCTTCCTGCAGTCCCTGGCCTCATTCACTACAAACCTTCCAGCGACTGCAACAAATGAAGCAAGGGTCTGTCAGACAACAGCTTCATTCATTATACAACCTTGATCTATTTGCAGGGTGCTGTCCATTCTTGTTTGCTGCAGATTGCCTGTATGTTTTTGTCTGAGTTTTACTACCAAAAAGTTCTGTATATATATTTGAGGATCATTGTGAAATTAAGGACTCACTGGAAACAAATTTAGAGGAATTAGACCAATGCTTACATTGCTGACTCTGAGAGACAGATGTTACATTAAGTGTCAGCCTATAGCAAAAGGAGGGGTCTCCTGTAACGCTACTGGAAAATAGGAATGGTTTATAGGTCTACAAATCTTTTTAGAGCTTATTCTCAGATTTTTTAGTGAGTACAAGGGCTACTGATAAATTGACTTACACATGCCATATGTCAGACGTATTCTATCTGGAGAAAATGTGTATTTAATGGGGTAAGGCAGTCTAGGGGCTTAAAAAACCACGGAAAAAACTAGAGATGAGTTCTGACAGCTTTAATGATCATTTTTGGGTATCCAATTTAAGAAACCTTAAAAGGACATGATTTTCAGAGGGTGAGTGCTCAGTAGTTTAAAAAACCCAGGTCCCTTAAAGGTATGTCAAATGATATTTCCAAAAATTCAGGAACCCAAAATCACCAGGCAGTTTTAAAAATCTAGGCCAATTGGTTTACTTCCTTTCTATTTCTTGGCTGCTGCTTGGAAAGAGAATGCCCCCCGCCCCCCTTCCTGTGCCAATTTGTGAGCACCTGTGATTATTTTAAAGGAGAGTGGAGAAGGTGAAAGGCTAAACATTGAAAGTGTGGGGCTAGACCTTCCAAGCAACCTTGGCAAACAAATATTTCCTTGCTTTCCTAGCCTTAATTAATAGATCTTTTAGGCTTCTGACATACAGCATGTCCTGAAATAATTGAGGGAGAAAAGAAAGTAATTGAGCCAATTAATCTGGTTAGACTCCTGCGGGAGAATATCCAACCTTGAGGGAAGTGACGTTTCTAAATAAGCGATAGTAATTTGCATAAAGAAACTCTAAAGTTTAAATCTTTGAAAATTAGCAAAGGGAAAAAATAGAGGGTGCTTGTAATTCTCCCTGCCCACCCCCTCCCAACTGAAAATCAAAAGGCACTGAAGATCTTTTAAAACACATGCCATTTCCAAGTTCTTTGTTCTGGCATGAAGGGCAGCATCCAGAAAATAGGTTGCATTGTCTAGTGGATAAGATACTAGACTTAGAGTCAGGAGTCTGTGTTGTACTTAGTTTTGCCACTGACTTTTTTTTTCCATAATACATTAAAAAAAAGTTACTAGTTTGTTACAGAACAAAAATCTTTACACAATGGTTTTACATAGAGTGACTTCTGCACAGTAGGGTTTATCCCTGTTAAACTTAGATTGCAGTTTTGACCAAAACCACTAAAGAAGAAGAACTGCCTTCTTGAGTTTACAGACTAGTTGTCTAATCTTCCTTCTTTCTTTCTAGACTGATTTTAGAGGATCTTGTTTCACAGACATGATCTTTTTTGTACTCTGCGGTGCAAACTTACTTTGCAATACAAGTCTTTGCTTAGAATAGGCAGCTACAATTGTAGGTAATGCCTGTCACTTCAATAATGATGCACAATTCGTGAAAATATTCCTTCTGGTTCTTTTCCATCCCCAAGGGCATAACCTCTCACGTCTTAGTACCTGCTTCCCCTCCCACCTTATGTTTGTTGTGCCTACTCAGGGCCAGATGGTGATCCTCTTCCTCATGATGGATAGTACTTTACACCTACCATTACTTGTGGAGTAAGATGCAAGCAAGGATATCACAATCTGGGCTTTAGCTTGTAAGCAATTTGAGTAGGTACTCTTTTTTACTAGGGCTTGTACAGTGCCTAGCACAAGGTGGGTTCAGCTACTATAGCTGCTACTATATTCAGGGCCGTCCTTAGCCATAGGCAGAATAGGCAGCCGCCTAGGGTACCAAAAGGTCTGGGGACACCGCTCTGCAGGGAGCCCAGACAGAGGGGAAGCAGTGGAGAATGTAAGAGCAGGGCTGCTGGGTCCTAGAGAGAGCCGAATGCAGCACAGTCTGTGGGAGGAGATTGGCTGCTGGGAAGTCTCTGGGAAGGGGTAGGGGAAGGAACTCACCTGCAGGAGTGGCAGCTTATAGGGGCTCAAGGTGCTCAAGCACCAGGAATATTCAAGGCTGGGGGCTGTGCTCCACCAATATTTGGAGCTGGGTTTCTCCTCTGCCCCCACCTCGGAACTTCCCTGGCTGAAAGAAAACAGCCAGTGCCTCTCTCCTTTGTTTGGGCTGCTTTTGCCTAAGGCTATAGAGATCATTGGGAGGCAGCCTCTTGGAGCACTGGGGGAGGGGAAGAGGAAGAGAGGAGGGGGAAGGAGGCACACACATGCTTGGGAGCTCTCTCCCCCGCCCCCCCGGCACTCAGTGGCAGCAGCAGGGATGGGGAGGCCACACATGATGGCAACCCCCCCGCCCTGGTACCTATCATAGGGGAGGCGAGTGGGCTTTCTGGACCTGAGAGAGTCACTAAGAGCATGTGCAGTGACTGTGGTGCAGAGTGAGTGTGCTGCGGGTGGGGGGCAGGAGAGAGAGGAGGGGTCCCTTCCCTGGAGCTTGCTTCTGCCAGTAAGGAGGGGGGAGAGTCCTCTCTGGCCCCAGCCCTGGGCAGCCTGTCTGCATCCCAAGTTCCTTATCCCGAGCCCTGCCCCACCCCAGAACCTGCGCCCCCAGCACCCCAACCCTGAGCACTCTGCTGCAGTGTGAACCCCTCATCCCTAGCCCCATCCTAGAGCCCTCACTTGAGGGGAAAAACATGCAACTTAAATTTGGTGGTCAGTTTGGAGTATCATTGTGTTTAGCACAATACTTGATTATTTTACACCCTTTAAAGTATACAGGTGTTACAAAGTGGGAATGTTCTTAATGTTTTCTCTGAATACTGTGTGGGTGCCTCAGTTTCCCCTATGCATTTCTCAAGGATCTAGATGGTGGGATAAGGATGTGTGATTGTTGTAGAGCCCTAGAGTGCCAGTGTGATGCTGTTTGCACAGAGAATGGCTGAAACCCTGCCTCTGGGCAACTGATGGCCTGGGTCGCTCTCCTGCAAGGTGCCAACTGAAGGTGTTGGAGAACAAAGAGATCAGGTGGCCTCCTAATGCCTGGAAAAGAGACAAAGGCCAGAGGAGAGAGTGTCAGTGCCTGTTTGGACTTCCGGGAAGTGCATGGTGTGGAAGAGGATGCTGGGATGCTTTGGAACTACTCCATACAAAGCCAGTCAGGACTCTGGGGGAGCCTCCTCTCTCTGAGCATACTGTCTCCAGAGCAAGATGCTTACACCTTCCTGGGTCTGACCTCAGAGCATTCAGCATGCCCTTCCACACTGTGCGCTTTCCGCAGCAAGTCTGTCCAGGCAGGTCCTGGGGCAACCAGAGGTCCCTGCATCCCAACTCTGCAGTCAGACGAGACTGTCAGCCAGCCAGTAAAACAGAAGGTTTATTAGATGACAGGATCACAGTCTAAAACAAAGCTTGTAGGTACAGAAAACAGGACCCCACAGTCAGGTCCATCTTGGAGGGTAGGGAGCCTAGACCCAAGTTCTGGGCCTCTCCCCATTTCCCCAGCCAGCTCCAAACTGACACTCCCTCCTCTAGCCTTTGTGTCTCTTCTGGATCTCTTCTGATCTCTTTGTCCCCAGCACCTTCAATTGGCACCTTGCAGGGGAAACTGAGGCACCCACACAGTATTCAGAGAAAACATTTAGAACATTCCCACTTTTTCACAAGTGCAACAAAATATAATACTGTATATTGAAGCAGGCAAGTGCTGCTTCTGAGTTTACACTTTTAATTGACCCTTGTAATCTTGTGGTGCCAACGCATTGTAGCTTCATTTTATATCGGCTTACAGGGCGACAGCGGGAGGGAGAGGGGCGGGCACCACCATTTTGGGCACCACCAAAAATTATACAAACTTGCTGCCTATACTCACCTGTGAGTGTGACTCTTTCCCCTGGCGTGAGGGCTGTCAGGGCTGTGTTGGGTGAGGTGCTGGGGGGAGGTGAGGCTGGCTGCCTACCTGCTGAGGAATGACAGTGAAAGTAACTCACTTCCTTGCAGGCAGCCAGGATTGGAATGGTCACACACGGCTGGGCTGGGGATAGCCAGATAGCATGTGCAAAAAATCAGGACAGGGGGTTGCGGTAGGGTGAGCAGATGTCCCACTTTTATAGAGACAGTCCCATATGTTGGCTCTTTTTCTTATATAGGCTCCTATTGCAGCCCACCTCCCATCCTGATTTTTCATACTTGCGGTCTGGTCACCCTAGGTGGGGGTAATTGGTGCCTATATAAGAAAAAGCCCCAAATATCAGGACTGGCCCTATAAAATCAGGACATCTGGATCTGGTCACCCTAGCTGGGGAGTGCATCTCTCCCCCGGACTGGCAGTGATCCATCTCATCCGGGGGGAGCTGCACAGGGCAGGATGAGCTGCTGTGGCTCCACGGGTGTCCCGTCCCTGAGATCAGATGCTGTGCTAATTTCACCATGATCCGTTGAGCTGGCGGTGGTGCCCATTGGTGTGTGATCAGACCTGAGGATTTGCTGCTGCTGTTGCCGCTCTGCACCCCAAGATGTGGATTTTGGGGTCCTGCAGTTTTCCACCTCTCCTCTTCTACTGCAGCTGTTGAACCAGCAGGCTGGGGGGGGTGAGCCAAGCATGAAAGCAGTACTGTGTTGCCATTTTGATTGTCATTGAGCAAATTTTTTTGCTAAAAATGCTTGCTAAGAATCCTGAATTCAATTTCAATATATATTTTTTTATAAAAAAAATCAATATCTTAGCCAAAAACAGAAAATTAAGTTGTTGACAATTATTTGTGACAATTTTGGAATGGGGAAGGGAGTGGGCCAGTTTTCATCAGAGAAACAAAAAATGTTGACTGACTTTCCTATAGCCTGTTACTGCTAAATAGAGCCCTCCAACAACTGTAATATGCTCATCTCCTTACTAGTGTATAGAGCAGGGGTCGGCAACCTACGGCACATGTGCCAAAGGTGGCACATGAGCTGATTTTTGATGACACGCAGTGGTGGGCTGAATGGCTCAGCCCGCCGCTGCTCTGGGATTCCGGCTGCTGCCCCATTGCCACTCAGGGTCCCAGCTGCCAGCCCCACTCAGCACCCGCTGCTGGCCTGGAGACCTCCAAGGAACCCCAGGCTGGCAGCAGGCTGAGCAGGCCGGCGGCTGAGACCTCAGCTGAGCCACTCAACCCGCTGTCGGCCTGGGGTTCTATTCACTCAGCTGGCAGCAGGCTGAGTGGGACTAAATTCAACGAAATAGGAAAACAAGAGCAACTAATGGCAAAGTGCAAGAACCTAGAGCAGTGGTCACCAACCTTTTTCGTCTGGCATGCGCCAGACGAAGGACCGTGGTGGTGGACGAGCATCCGCAGAAATGCTGCCTAAATTCGACAGCAAGCAGTGTCATCCAGAGGCATTGGCGCCAAAATGCCACCGAATTTCGGCGACATTTCTGCAGATGCTCGTCCTTCGGCCAGTATGTGGGTGCACTGAGAAGCCCCTGTGGGTGCCATGGCACCCGCGGGCACCATATTGTGGATCCTTGACCTACAGAGCCTCCTGAAGCATGGTGATCATTTAGATTTAAATGGACTTGAACTGTACGAAGAACTGAGTTGTTGCCACATGCAAAATCAGTGATGGACATTGTACAGTTTATTCATACTAGCAAACTTGCCACTCATATTCTACTGACAATTCCTGTAACAGTAGCATCAGGAGAATAGAATTTCTCAAAACTAAAGCTCATTAAAAACTATCTGCACTCTACAATGAGTCAGGAACCTTGACTGGTCTTGCTATTCTTACAATCGAACAAGACATCACTTTGTCTTTGTCATACGATGACATTATTACTGATTTTGCAGCCAAAAAAGCCAGAAAGACTGCTTTTAATTAAAAACTAATCCTTGTTTCAATACCTCTTCATATAAATTTCCAATAAAATGTTGACAAATTTAAAAAAATATATTATTTGCATCATTCTGTCAAATCAGAATTTTTTCTATAGTGCGACTTTTTAGTGTTAGTTCATCAGTATTACAGTGTGCTTAATTAAGTTAAACTGGTTTTAGTAACATGCCTGTGGCAAGTTTTCCAATACTGTAAGCTTATGTTTGTGTTGCTAAGAGCAAGACAGGCACAGGGGCACCAGTTTAATAATCCCGCCTAGGGCACCATAAATCCTAAGGACGGCCCTGACTATATTACTACCTCTAGGATCAACAAGCGTTGCCTTGTATGTCCTGTCAGATTACACTTGTCATATCTTTATAAATACACATAGCTGGACCAAAGACCAAACACCACATTGTTCTCCAACCCACACAAATTATTTTTGAACCTTGGTCTCTACATTGACGACTCAAACATCCTAGCTTATCAACAGACCTCTTGAACAATTACATTTGTTTTTACATCCATGTCAGAACTGCTTTTAATAATGATTTCAGCCTAACACGTCCATGTTTACTCTAAATATCTTATGTGAAATGCATTTAAGCAAGTGAGCAATGACACAAACTGCACATCACCTGACTGGCTAATCTTGCAAGATACGGTTCTCAAATGGAATTGATGTTTACTCCGGTACAGAGAAGCTGCCAGATATCATTAAGTGAAGACATGAGACAAATGAAATAGCAAATTAACAAACATGAGGTAATATGCATATGAAAATTAAAGATAAAGAAAATCCAGAAGATGCATGGTCTGTGCCTGTTATTTCCACAGACATCTCTAGAATACAAATTTGTAAGTGCTGAATTACTACATCTTCAGATTTGGTTCAGGTTAATATCCAAAGTTTGGATCTGGACAGAAACTTCACCAGGTTCAGTGAGGTTTGGATCTAAGGTAGGGGTCGGCAACCTTTGAGAAGTGGTGTGCCGAGTCTTCATTTATTCACTCTAATTTAAGGCTTCACGTGCCAGTAATACATGTTAACATTTTTAGATGGTCTCTTTCTATAAATCTATAATATATAAATAAACTATTGTTGTATGTAAAGTAAATAAGGTTTTCCAAGTGTTTAAGAAGCTTCATTTAAAATTAAATTAAAATGCAGAGCCTCTCGGACTGGTGGCCAGGACCCGGGCAGTGTGAGTGCCACTGAAAATCAGCTCACATGCTGCCTTTGGCACACGTGCCATAGGTAGCCTACCCCTGATCTAGGGGATAAGTTTGGGCTCTATCTCCACGTCAGATTTGAAATACTGCTCTTAGAACTAATTATTATTCGTTGGTTTTGTTAGTACTTTAATGTTTGCTCTTATTCAGTGCTTTTCATCCATAGATTTCTAAGCACAAAACAGTATTTCCATGGTTTCCCAATACAGTTAAAAGGCCAGTGCAACTATGGACCTAGGCTATATCTACACTAGCCTATTTTTTCCCCACAGTGGCTTCAACACTGGCCGCTGGTCTGTGCTTTTGCTCCCAGCATTGTTAGCACCAGCGGAAATTCTAATGAAAAGAGGCTAGTATAGATGAGACCTTAATTTGCATCTTTCATCTACTGACCCAAACAGTTAACAAATGACATCAGACCCTGTAACTGTAAAAAAAAATATAGTAACCTTAAGTTTTTGTAAGATGCCCAACTGTCAAAAAATGGCTCTATATGTTCCTCAATCAAGTGGATAATGTTCTGGTCCACTTTGTTCCAGTTGGCTTTGATTTTATTTTTCTGAATCATTTGTCTTATTGTATTAATTTCATACCGAATTGGATTCGGGTCTTGGGATTACACGCTCAAGGAACACTGTGAAAACACATCTAAAGTTTTTAGTAGGAGAAAAGATTAGGGCAAGTTAGATTATAAAGTGCATTACTGCATTAGAGCTTGTTTAGTGCCATTGCTATACACATTCAGATAGTTACCTTTGAAATTTTAGCATTGATTGAGATGATTTGAGACCAAAATGTTGATTTTCTACAAGACACTTAAACACTTGAATTCATCAGAGTTTAAACTTTAAGCTTCACTTGACAGACTATAATTTGTCATGAGAACTCCCTTTGATGTTCTTAAGTAAACTTTATCTTTAAGGATATAATTACTTTGATGTCCCTTTTAATTCAAAGTAGCCAGCAGCAGTTTGAAGTGCTACAGAATAAACTGTAGTTAAAAAAAGATTTTTTCCCTCCACCATTTTTATAGCAGAGGAGCAAATCAGATATATTTAATTGAAATATCTCTTGAAAATAATTGTTACACAGTAGCCTAGTGGTTCTAAGGTAGCCCATTTTAGCATTATACATAACCAAATTCTCTGCCAGCACATTTCTTGCCCATGTGCTGTGCTATTCTGGCTGAAATTCAGCCAGCCTACATGCACCCTCTCAAATACATGTATTTTAATGATAGCTGCCTGCACATGCAGAAGACTACTTCCATAATTGCTTTGTGTCAGATGTTAGATATACATTAAAACCTTGAGATAAATCTGTAACATCAATATTTTTTACTGGCCTCAGACCCATTTGAGAAAAATGGGAGGCAGTGGCTGTTTTGAAAGAGTATCATAACTAAGGGCACTCTGTGGCACCAGTCCTATTGAAAACTATAACGGTTAGTAGACATATTGAAAGAGAGACTGTCTTCATGGAAGTCTCTGAAGGGGAACATTATTCGTCAACCTAGGCTGAAGGAGAAACTTTTAACTGTGAAAAATAAGAGCAACCAATGGCCATTAATCCTAAAAAAAAGTATAATCAGATATAGCCTATGCTCAAGATGTCTGAGTTTTAACTATATGGGAGGTTTGAAGAGTCTGTTAGTTATTCCATTATTAAGATTAATAGGTAAAATAAAACAGTCTGGCACAAGGTGCTACATTTCTGAAAGGACTTGTTTTTAGTTTAGTTTAGTTTTAGTTAAAATTAATTAACATATATATATGTAAATTCTTTATATTCAAACTATAAGAGAGTAATTTTGGCAATCATAGGCTGTAGTTTTCATACAGAACAATAAAATTGACTTCTTGCTTTCAGTTCAAATCTCAACTCAACCTTAACTATAGAGCCACAGCTGGTGCTTCCATAATAATAAATAATAATAATAATAATATCATCACTCATTGTATTGGCTACTGAAAAAATATTGACTGGAAAACACCATATATTTAATATTTGTCTCTATTAATATATGGTGTAGTCACTTGTCACCATTCAGCCTTCAGGAAAGCAGGATCATCCTAGTCCCAATACTGTAACTTTGTGCAAATGATCTTTCCCCAAACAAGATTTTCATCTTTTTCTTGATCATATACAGGAATTTGAAACTTTATTTGGAAGCCCAGAGAGAGGACCCTAAGGGGATGGAAAAAGCAGCAAAGGTGCTAAGAAGCCAGAAAGCCAGAGACAGTGACAGAGGCAGGTACCAATTGATGGGGATGGGGAGGACAATGAAGGAGGAGACAGTGAAGAAGACAGAAGCTGCAAAGCACTTTAAAGAAGAAGCCAAATATCAGAGCGAGCTAAAAGCGCAATTTGTACAGTTTCCTTCCTTCCTTGCCTACTTGCAGTCCCCACGCTATTGTTAATATATATCACCACCATCATTCACACAAAGCAGAGGAAATCTGTCCTCCATGACTTCAAAGAACAATTTTAAGCCTGTTCAAGTTGCAATGATCAGGAGCATATATCTCATTGGTCATCTCTAGATATAATGCTGCTGTCTTTGGTGGTCAGTTAGGAAAGCTGGTGTTTATCTTTTGTGAAGAGACCATTCAAGTGCAGCAGCAGCAACAACAAAAAGATAATCACTCCACTCACAGTACTTGTAGGCTGGGAACTTGCTGCTTTATTAAACTGCATAACAAACAGAGTGGGAGGAAACACCCCCTAACAAAACAGAAAGTAAAGCAGTAGTAGATCATGTCTCCATCCCCTAATACTTGGGGTAAGTTAACCCTGCTTTACTACAATATCCTATCTCTTGCCTCTCTGAATCTTTATAGTTTTTTGAGGGAGATGTGAATTAATTTTCTTAAAAACAAACAGTACAACCTCATTTAATGTCTCACTTTGTTTCTCCGCCTCTGACATCTCCTGGTACAGCTGGGGGAAAAAACAAAACCAAAAAACCAAAAACCAGATGACCACCTACAAACACAGCCCCTAATTTTACAATGTGCATTGCTAACAGTGGGTATGTCTGCACTGCACATGAAGCCCGGGTCTGTGGAACCCAGGCTTCCAGACTCAGTTTTTCTAATCCCATGCTTTAGTCACCCCCACTGCACTGGAAACCTGGGTTTAGAGTTGCTGGACTCTGCTCAGGGCCGTGCTAACATGTTCATTCTGCTCACGCAGACCTTCCAACTTGGGTCTGCAGCTTAACCTGCACCCACACCACAAAATGAGAGGGCTTGGGCCAGAGTCTCAGCAGGACTTGGGCTCTGATGCACCCTGCTAGCAGGGACTCAGGTCATGAGTGCTTGCTGACCCAATTTGACTGATTTGCCTGTGGACAGAAGGGGTGCTTGATCTCAAAACTGAGTCAGAGTCTGGTCTTAATGTGCAATATAGACATACCCAATGAGTTCAAGCAGTAATATTGAAAGCATACACTCATGTTCATGGAAAGTAATAATCAGTGACATCAGAGTAATGGAGCATTGTAAATGCAGTGTAAACATTGTATGCAAGATGGCTTAGAACATACCACCTGTATTCTTGCTTTAAGGAAGATTTGAGTCATCTCTGCATTCTGTGTACATTCTGGAATTCTTATGAATCTCACTAGATAGTCTATGGCCATTTCCAGATCATGCACTTCTTCAAGCAGATGAACTAACTTTCTATTGCATGTGTGTTATCCGATGGAAACTTTGAAACAGCTTCTTCAGTATTACCGATTCAGTGGCATTTTCAAAAGTAACCAAGAACTTAATTTTCAAAAATTATTTAGGCACTTAGGTTTCTAAGTTTCAATGAAAAAAATGTGGGAGTTAGGCACCTAACTTGCTTAGGTACTTTTGAAAATTCCCACTAGAGATCTATCTTCATCTGGGTACCCAAATACTTTTAAATACCTAAGTGACCAAGGCTCAGATTCTCAAAGGTATTTAAATGGATTTAAATGGAAGTTAGGAGCCTAAATATTTTTGAGACTCTGAGCCCTACTGTCTTTTGAAAATGGGACATAGACCCACCCCTAAGTCATTTAGGCACTTACGAAAATGTTACCCTTTTGTCTTTTGCTGCACTGCTTCTAGCCTTTAATTTAGTAAAGGTTTTGTTCTTTTTTAAAACACTTCAGCTGTTTCTTTTGTTCAGTTCTGCAACACACACACACACACACACACACAGTATAAGTTTTAAACAAATAATTTAATACTGATACATAGTGATGATGATTGTGAAGCTTGGTTGAAGTGAAGGAATCAGAAGGTAGGATATTTCCCAGGGAATGCCTTACTGCTAAATGAACTAGCAATTGACTGAGCCTTCAAGGATTAACTCTCACAACACTCTACAAGGCAGTAGGAAAGGAGGGAGAGCAGATAGAGACAGAGACACATACCCTGTTTGTGAGAGAAAAAATGCACATTTCCCCTTTAAGTAGCTGCCCCAGGCTTAAGTACACTGCTTTGTTAATTAAATCAGCTTGCTGAGACCTCAGACCACAGCTACTGCCTAGAAGCTCCCTCCCAACATTGTGTGTTCCTGCTGCTCTATGGAAGATGGGGTAAGCGGGGTGCAGGAGCAGGGGGAGGGGGAGACACCCTGACATTAGCCCCCTTTTTCCCTGTACAGCAAGCAGGAGTCTCTGGGAGCAGCTCCAAGGCAGAGGACAGGAGCAGCACATGGCAGTGGGGGGAGGGAAGCTGCTGCACAGGGAACTTAGGGGAGTGGGGAGCTGATGGGGGGCTGCTGATTCCAACTACCCACCATCTAGCTGCAACGGGCTGCTCTTCCTGCAAGCAGTGGACAAAACAGGCGGCTGCAAAACGACATTAGAAGAGAGCTTTTCACAACTTTAAACGAGCATGTTCCTGACATAAACAGATAGCTAAGGGTTAATGTTCTTTTACCTGTAAAGGGTTAACAAAGGGAACCAAACACCTGACCAGAGGACCAATCAGGAAACAAGACTTTTTCAAATCTGGGTGGAGGGAAGTTTTGGGTGTGAGTTCTTTGTTCTTTGTCTTGGTTCGGTGACCCTCTCGGCTCTGAGAGTGATCTTTCTATCTCCAGGCTTTCTAATCTTCTGTTTCCAAGTTGTAAGTACAAGGATAGTAAGACAATAGGTTTATATTGTTTTTTTGTATTTACATGCGTGTAGTTGCTGGAATGTGTTAAATTGTATTCTTTTTGGATAAGGCTGTTTATTCATTTTTTCCTTTAAGCAATTGACCCTGTATATTGTCACCTTGATACAGAGACCAGTTTTATGTCCTTTTTCTTTCTTTTTATATAAAGCTTTCTTTTTAAGACCTGTTTGAGTGTTTTTCATTGGTTAAGGCTAAGAAACGAAGAGGGGGGAAAATCTCTTTGTGTTAGATTTACTAAGCCTGACTGCATACCCTATGGGTGAGGGGGGAGAGAGATTTGATCTCTCGGTACTTGTGTTTCAAGGACTTGAAGCAGGGAATCTCCTAGAGTACCCAGGGGAAATCTGGGAGGAGGTAAAGAGGGTGGAATCCCTTTGTTTAGATTCAAGGAGCTTGAATCTGTATATCTCTCCAGGAACCCAGGGAGGGAACACCTGGAGGGGAAGAGGGAGAAGGGAAGTGGGTTATTTCCCTTTGTGGTGAGACTCAGGGCATCTGAGTCTTGGGGGTTCCCCAGGGAAGGTTTTGGGGAGACCAGAGTGAGCCAGACACTGGAATTCTGGCTGGTGGCAGCGATATCAGATCCAAGCTGGTAATTAAATTTGGAGGTTTCATGCTAGCTTCTCATGTCTCTAAGGTTCAGATCTGAGTAGGACAGTTATGACAGTTCCCTAATTGATCAGCAACTTAACATCGAAACAACGTTAACCGTGACGACTTTAAGTGAAGACTTCCTGTAGTAAGGACAGACAGCTCTTCTTTCTTCCACTCCTCACAAGCCCCCAAGAGATGAGCGGGAGGTGACTCTTGATGGTTCTTAGGGGCCATTTGTTATAATCCTGCTATCCAATGAAAGAGAATGGATGATTCCCCTGCCTCTGACTGTCTCCTCTTGGTGTGCTGCTGAAGCATCCCTTTCAGAGATCACACGGCTTGTACAAATACTAATGTAGAGTATATTTATCATCTTTAGAATGGACCAGATTGCAGCAACTGGCATGTATTTTTTATTTTAAAAGTCTGCCATTTTTATTTATTTTTATTCACATGGGAAAACAAATGAATAGATTCCCATATCTTCCGTACCCATATAGCACATACAAACATTTCCCTCCTTCTGTGCTCTGTAGGATATTTGTAGGCCAATCTCTACTTTTACCTGTGCCTGGCAAAGAAAATCCTATTAGATAGTTTTGAAGGCTTTTCCCATATCTGTGGCAAAGGCCCCAACAGGCTCCTTGACTTCTCTCTGCAGTATGAATTATAATTAATTAGTTTGGCAACAAGCAGCCTTTTCCAGATCACACCTGTTCTTGTCCAATTTAAATTCCTTAGCACTCCCTGAAGGCATCATGCCTTGACACTTTATAATCAGCATTGATTTGTGATACTGGAATAGAACTACCATAAGAAAAGGGGTATCTAACCTTTTTTTAATAGAATAATTTTAGCAGTTCTTAGCTTTAGTCATGAGGTAGGAAGGAACTGGTTTCTAAGCTGTAACTAAATGCTCCAGACAGCATAGGAATAAATGCTTTCTAAAATAAAAAAATAAAATCATGTTCACTGTTAATAGCACTTTCTCCCAATCTTAACAGCCCAAAGTTGCTAAGATTTTGTCAAGGTATTTTCTGTTCCCTTACTTGCAGTTTAGAATACTTTTAGAGTCATTTAGGACACTTTTAGAAGCTAATTGTAAGGAGTTTGAAATCTTTTACCAAAGACTCCCTTTGGAGTTTTTGCATTGTTTACAATTCCCTCACCTTTAATGGTTTCTGTAATTGTACTTGTTTGGGAAGATTAAGTACAATCACACATCTATTGTCAAGCTTTCCCTCCTCACATTACAAAGGTTTCAGCCCTCTCCTTTAAGATGTTTAGAATGTCACCTCTTGCATTTTTATCCATGAACTATTTGAAGGATTATGTGTGATCTCAGATTAAGGCAAAATGTTAAGAGTCTCTTTTGCTTTTGAGGGGCCTCTCTACATCAGAGGTTATTTGTATAAATTGTATGTTTTGCTTACTAAATAAAACCATGACACTACTAGATTTCATAATGAGAACCTAGATCAGGAATGGACTCCGCATCCCTTAATAGACTTACTTGAATGGCTTTGTAAGTGGGCTTGAATAAAGGAATGTTTTGCTCCATTAGGAAGCCAACATGCAACAGAGGCCATGTCTACATCTAAAATTTTGCAGCGCTGGTTGTTACAGCTGTATTAGTACAGCTGTATAGGGCCAGCGCTGCAGAGTGGCCACACTTACAGCAACCAGCGCTGCAAGTGGTGTTAGATGTGGCCACACTGCAGCGCTGTTGGGCGGCTTCAAGGGGGGTTCGGGGAACGCGAGAGCAAACCGGGAAAGGAGACCAGCTTCGCCGCGGTTTGCTCTCGCGTTCCCCGAACCACCCTGCAAACCGCAGGGAAGGAGACCTGCTTGTTCGGGGAACGCGAGAGCAAACCGCGGCGAAGCTGGTCTCCTTTCCCGGTTTGCTCTTGCGTTCCCCGAACCACCCTGCAAACCGCAGGGAAGGAGACCTGCTTGCTCGGGGGTTCGGGGAACGAGAGAGCAAACTGGGAAAGGAGACCAGCTTCGCCGCGGTTTGCTCTCGCGTTCCCGGAACCACCCAGCAAACCTCAGGGAAGGAGACCTGCTTGCTCGGGGTTCGGGGAACGCGAGAGCAAAACCGGGGAAGGAGACCAGCTTGATTACCAGAGGCTTCCTCAGGTATGCTGGGATACCTGCTTATTCCACGGAGGTCAAGAAAAGCGCTGGTAAGTGTCTATACTTGATTACCAGCGCTGGATCACCAGCGCTGGATCCTCTACACCCGAGACAAAACGGGAGTACGGCCAGCGCTGCAAACAGGGAGTTGCAGCGCTGGTGGTGCCCTGCAGATGTGTACACCTCCTAAGTTGCAGCGCTGTAACTCCCTCACCAGTGCTGCAACTTTCTGATGTAGACAAGCCCAGAGGCTTTCTTCATCCAAAGTCAAGTTGTAACACCTGGCCTGCTTCAGCCATCTCACAGCTGAGGTCTAAAATATGGCTCATTTATCCAAGCACCTTCATTCCACCATCCTGATTCTCCTCTCAGCTACTTCTTAGAGCTCCTGACTCTCACTGCCAGACCCAGTGCTTAATTTTCAAACAGTTTCCTCTTATAGTGTACTCAAGGAGACTTAACTACCACATGTGGCCCACATCTACCTGCAACCCTGCAGATCCTGTGCTGAAGGTAGACAGCTGTGGTCCTTCCTTTGCTGAGAGGATTAACTCCTTCCTTGACTGACTCTGGATAGAGTTATATAGTCTATCACATATGGGAACATATTGCCAATTTTTTCATCTCCTTGTCATTTTAAAAATTTCATTTCTATCAAGATGAGTTTCTCAAGGATAATCCAGATTAGGATGCATAAATAATTGAACAGAGATTAATACAGAAAATATAATACCACTATATAAACCAGTGGTGCAGCCTCATCTGGAATACTTTGTGCTGTACCACTCACCTCCTCTCTAAAAGGATATTGCAAGACTGGAGTGGGTTCAGAGAAGGGTGACAAGAATGGTCAAGGGCCCAGAAAGACTTATAGGAAGGAGGATTGAAGACTTGGATCACTCACTTTAGAAGATAATAAGAAGGATATGATAGAAGTACATAAAATCATGATTGACATAGAAAAGGTAAGATTGAGAACTTCTGTTCTCTGTGTCTCATAGCACAAGAACAAGTGGACATTCAAATATATTCAAAGGTGGAAAATTCAAAACCAATAAAAAAATACCTGTTCACACAATGTATAATTGAACCGTGGAACTCATTGCCACGGTATGTCATTGAGGCCAAGAATATAACAAGATTAAAAATGGGATTAGACATCTATGCAGATAATAAGATCCAATATTATCATAATTAATGATAACTGAAATTTAGGGAGGTATACTAAGTCCCTCTCCTCATCACATGGCCTTGGGGGAAACTTGTAGAAAGCCGCCAGCCAGAGACTTCAGCCCATAGGTGCAGAAGCAGCCAAAGCAGGGACCTCAGGACATTCTGGTCAAAATTAAAATTTTCTCTAATTTTCTCTGCCCTGTGCTGATTGGCTGTTGCCTCAACCCTCCCTCCTCTTCTCCCTCAGTCTCTTCACCTCAGATTCACTATATACCTGCTCGTCCCACTCACTTCATCCCCTGCCTCATCTCCCTTACTCCTTTTCATTTATCTGATCACCTCCCTGATGCTGGCAGACCAGGTCATGTCAGAGTGTATTCAGGCCAATACACTTGTGTATTAGTATAGATCAAAGCAATTGTTAAATGTGTAACTGTTTGGGGTGTTTAAACTTCATAAAACTAATGGGACATTATATGCATTGTTTTCTCTTATCTGTATTCTGTTATGATGCAGCAGCAAACATTTACATTGTAAATACCCCTGTAACTAAATAACTCATCAGATTATCACATCTGCCAACTGCAAAATTCTTGCACCTTCCTCTGAAGCATCTAGTACTGGCCACTCCTGGAAAAAGCAAACTGAACTAGATGGACCTTCGGTCTGATCCAGTGTGGGTGTTCCTATTAGAACTTCAATTTTTAAGATGTTGTAATTACAGACGATATCTGAACCCCAGATCCAGATTCTCATTTGGGTTTCATTCGACTATTACTGTAATAGTTCAAATTCAAATAGACTGAATTTTGGAAGTGTTCAGATATTTATCCAGATTTAGAATATGCCTGTTTGAGTGTGTTCAATTATGGCGTCTTAGTTTTGTCCATTATAAAGATAAGAAGTTTACAACCAGACCTAACAGTTTGGGTCAAGCCCTCTGTAGCTGTAGGGTTGCCAACTTTCTAATCACATAAACCTGAACATCCTTGCCCCTCCCCCTTCCCCACCCATTCTCCGAGGCCCTTCTCCTACTCATTCCATCCCCCCTCCTTCTGTTGCTTGTTTTCCCCCACCCACACTCACTCTCACTGGGCTGGGGAGGAGGTTGCGGTGCTGGAGGGGGTGAAGGCTCTGGCTGTGGGTGCAGGCTCTGTGCAAGTGAAGGAGGGGGCTCTGGGCTGGAAATGAGGTGTTTGGAGTGTGGGATGGGACTCAGGGCTGGGGCAAGTGGTTGTGTTAGGGAGAGGGTGAGGGCTTCACCTTGGGGTGCAGGCTCTGGGATGGGGCTGAAGGGTGCAGGAGGGGACTCTGGGCTGGGGAGTTTAGGTGCAGGAGGGGGGGAGAGGGGTACAGACTCCGGCTGGGCAGCGCTTACCTCGAGCAGCTCCCGGAAGTGATGGGCATGTCCAGCTCCCAGGCTTAGGAGTGGCTAGATGACTCCACATGCTGCCCCTGCCGGGAGGCACCACCCCCACAGTTCCTGGCAACTGGAAGCTATGGAGTCAGTGCTTGGGGTGGGGCGTGGGGGCAGCATGCAGAGACCCCCTGTCTGCTCGCATGTCTCTGAGCCGGACATGCCACCCTCTTCCGAGAGCCATGTGGAACTAGGGCAGGTGGGGAGCCTGTCTTAGCTGCACTGCACTGCTGACTTGATTTTTGGCCTATTAAAATCTCCTCGATTGCTTTTAATATGCACCATGACATTAAGGCTGATTCTGGTAGATTCCTGGCCAATCCAGCAGGATTGGCAACCCTATCAAGCTGTAAAGTTTGTACTTTTCCCCCCAGGGTTTTGAACTTCTTAATAACATTCCCTGAGGTAATGGTTATCAAGGTGTGCTTGAATCTCTTTTCTTTCCTATGGAAGTTTGCTTTCGATCTTGTTCAACCTCTAGGACATGGGTTTCAGTAATAGGATTATTAATGACTACATGTTGGACATTTCTTCCCTCTATTACTATAACCTTCTAGTGCCTAACCTCCCAGCCTCTGACTACTCTTTTAAAATCTGCTTAAAAAGCCACGGTTAAAGTAATCTTCTCCTCTTCAACTTTAAGACTACATCACCCATTCTTTGAAAGCCTCTACTGGATGCCTGTCCCTTACCACAGGAAAATCCAGGCCTCCATAATCCTCCTAGAGAAGGCCCTACACAATCTTGCTACTATTGAGATTGTTACTCTTATTTCTCCATATTCCTCTCTCACTTCCCATGCTAGCGGTTCCAAACCTAGATATTGGACTTCCTTTGCAGCCATTAAACTACTGCAAGGGCTTTGAAGCCATTTCAGGAGCAACCAGTTCCATCCAGCCTGAAACACTAGTGGTGAAAACACTAAATTAAAGGAGCCTTTGTGCAAATCTTTCCATTTCCCTTACTCTCTGCCTCTTAGTGGCCCGCCTGAGGTAGGAGGATTTTTCAGACACAGGCCTGGGGATAAGCATCACCATATGGCCTGTAAAAAAAGGATATTCTCTATTATTAAGTTCTAAAGGGTTTTTTGAGTAATTTTTAATAATTTAATTTAATTTAAACCCTTCTGGTTTCATCCTTATTCTCTGGGACAATTGTTCTAACTGTTCCCAGAGATTGTGAGAAATGCTGATTTTATTAAACAAAAAATGCCTCCTACTTTTTATTATGCTGCAAATACAATGGGCAGCATTTTGATATTCTCTCACTGAATAGGATCATACTCTTGAATGTTCTATTGACTTCAGTGGAACTATCTGAGTCACAAGGAACAATTTATCACAAGTACAGGTATCACCAATTGGTCCAATGAGAATAGTCTTTCCCCCATTATTATGGCATTTCCACTTCTAGTTCCACATGTAACCACCCTTACATGCAATAATGGTCCAAACCACTGCAACTTTAAGGCATTTTATTTTAATATAGTGTTTTGGACTACTCGATCCAAATCCCTGTGGTCTTAGTGGTGTACAGTTCCCCTTGGACCCTTAACATAGAATGGTTTGGGAGGTGACGAGAGGGTTAAAAAGAGAAGAAAGTGCTAAAGCATATGGAATTTAATTTTCCAAAGCTATTAACCATCAATTTAAAACTTCAACTTTGAGTTCTGAGTGAAATTTGGGTCAGTTCCTATGTTCACCTAAAATGTCTATCCATCACCAGGTAGAAGATGACTGCAGCAGGGTTTTCAATAGATATGTGCTCAGTAAAACACATATTACTAGGTTCATCTCAGGAGAAAAACAGAAAACATGCTTGTAGATGTCATCTCAAATTGCTTTCATGACATTGACTCTACTGTCAAAAACTATATATTCAAGTCTCAGTGCTCCTAGTGTTTTTGAGATCTCTGCTTCAGTTTAAGCTAATTAAAAAAAAATAAATAGCAAATTTGCTAAAGCCTTGAAAGCACAGAGGAGCTATTTAATTGTATTTTTTGATTCCTCAGTGTTCTGGAAAATAATTTCTAGTGAACAGGTATTTGTCATGTCATTCTGTCTTTACCATCAATTCATCCACTTACAGTAAAAACTTAGATATTTCTAAAAAGACCCTCTTCCAACGTGTTTTCTATATTGATTGTGTTAATAATATTACATAAATGGAATATTCTAAGTGTCAACCTACAATGTAGGTGAGGGCCCACTTTCATTAATATTGATGAACATGCCTCTTATATTATGCTTCTTTCAATTTCAGCGGAAGCTTGTTTCTATACACTTAGAAAAGTAAGTAATTGCAGGATCTAAAATATCACTGTGTGGTAAATGGGAATAAATATTGACATTTTAATGTCAGCCACTGCAGTTGTTCCACAGTCAATCATTGCTGTTCAGATAATGTTAAAGTTCTGTAATAATTATAAGATTGCAAAGAAATGGGAATAAAGAAACCCTCCCCCCCCACACTTTTGGATGCATCAACCTCCAAGTTCTTCTCAATCTGGAATCAAACTTTATAGAACAGATTTAAAATTGCTTGTGATGATCTTCAGACAAATGACTTTTCACAAACCATATACTGAAACTCAATAATCAACAATATTTAACAGTGAGAAATCTAAGTATTTAGTGTTCTCTTTAAAAAAAAGAAAAAACCCACTACCACTACAGAATTATATTTGTCCACCTTCACGGACTATCGTGACTCCTAGGAAAATTTCTCTTACAGTCCTGAGGCCACATGCCCTGTCATAAGTAGATCTATTGCATCAGCATCTTTACCTCCTGCTATTATGTATTTTCATCACAAATGCATTATTTCTGAAACTGAAATCAACCAATTTATCATGTCTCCAACTGCCTGTGGTATTTTCAGGTTCTACTACCTCTTACTAGCTTGCAAGATAACAGAAAGAAAAAAAACAGCCAAAACACATTCAGATACTTCTTCCTTCCAGATCTCCTTGGTTTGGAAAGAAAGTAGATCCCTTACTAATGTGTTGTCCATAGGTCAATTCTCTTTTTAGTGCAGTGATACTTAGACTTCAGGAGCCAAATTAGCCATTAACATTAGCCAAAAGAACCACAGTCATGTGCATTCATTCTTTAATTTACTATATATATAAAAATAATTCTCACAGAAAAATGACTAAGTATTATTATTTTATCAACTACTATTGGGTAATAACATAGTAAAAGCATCCAGATTGCTTAATGACTTAGACTGTGTGATTTAATAATTAAATCACACAGTGTTTTTATATCACGTGCTGTAAAGAGCCACAGGAGACACATTAAAGAGCCACTTGCGGGTTGTGAGTCTCCGTCTGAGTATCTCTGTTTTAATGGCACCTGCTGTTGGTCACGTGGCTTGTCTGGTGGTTCTTTATAGCATATAATTACATAGTGTAGTGGAGTGCATTTAACATGTTGACTGCAGCTGGATATTTTCCTGGCTCACACACAGCCAACATAAATAATAACCACTGTTCCTTCTAGTTTCCCCGCCCCTCCCCGTGTGTGGAATAATTGTCTGTGAGAGTACCAGCAAATATGAAATATGCAGTGATGTGATAGTGGAGAGTTGCTGGCAAATGAAAAAGTAGGTTTTTCAAGTTTCTTCATGACTTTCCAGGGTTGTTTATATCTCACATTTCTGTGACTCTGAAATCTTTTCATAAACACAATATGTATTTAAAAGTTTTTTTTTCATGTTAGAAATGTTAGGATCTAATTTCAACTAGGGAAAGAAAATGGTAAATATGCTAAAAAAATTAGAGGAGAAGTAACCACAGAATCAGAGAAGACCATTAGAGTTCCTGTTATTAGAAAATAAGTAGAAAGTTATAGAACTGTCAAGAAGTCCAGAGAGGAAGGGGAATGGGTGGAGCCACCAGTGTGTGGAGAGAGGTAGAGAGGAAGTGGATGGAATCAATAGTCACTGAAAGTTAGAGGAAGGAGTAGATATGATCAATGTAAATTTCAAACCTTCACTAGAAAAGAAGTAGTGCAATATATGACATACTCTTAAATACATAAGAGTATGTTCTTCTACAACTACCTTCCGAACTAGAGTTGAGTGAGTGAAAGAGGAGGATTTATGCCCCATGATGACATTCTATGGAACTCTCATGAAGATTACATCTCTCCAGTTGTATCCAGATAATGTAAGTATGATGAAATGTAGATGGAGAACATAATACTTTTATAACAGCTAGCATACATTTTACACCACATGCAATTGTACAAAATAGTACTAAATTTACAAAAGCAATTTAAAGTCAGAGGGACTTCATAGATTTAAAGTCAAAAGGGACCACTATGATCATCTAGTCTGACCTCTTGCATAACACCATCCAAAGAACATCACCAACTAATCTCTGCATCAAACTCATAACTTGAGTATAGCAAATCTTTTAGAACATGATAGAGAATCCATCACATCTCTAGGTTAATTATTCCAATGGTTAATTACCCTTGCTGTTAAAAATTTGTGCCTTATTTCTAGTCTGAATTTGTCTTGCTTGAGCTTCAACAATTGGATCTCTTTATGCTTTTTTTTTTTTTTTAAGGTTAAAGAGTTGTCTACAATCAGAAATCTCTTCCTCATGTAGATACCTGTAGACTGTGCTCAAGTCACCTCTGTCTTCACTTAGATAAACTAAATGGATCAAGCGCTTAACTTTCTCACTATAAAGCATAGTTGACTGAGGACACAACTACATCAGTCTCAGTGGAAATCTGGCTTGTTCTAATTAACAAAAAAATGGAAACATACACAAGGACAAAAATTGAAAAATGATTTGAAGAAGTTGTGGAACCTTTTCATTTCGTAGAAAACATAACTTATCTTAAAATATTGATAAGGTAGGTGCTGAAGAGTGGCAGATGTAGGCTGCAGTTGAAGCTGGAGAAAATTTAGTTTTGAGACTTTGACTTTAAACACGTCTCCTTTACCATTACCCTTACTCACCCTTCTTCAATCACTCCATTTCCCCCTCTCACTTTCCTTTGTTGTCTTCTTAAGATGAATGTTGAATACCATTTCTGAAATACATTTATTTATTCAGACCCTTTTATTTCCTTTACACCAGTGGTCACCAACCCATAGATTGTGATTGACAGGTAGATCCTGGAGCCTCTTCCAGTCTCTCATGATCTCTGGCCACTTAAAGGGATCTCTGAGTGCTGTTCCTGCCTGCAAACACTGCCACTACAGTTCCTATGGCATGCAAAGCCATGTTCCTCTCCCATCCCCAGGGACCACAGGGGCATGCTGGCCACTTCCAGTAGTGGCGTGGGGCCAGGACAGGCAGGGAGCATGCCTTAGCCCCACTGTGCCACTGACCAGGAGCCACCCGAGGTAAGTGCCTCTCGGCGGAGAGCCCTCACCGAGCCAGCCCCCCATACCCACACCTGCACCCCAACCCCCTGCTCCAGCCCTGACCTCCCTCCCAGAGTCAGTACCTTGTACCCCTCCTGCACCCCAACACCGTGCCCCAGCCTGGAGCCCCCGCCTGCAACCAAACTCCCTCCCAGAGCTTGCACCACTCACCTCCTCCTGCATCCCAACCCACTACCCGAGACTCAGCCTCTTACACTCCAACCCCCACAGCCCTAGCCCAGAGCTCGCACCCCTCCTGAACTCCAACCCCTTTCCCCAGACCAGTGAAAGTAAGTGAGGGACAAAGGGAGGCGGGGTGGAGTGGGCAGGGCTTTGGGGAAAGGGTCCAGCCTCGGGAAAGGGGCAGGGTAGATCCTGGTCTGCACTTAAATTCAAAAAATGTGATCTTGTGCATAAAAAAAGAGAAAAGGTTGGAGACCGCTGCCCTAGACTGACCTCTCACATTCAGGGAGGTGCAATTTTGATGTATGGACTCAAGGCACAGATCCTCATAGGTAGACACCTAACTCAAATTGACTTCACAGGTAGATAAACACCTTAAATACCTTTGAGGATATGCAACCTAGGAGCCTGCATTACTGGCAAACAAAACAATCCAACATCAAGACCAGTTGAACTATGTACCTGGAGCACTAATGAAGCTCTAAAGTTTAATATTCAAGATATCTTGATCAAACATTTCAAGGAGAAGATATTTCAGGTAAGTAATTTCCTAAATTTGTCAAAATCAACCTTGTCTTAAGAATCAGAAGAAAACAAAAAGGAACTGAACAAGACTGGGTTCCCAGGTTTCTTTGTTTTCTGTTTTTGCTACATTACATGTATACCCTCCAACTGCATCTCCCATACATGCTCCACAAATCTATCATGTTGAAAAAGTTCATCAGGCCTGAGACTTCATTAGACAGACACAAAGCAACAGTGATGCTTAACTCCCTTCAACCCAGTACAGACATCAACTGCTACAATTGCCTTTCATAGCCCTGTCATATCCTCTCCTCTCCAAACACATACTGGTTACTGCAGCATGACAGGATCCACCCTTCTACAAATTCTTTCTTCCATAGTCCACAAATCCATTAACTGCTTCTTCTACCTACTCTCCCATCCAAGTCCATCAACTGGTTTCCCACCATCTCCTCAAATTAACCAACATTCTTCCCTCTCACATCCACTACACATTTCTCTCCTCTCTTTACTCAAAGTGTTAATCCTACACCATATCCCCATTCAAATTCTTCACCTTTGCTCCAGTCTTCAATGAGTGAATAGCAATGTAGCACACATGAAGACAAGACAGGAGAATCTGTTTAAGAGCAGCAAAACTTCTGGCCTGTCTGCTTTACCGTATCCCTTCCTTCAACCACTCTCTGCAGAGCTTGACTGCTGACCATGCAGGCAATATGTACCCACCGAACCATTTCCCCAACTCCAATGTCATCCTCTTTTGCATAGCAGCACTACCATTGGTTCTTCTGCTAATATGATCTCCATTGCTGTTGTGATACAGCAGGGCCAGGGAGCAATGGGAGAGTGGTTGAGGGGACGTAAATAAGCCATAGGATAATTAAGATATGGTTCCCTGTAGACTAGGGAAGGTTACCACAGGTTTATTGGAGCACCTGTAGCCAGTTAAAGCTCTGTCAGGAACCTAATAAAAAAAATCCTGCTTGATGCAGACAGGGTGGAGTGAGGAAGGAGAGAGGACTGGAGTTTGGAGGTGTACTGCTGAGAATAGAAAGAACAGAGGAAGGGAGACCCTGTTCAGCAGAGCAGGGAGACTCCCTCCCCCAGCATCTAAGACTGAGGGTAACCCTACCCATGGGAAAAAGAGGAAGAAACCCACAGAGGTTGAGAGGGGCTGGGGCTCAGAGTGAGGAGCAAACCTAGACCCCTTCACCACTTTATTCTTCTACCATCTTTCTGGGCCCCAAAAGCAGGGTCAAGGGATGGTATCCTAGCCCCTCCACCAAGAAAAGTGTGGGGCTCACCATACCGACATTGACCATTTTATCACACTGTGCAGGGATGGGAGAGGAGGATTCTCCTTAGGATTCTGTTATAGTGGATGGGGCCAAGCTCTGAAAGACCATTCTAATTCAGGAGACGAGTATTCTTCTTGCCTCTCCTGTGACAAACAGAAGGTGGCAGAGTCCACAGAGTGATGACAAGCAATAAAAGCCATGCCTTAAGCAGCAACTAGAGAACTGCTTGACAGGAAAGTTCATAATTTTATTAAGTTCCTCTTGCAACACATACTGGTACTTTCTGGTAACTGAACAGGACGAGGAACTCTATAACCACTCCGCAGAGTGGAGGTCTAAAGGGTAGAGATTTACCATTACAAAATAACTAATCAATGAATACTATGCCAGGGGTAGCATGAGGGTTGCCATCTTGGCAACATATTGAGGAGTGAACCAGGGACTTACAGCAGCTCATGCCATTTAGTGCTGGATCTTGAGCTAAAGTGTCAACATTCTATAAATAGAGACTGTGACAACTCATATCGTCCTTGAATTGATACAAAGGTGGACTTGTAACATACTCACCGGTGAGTTACATTAGCATTCAGCTAGGTTGCCATGATGCAGTGACATCATATGCTCAAATGGAACATAACATCAAGGCTAAAATGGGGATAACTGAAGCATATTTTGCTATGTTTATCCTATTCTGACTTTTTTTTAAATGAATGAAAAAGATATAAGCCAAAGCAAGTATTTTGCCTCCAAACAGCCGTAGGGCATCTTTTCTGATGGTGCAGATTTGTCATTCCCCTAAAGAGTGCCACTATCTCAGTAGCAAACCACATGCTTTGAGCATAGAAAAGGTGCCAAGGAAAAAAGTAAAGTACACCAATGGCCCAAAGGCAACTGATATCACCATAAATAATAAGTAAGGATCACGTGCCATCTAGCAGAAGAGTATTTAAGTGGATTTCTTATTGATTTTGTGACATTCTTTGTTCCTCTGTGTTCTGCCAGGAATTGGAGGGGTTTAGTATTTAATAAATTTTAGTATTATTCATGAAGCACAAGGCATTTTTCCCCCTCCAAAGGGGCTGTGCAGTTGTCTGGTGTATTATTACACAACAGGACACCGTTCAAGGAAGCATCCTCAGCCATACATACTGCAATGCAAGACAGACAAGTTATCTCTATTTAATGACAGTTTTTTATGTGGACTGGTTTCTACAGAAAAGATGCACCCTAGGTAAATAAATCCTACTACATTGTGCAAAAATTAAATGAGGTAACAGATTTTCAAATGACTGACGCCAAACTATCAGGAGTAAATTCATCCCTGTGTTGGTGCAAGAAGGAGAGGTCTGGCATATGTCCCCCCTATTCAGGGGCTGCCAGGTGTCAGTTGCCTTCCCAACACAGCTTGGACAGCCTTTAGGTGCATATAATAGCTAGGACACAAGGACTGACCTAGTCACGTCCTCCTCAAACCTCGATCGGTCTCCTCCATCCTCTTGTCCACTGCACCCTGCCCCAAAACACCCCGAGCCCACAGTTGTGATGAGATGGTGCAAAGGCAGTGGAAAGATGGCAGAGTTTAGGGCTGGATTATGGTGCGTTTGTACCAATTTAGGTGACCTACACAGTCTTCCCCACTCCTTGTCCTTTCTCCTGCTCCTTCTAGGATTTCTTCATTGCCCCACCTGCTCCTAAAATTTATCAGTAATCCATAGTATATCTGGCTCCATCAGCATATTTCATTTGATTCCAGTACTACTTGTGAACATGAGAGATGTGGAGACTTATCTTTAGTTCCTTTTCATTTGTACAGCTTTAGAGTGTATTTGATTAAATACAGTGGCTGGAATGTACAGCAGTTACCAGTGTTACTGGGAGCAGGACAGTGGACAGTAAGCAGAATTAATTCAGCGTGGAGATGAAACTCTAGCCTTGCTTTTACTCTAGACTAACTTTTCACCAGTTGTGTGTTAGCATAGTCTAATATTTTAAACAAGGTGAAGGATCCCTCAGTCTGCTCATCCCTTGGGAATAATTTTAGAGTAAATAATTTTCACTTGTGTTAATTACAGGAGACTCCCCCAACGGAGGATGTGCCATAACTGAAATGAATTTCAATTACAGGCTGATCCTAAAGTCTAGGGAAAACAAAACTGTTAATTGTGAAGAAAATGTTCTTGTGCATTAAATTCCACACATTTTCAAACTCAGCCAAAGAAAGCAGGATGTGATTGTAAAACGCATTTGGGAGAGGAAAGATGGTTCAGTGAGGGGCAACATCATTGTTGTCCTTCAGATTCTGCCTTAAAACAGTCTTGTGCCAATAATCACTACTCAAACTGGGAGCATCATTTTTTTCCCCCTTGTCAAACCAACCCTTATTAAAATCCTATTTTTAAAAAAGCAACAACACTATCCCCTCCCTTTTACTTAGAGTCCTTTCCATGTATAGGCATTCTTCATTTGCATTTGTAGGAGCAGTTTAAAAACTGAATTTCACTACTCTGTGTTCAATCCTGGATTCCTGAAAATAGCTCCATAGAAAACAATACTGAAATATTACTGACTTTGGGTAATGAGTGTCAGCGAAAACACTCTAGTTATCTGCTCATTCCCTTGGTATGATCTACTCCCCAACCCCATGGGAAATGAGTACTTGTGGAAATTACCAGACCAAGGTTAAGTCTACACAGGGATAAAAGACACCCAGAACGGCCACCACTGGTCTGGGTCAGCTGACTCGGGCTTGTGGGGTTTGGGCTGTGGGGCTAAAAATAACTAACTGTGTAGACAGTTGGGCTTGGGTTGGAGCCTGAGCTCTGGGACCCTCCACCCTCGCAGGATCTCAGAGCTCAGCAATTTTTCAGCATGGAGCTCAAGGCCCAGGAGCTCGAGTCAGCTGACCCAGGCCAGCTGTGAGTTTTTTATCCCTGTGTAGATGTACCCTGAGATCTCTGAAGTCCTCCTATATAGTCACTAAGAAAACTTGATACAGGTTATTGATGTGTAGTAATCTTGACCTTTAGGAACTACATATGCAAATGAAAGGACAACTCAGAGCCATATCCATTCAGCCTCTGCTAAGAGTATAAACAAAGATGCCATAATAGCCACTGGACACTTTATCCTGTCATGTGATAAGGGTATTAACCTTTTGTAACCCACAGCCAGGAAATAAAGTTCAGGGTCTGACTAGTATTCGTGTGTCTCACATCTTCATTACATTAGCCCTGTAACCTTTTTTTCTCTCAGATATCACAGACCTGGGTGACTTATCCTCATCTGATGGAATCATATAAAATCAAACTTTCTGTAGGATGTTCTTAGTGAACTCCTGAGTCAGGACATTTTGTTTTGTGAGGCAAACAGTAAAGTTTAGGTTGCCCTTGAACAAAAATATTTGGGAGGGAACAACTTGCATGAGAAATTGAACGGACAACAGAGTTCCGGTTGCCATACAGCATCTGCTGCAGTTCTAATACAGGCCTGCGAGAGAGTCAAGGGACCTGAACTGACTATATTGGTGTGTGGGAAACCCTGACAGCTCCTTGATCAAATGCAAAGGAGGACTCTTCTTCCAACCTACTCTCAGCAACGCCAGCTCCTCCCAGCCTCTTATCCTCCAGCACAACTCACACTGCTGTGCTATCGGCTCATGTGTCACAAGTGTTCTGTGACAGTGCCCACCCCCACAGTGACTCCTTGTGACCCAAAAGGGCACCACTCACCATGCCATAGGGTCTCCAGCAATTGATGGTCACCTCCCAAGGGGCCCAGTGCAGTGCTGCTTTAGCTCTGGGGCTAAGGTGTGTTTGTGTTCTAGTCCTTTCAGGATGTTGTCTTTGACTAATTTAGAGTGAAAAATTAATAACTCACTGATAACAGATAAATTATGTGGCTGCCACAGTAAATAAAGGATGAGATTGAGATTGTCACACATAGAAACATAGAAATTTTACTTAAAATCCAAGTAAATCCTACCATAAGGATTAGCATACAGAAAACATATATGCAAAGACAGCAACCCCCAGTGTTGGCATACTCCCATCATGGAAATTGTTGGAAAGAAAGATAAAAGCAACAGACAGTGGAGAGCATCATAAGCAGGATGTGGTGATCCAAGCTTCGGCCATCCTGTCACCCCAATATGTCCATTAGATGTTTGATATATAGGTTTATATACCTTTTCTGCATACCTCGACATGGCTGGTGACCATATTTAGATTGTCTCATGGTCCCACATCCACATGAGGCATTCAGGGGGAACTGTAACTGGGATTCCAATTGTTGACATAAGCTATGTCCCAATATTTTCAATACATTAATGCAGTTAATCTCATGGTTGCATATAGCAAAAGTTCCCTAGAAATCCATTATTTCAAACTTGTTTTGTTCCAGAACACTTATTGCTAAATCTTATAACCTTAGGTTAAACATTCGTGCTAACTGCTGCTTAATTCTCACATTAACTACCCTGGGCATTGCTAGGCCTCAAGCTTGTTACAACACCCATCTTAAACATTAATATGATGTTTCATGTTCCATCTAACTGTATTACAGCTTAATTCAGTTCCTTATCAACATTTCTTAGCATGTAAACTATGTCCTATTTTCAAATACAGACCTCCCAAGACTATGTCAGTGGCCAACAGTCAACAAGAACATTAAAGTAAAAAAATAAAGAATGCTAAGAACTCAGCAGGATCTTCCAAAGGGTCTTCAGCAGGACCCTGCCATTCTACTTAGGGCTCATCTTCGTGCAGCCAGTCCTTTTGATCAAACTTCCTGGGCCCAGTCATCTCATCCTCTGGAGACTCCTCCAGGAAGAAAGCCATCTCAGACTTAGCCTCCCTCATCAAGGGAGAAGCAGAGCTCTCCTTCCTGGTGAGCTCTGAACTAAGCTGGATCTTCTACTTTTAACTCTCCTTTCCACACTTGACATTTCCTGCAGGTATAGCATGGCAGGGACAGAGCAGCCCGAGGCCTTCATTAACCCCCTCCTTGCCAATCTGGGGCCAATATGCCTCTTCACAGCTTCCTCCTTATCCCACACAAAGTACCACAGCCCTCAGTGACCTTCCAAGAAGAATGGCCAAACACATCTGTTTTCGTGTAGAAATGGACCCACCTCGTATAAAAGTCATGACTCATTTCCCGACTCTCACTTTTAATGGCACTTCTCCCATATGGAATTTCTGTAAGGGGAAGTAAAAGCTTGGTGGCTGCTAGGAAATTCCATCCCCTTATGGCTCATTACTGTGTGATTTATACAATTTTGTTTCCCACTGTGCTGTGCAATGGCACAGAATTTGGACACTAGTGATTGTTAGCAGTTATATTTTGTATGCTGAAGAGCATATTGAGGCTTTACAGTTTGGTCATGGAGCTAAGACACTATGAAATGAGAAGAGATGCGGTAGCATTTCTCTTGAAACGGGTTGATCTGTTAACAGTCATTTCTGCACTACTAGTAGCTAGCTGTTTTCTTTCTTTGTTTTGCATTTGAAAGCATCTATATTTCACACATTTCATCATTGGGATTTGTGAGTCTGATATTTGAATATATTCAGATTTGTATTCTCACCTCTCTGGTTTCACAGACAAAAACAAACCCTGCTTTTCTGTCTTTTGTGACTATACAAAAACAAAGACAGAACTAGGACAATAGTCCTGTCTCTGTAATCTCTGTATTCTAAAGTGCTTCAGTTAAGCACTTTTTTTTTTTTTTAAGTGACAGCTTTAGAAATTAAGGGTGAATTCCTGGCTTCATTGAAGTGATGGGAGAAGGCTTTCATCCAAAGCATCTAACTATGTTTATGTAAAAGGTCATTAAATAAAAATAAGAAGGGGATAAGCTGTGGGTGATGAAGTGTGGTGAATTGTGCACTGACCATAGCTAAATGTGCTGAATGTTTGATGAGGTATATAAATAATTAGTAACAAAAGTACATTAAAAAGTTTCTCTCTTACCCTCACACTCTCGCTCAAATATCTGACATTTAGGTTTCAAGGAGCACAATACTTTTAGTTGTGATTTCTATGCACATACGAATGTAATAGGACACTAGACTGGAAATCAGGATTTTTGGTCTGGATTCTTTTTCCAATCCTACCACTGACCTGCTATGTGAGCAGGATTGTGTCATTTCACCTCTCAATTTCCTTATCTGCCAGGATGGTAAATATCAATATTCCAGTTTTACAGATTGACTTGATCCAAGTCTGAATGGAAAACAGCATAGGTACACATGTTCATTAGAACACTTTCTATTAATTTTTTCCTATATGATTAACCTATGATGGTTTAAAACATTGGGCATAAGACAAACGAATAGGGAAATTCCTTGTAAGAACATAACATTAATACACAAAGTATTGATGTTTGGAAATACACTACTGCATAGCATCCAGTTACCATAACAATGGGTGAAGTGTAAGAACCTGAGAAGAATTGCAGGAAAGAAAATATTAATACACATATAGGAATATTTTTGGCACATGTATGTATCGGACAATGTCCTACACACACCCATAAATATATTATCCAATTAAATCTGAATAGTCCTCTCAACAGCCAGAACCCCAAAGAGAATTGCATATATGAAAGGGAAGAATCTGCTATAAACTGCTACTGCAGTGGCCATGCAGAGATCATCCAAACCTCCCCGCAACCCTGCCCCCTCACCCAAAAAAGGACAACTCCAGAATTCAGCTCTATTTGTGTAGCAGGGATTTCTGAACCATCCCCAAAAGGTATACTTTTAAAAACTCGCTTTCATAAATCTAGGCTTAAGACAATTACATCCTTGAAAATCTTGGAGCTCATGCAGTGCATTGCACTGCATCACATTGGCCTGCATAATTGCAGTCTTGATGGGATGTCAAGTTAAACTTGATGCGACCCAGTGCAGTGTGTTTGATGTAACACAGCGTGGTACCAAAAGTTCTCAAAAAGCTCGGATTGTTTAACATAGTGTGATGGATAGGATGTGTACATAATCTACATTCAGCCCAGCAGGGAAGGGGCTCATTGTCTTCAAAGAGAATCAGAGGGCCTGCTGCACACCAAAGAAGCTGCTTAGCCTGCTAGAGAATCCCCATCTGGGCTCATTAGGGCAGCTATCTAACCAACTAGGGGAATTAGCTTGGGGTTCTCTGAGGGATGAAGAAACACAGGGCTTGGCTACACTACAGAGTTGCAGCGCTGGTGAGGGGGTTACAGCGCTGCAACTTAGGATGTGGCCACACCACACACCAGCGCTTTTATTGACCTCCGTGGTATAAGGAGGTATCCCAGCATACCTTAGAAGCCTCTCTGGTAATCATGCACACTCCACTGCCCGGGGCTCAGCTGACCCCTCCTTTAAATGCCCCAGGAATTTTAAAAATCCCCTTCCTGTTTGCTCAGCCAGGTATGGAGTGCAATCAATCATTCAATCAATCAGCGACCATGCCTCCACGCCCCAAACGAGCCCCAGCATGGAACAATTCCGAGCTGCAGGACCTCATCAGTGTTTGGGGTGAGGAGGCTGTGCAAGCACAGCTGCGCTCCAGAAGGAGAAATTATGATACCTATGGGCAGATATCGCAGTTCTTGCTGAAAAGGGGCCATGAACGGGATGCATTGCAGTGCAGGGTCAAAATAAAAGAGCTGAGGAGTGCTTACTGCAAAGCCCGTGAGGGAAATCGCCGCTCAGGAGCTGCCCCCACAACCTACCATTTTTACAAGGAGCTGAATGCCATACTTGGGTGTGACCCCACTGCCAATCCGAGGACCACGATGGAGAGTTCAGAGCAGGGAGAAGTGGGTGAAGGTGTAGAGGAAGCCGACAGTGAGGCTACCGGCGTGGAGGGAGACACCCTGGAGTCCCAGGAGGCATGCAGCCAGGAGCTCTTCTCAAGCCAGGAGGAGGCTAGCCAGTCGCAGAAGCTGGAAGTTGCTGGTGAGGAAGAAACTGAGGAGCGTGCTCGGGGTGAGCAGATTTTTTATGTTTTGGGAGAGGAGGGTTTGGGTTATGGCTGCCTGCATGCATGCCTAAACGTGGAATAGCCCATTGATTTGCTCTATCATGTCTCTGCAATCTGCCTCAGTAATCTCTTGAAAAGTTGCAGCCAGAGCGTGCGCAGTGTGCTTTCTCAAGTTTATCGGGAGAGTCACCGTGGTCTTTGTCCCTGTCAGGCTAACTCGTCCGATCCACTGTGCAATGAGGGGTGGGGGGACCATGGCTGCACACAGGCAAGCTGCATAGGGGCCAGGGCGGAATCCACATTGCTGTAGAAGACCCTCCCTCTCTTCCCAGGTAACACGCAGCAGTGATATATCTGGCAGTAGGAAACCCTGTTGAGAATTTAGGGATACTTGAGTGCAGGGCGCCAGGTTCGCGGTCCCCCCCCCAGCCCCGCGGTGCGTTCCGGTCTCCCCACCCCCTTCCCAGCAGGCAGCCAGCCCCGTGGTGCGCTCCGGTCTCCCTCCCCTCCCTTCCCAGCACGTAGGTAGCCCCGCGGTGCGCTCCGGTCTTCCCCCACCCTTCCCAGCAGGCATCCAGCCCCGCGGTGCGCTCCGGTCTTCCTCTCCCCCTTCCCAGCACGTAGCTAGCCCTGCGGTGCGCTCCGGTCTTCCCCCACCCCCCTCCCAGCAGGCATCCAGCCCCGCGGTGCGCTCTGGTGTTCCCCCACCCTTCCCAGCAGGCAGCCAGCACAGCTGTGCGTTTGCCCCCCTCACCAGCAGGCCGGCAGTTACGCGGACCCCCGCCCCCGCCAGCAGCTCGCCACCTTCCTGTTCACTACTGTCCCCTGTGCAGGACACCAGCTACCTCCTGTACCCAGTGCAGATAAACCCCAGTGACCCATCGGTCAATTCCCTGTCCCAGGTGCACTCGGGGCAGAAACACTCACCCCATTGCTCGCCATGACTTTCAGCTTCCCTGGCCTCTCTGTGTTATGTGAGGTATGTGGGAAGGATGCTACAAAAAGTCTAAAAACTCCTTCACTGTGTGATAATAAACAATGTAGCCTCTGTGTATTACATGGTTCTATCTTTGTTTTTTCTAGTGACCTTGACTAATGCAGCTGGATCACTGGCCTCACGTCGCTTGCAGAACTTGAGAAGAAATCCCAGAAAATCAAAAGAAGAATTGATCAAAGCAGTTATGAATCACTACAACAGAGAAAGTAGGAAGATGCAGGAATGGAGAGAGAAAATGTATGAATGGAGAGAGAAAATGTATGACTGGAGGCAAACAGAAAGCAGGAGAAAGGAATTGGCAATCAAAAAAACCTCAAACCAGATGATAAGCCTCCTGGCTCGCCAAACTGAGTCTTTCGAGTCTCTCGTAGTAATGCAGGCAGATATGTATCGTGGTAACCCACACCCCTCCCAAAGCTCTCTTTCTTGTTCCCCAGTATTTGCACAAAACACCTTTCTCCAGCAGCCAGTTTCTTATTACCCCCAGCTGCCCCCAACACCTGTACGATCACCTACCAGCCCTGATAACTATAACTCTTACCCTGTGCACTCCACCCCCATTATCCTGCAGCATAGTAATCCTGAAGTGCAGCAGACATTGAACAGTAATCAAAACAGGACATATTCAAACCTCTGAATGTACAGTCCACTACCCTAACCCCCCTGGCCTTTTATGTACTGTACTTTGAATAAAGGGTTTTATGGCTTTTACAATACATTTTATTATTGCAGGAAGTGGTAAATATTGTACCCCAAGGTAGAACAAAGCACAGCAAAGGCACCAAACATTACTGTTGGCTCTCAGCATCAAATTGCTCCCTTAAAGCATCCCTAATCCTTGAAGCCCTTTCGTGGGCCTCCCTAGTAGCCCTGCTCTCTGGCTGTGGAAATTCATCCTCTAGGCGTCGAACCTCAGAGGTCCATTCCTTACTGAATCTTTCACCCTTCCCTTCACAAATATTATGGAAGGTACGGCACGCGGATATAACAGCGGAGATGCTGCTTTCCCCCAAATCTAGCTTCCCATAAAGACACCTCCAGCGGGCTTTCAAACGGCCAAAAGCACATTCCACAGTCATTCTGCACCGGCTCAGCCTGTAGTTGAACTGCTCCTGTCAAGCTTCCCTGTATACGGCTTCATGAGCCATGGCATTAAGGGGTAAGCGGGGTCTCCAAGGATCACAGTGGGCATTTCGACGTCCCCTACTGTGATCTTGCGGTCTGGGAAAAAAGTCCCGGCCCTCAGCCTCCTGAACAGGGAACTGTTCCGAAAGATGCGTGCATTGTGCACCTTTCCAGGCCATCCTGAGTAAATGTCAGTGAAACACCCACGGTGATCCACAAGCGCTTGCATAACCACAGAGAAATACCCCTTGCGATTAACATACTCTGATGCCAGGTGGGGTGGTGACAGAATAGGAATATGCGTCCTATCTATTGCCCCTCCACAGTTAGGGAAACCCATTTCTGCAAAGCCATCCACAATGTCCTGCATGTTCCCCAGAGTCACAGTTCTTCTTAGCAGGGTGCGATTAATGGCCGTGCAAACTTGCATCAGCACCATTCCAACGGTGGACTTTCCCACTCCAAACTGGTTCGCCACAGATTGGTAGCTGTCTGGAGTTGCCAGCTTCCAGATTGCAATAGCCACCTGCTTCTCCACTGGCAGGGCAGCTCTCAATCTTGTGTCCCTGCGCCGCAGGGTAGGGGCGAGCTCAGCACACAGTGACATGAAAGTGGCTTTTCTCATCCGAAACTTCTGCAGCCACTGCTCGTCATCCCAGGCTTGCAGGACGATGTGATCCCACCACTGAGTGCTGGTTTCCCGAGCCCAAAGGCGCCGTTCCACGGTGCTGAGCACGTCTGTTACTGCCACAAGCAATTGAGTGTCTTCAGCGTCAGGCGTTTCAATATCATCGTCTGACTCCTCACTGTCACTTTGCAGCTGAAGGAATAGCTCCACTGCCATGTGTGATGTGCTGGCAACATTCATCAGCAAGGTCCTCAGCAGCTCAGGCTCCATTTGTAACAGAAATCT